>NC_083602.1:46630009-46934970 GCF_029168945.1 Cannabis sativa | reverse complement strand
GCATGGTCAAATCCCTAGGTGCTGTAGGGTTTTTATGGAGAATGTCCTTTTTGTCTTATGATTGACGTGACTCTTCGCAGAGTAGCCGTCGCTAGACTTAAATGATCATTACTGTAGCGCTGCTGTTCGGGGGTTGTGCCGTCAGACTTTATTGCGTGTTACAGTCCCAACACGCTTCCTCCCATGCAGCATTAAATGCGACTTGATTTCTCGGGAGAGACCTGACACATCCCGGAGTGCCTTCATGCTATGCTAGCTTCCGGGAGTACCTTGTACTCCGGGTATATCCCCCGGGACCCATGCGAATAGCGCTTCCTGGTGGCATAAAAAGACTTAGCAAATCTTTCCAAGTTATCTGATCCACGTGTCCCCTCTTGACTGGTCCACGTATTTTGGGCAAATTTTGGAGCAACAGTTATAATTCTATATTTAATTAAATACAAGAAGATACATATAGTTTAGCTTAGAATAAAAAAAATCTTTAAACAATAATTTTCTTAAATTAATTTCAAAATAAATGAAATTAATTATGTTGCTAATCAATTTTATTAGGTTAAACTAGTTTAATTAACCTAGTACAGTTATTCAAATCAGGCAAATGGGCCTTCACAATTGGGGTGGTTCATGTGAGGGGGTGCTGGGTTCAGTATGTCGTACCCACTACTATGGCTCCCAACTCTCACACAAGGCCCAAAAGAGAGGAATTTAACCTTAATAAGAACAACTGTTATTAATTGAATAGGCCCAAAAACTAAATGGGCCTAAATAAATTCTATCAAGAACTATGATAATTTATTTTAGTAACAACAACCTATATGAATCTATAATAAAATTAAACACATAGGCTCACACAGGCACACTTTGGATGGATCCTATCATGTTGCTAGGTCATACACAGATGAAAGAAGATTGTAAATATACATGTTACAAATTATTATCTTGACCAAGGGAGCCATCAGATCAATAGATCTGGCAAAAGGTAACCATGGATATTTGCAATCAAGTAATAATAGGTTTTGAAAACTTACACACAAGCTAAAACACATACTCCTGCAACAAGGTTAGCTGGATAGTTGGATGTAGGATTTATTTAATTTTAAATTAAATTATTAATTTCGAAATGATTAATTAAATAAATAAAATATTTATTTTCGAAAAATTAAAATAAAAAAAAATCGAAAATTTAAAAAAAAAAATTAAATTTAAAATTAAACCTACAATTTTGAAAAATTAGGTTTCAACCAACCTAAATATCATTTCAAAATTTGCTAACTACTTTTAAATGAATATCTTTTTCAGATTTTAAATGTAATTTAAATAAATAAAATAACAAAATTTAAAAGTTAGCAAAATATCTTATATCTATTTAAAATTACATGATTATAGTTATCTTATTTTAAATTTAAATAAGGTCAAATTATTTAAAAAAAATTAATTTAAAATATTAAAATTTGACCTTAAATTTAAAAATAAGATAAGATATAATCAAATTTAAAAATAAGATAGATTATTAAGCAAAAAAGATAGATATTAACTATTTTCAAATTCAAATTACACTAATATTTTGAATTAAATTTAAAAAATATTAAATTAATTCAAAATGATAATTAGAATTGAATTAGGAATAGTAATAGTATAAATACAGAACTACACAAAAAATAGGAAGTTAATTCCATGAAAAAGCATGAAAAAGCATGAAAAAATGAAGAAAAACGAAAAAATTGTGAGCTGTACGGACAGTTTTCGGGATCGCAGGAAAATTTTAGCAGAGCCCCGATTTTTTCGAATCTTCAAAAAATCATAACTAATTCAAATTAAATCGAAATTGAGTTCTGTAAAAAAGTAAGTTGCTTAATTTTTTCCATACTATCCAATAAAAATAATTCCAGAAACAGATATTCAATTATTTTTAACGAAAATTCACAAACACCAATCAATCATCAAATAACACTCAATACAACATGATACCATCCAAAAACAAACAAACAATCGTTTTAAAGTCTAAATTTCTTGCAGGTAAATCAATTACCATGGCTCTGAGGCCAGTTGTTGGAAATTATTTTACCAGGATCTTAGATCTACTCACAAGTATGTTGATTAACACCCTAAATATAAACTTTCTAAAACGATGAAATAAACACATATAAAGTTTAGGAAACCTTACATTGGGTGCAGCGGAATAATATGACTCCTTCCGTTCAGATATCTAGCCCTTGATTCCTTTATGTAGCAGAGCATTATCAATATCTGAACCTGGATCTCTTTCTCTCAATCTTTGATGCTGAAACTCCTTTTGCTGAATGTCTTTCTTCACGATCTTCCTCACTATGATTGAGGTATCACTTGCTGTGTGTGGGCACTACTCTCACACTAAGATTTTCGAAATTTGAGAGGGAAGAAAGAGAGAGTGGGTTCGGCCAAAGATAGGGAGAGAGAAGGCTCAGATTTTTCTGATTGAGAAAGTGTCAGAAAAAAGTGTAGAAATTTTAGTGTAAATTTCCTGAAGCCTTCACTATCTATTTATAACATTCCACTAGGGTTAGGTTTGAATTATTTGGCATTAAAATAATGAAAATATCAGAGGGAAAAACCCTATAAAAGTGGCCGGCCCTATACTAGTGGATTTGGGCCTCACTTTTTGCAATTTTGCAGTTTTATCTTTTCTGCATCTGATTTTCTCAAAAACGCCAATTTTCTAATTCAACCATTTAAATGCAAATTCTTACTATTTAATAACTATAAATAATTATTAAATAATATTGTCATTTATCATATTTATTAATTGAACCATACAAAGTATCATAATTAACAAATATGCCCCTATAAACTCTTTCTTTACAATTTCGCCCTTACTTAGTGAAAAAATTCACAAATAGACATAGTCTAAATTGAGAATTATAATTGATTAATCAAAACCAATTATATGAGTCTTACAAGCAATATTATCTCAACTAGTGCGCGGACCATGGGTCTATATAACCGAGCTTCCAATAAGTAGATTAAGAATTTAGCACTAAAATTCACGAACTTATTAATTCTTCGTTGAATCCACGCATAGAACTTAGAATTGCACTCTCAGTATATAGAATGCTCCATATGTTCCACTATATAGACACATCATTAGTTATCCATTGTTATAATCATAATTTGATCAATGATCCTCTATATGAATGATCTACACTGTAAAGGGATTAAATTACCGTTACACCCTACAATGTATTTATTCCTTAAAACACTTGACCCCGTATAAATGATATTTCAGCTTATGTGAAATGAGTACTCCACCATTTATGTTCGTTTGGTTAAGCTCGAAGGAGATCATCCTTTACTTACTATTCGCCAGATAGAAGCTATAGATTCCATGTTTATGATAGCGCTCCCACTCAATTCCACTACCGTGTTCCCAAAATGTACGTATCACCCTGACCTAAAAGTAGGCTTAACTAACAAATCAAAGAACACGAATAGCCTTTCAAGATTGAGCCTAATCATAAAAGGATTAAGAACATTTGATCTAGGATCAACTAGGCGATATTGACTTGAATAGATATTACGGTAAGTTTAATAAATCTAAGTCAAAGTTCAATATCGGTCCCTTCTGATGCATACTCCATGCATCCAACCTGAGCTTTACTTTAACCAATGCTCTGGAAAGAACATAGCACTTCTCCAAATGCAAGTAAACTCTTGTTGTAGATTATCATATTAGTAAAACCATATGTCTGATAAATCTAGGAAACTTTATTCACATAGTCATGTTTACTTTCCAATGTGTTGACGGCACAATAAACAGGATCAAGTATGTGAAAAGGGTTTCATTATGTACATATAATCATGAAATAAATCATGTGAACCATGCAACATTAAATGTTATGTCTGATTTATATTAATAAGTAAATCTGATTATATTGAAATGAGTTTTATTTAGGGCATAAAACCCAACAAAATGTCACACCATGATAGATTTTATTTAGGTCCATTTACTTTTTGGACCTATTCAATTAATAATAGTTATTTATTTTAAGGTTAAATTCCTCTCTTTTGGGTCTTGTGTGAGAGTTGGGAGCCATAGAAGTGGGTACGACATACTGAAACCAGCACCCCCTCAAATGAACTACCCCAATTGTGAAGGCCCATTTGCTTGATTGGAATAACTGTACTAGGTTAATTATATTAGTTTGACCTAATAAAATATAATTAGCAACATAATTAACTTTTGAAATATATGAAATTTATTTTCATTTTAATATTTTAAAGTTAATTTTAAGAAAAACACTTTTAGTTTTAGATTTTATTTCTAGACAAACTATTTGTATTTTTCTTGTATTTAATTAAAGAAAGAATTTTAACTAACTAGATTCTTTCTAGAACTTATTTAATTAAATATTCCTATTTAAGTTATAAATTATTTATTTTAACTGATTTTTCATATCTAACTTAAATTTGAATATTTTATTTAAATTTAAAATTAAGTTGAGGAATCCTAGGCATTAGTTATTAAAGATTCTTAAGATATTTTTTAAGTTAGTTTTAAACTTAAAATGGAATATTTTTCAAATTAAGTGGTCATAACTTAATTTTTGGATATTTAATTAAATCTAAATTTGAAATTATTTAAGTTCTAGATTTTTTCTAAACAACTTAAATTAGATATTTTTCAAATTTTTGTTGAAAAGATACTTAGTCAAATAAGATATTTTCTAGATAGTTATTTCTAGACTACTTATTATTTCTAATATTTAAATAGGAAAAATATTATACATTGTGAAATTAATTATTTAAATAATTAATTTTGGTAAAATTTTATTTAAGTATATTTTTCCTAGTATTAAACTAGAAATTAATAATTAAGCCTTCTTTACACTTAATTATTTATTTCTTGAATTTAATACATTTAATTAAATTGAAAAATTTAAATATCTAAGTTGATTTTCATCATGATACTTAAATATTTATTTTTCATGACACTTAATTAAATAGAAAATTATTTTTAGGTTGAAATTTAATTTTTTCAACTTAAATTTAAATAATTTTTCAGAATATATTTTTTCTTTATTTTATTAATCAATTTCAAAAATTGCATTTTAATTATGCAATATTTTTGAATTTAATCTTGAAAAATAGATTGAGTTGTAAATTTATTATTTATTTTAATTAATTCTTGGACCAACTTGAATCAATGATTTTTTCATCTATTGATTAATTTAAAATAAATGAAATTTAAAATATATATATATTATTAGAAATTGAATTAATTAGTCAAAAGAAAATCTAGATAGGTGATATTTTTGCTTGAAGTATTTTTCTCAGTATTTATTATTTTTCAAAAATTTGTATAGTTTTTATACTTTATTTTTTCGAATAAAATAAATATATTCTTATGGAAATTTTTAAGTTGCTAATTAATTTAAATTAATACCACCTAAATTAATTTCCTTAATATTTATATTTAAAATTACTACTAAGATGGAAATAATTAATTTTATTTCAATCGTCATCTAAATATAATTTTATAAATATTATATTAAATTCTCAATTTTTGATTTTTTTTTAATTCTAAATTTGATATTTAATGAATATATTTATTAGAATAATAAAGAAAATACATTTTAAAGAATGAGCTTTATTATTATTAAGATATTCGATCTCCATTATTGGTTTTACATCGCGTTTGTTTTAGTGAGTAATCCTCCCTAATGGAGGAACGTTCATTAGCAATTTCGCACCATTTAATCTCGAAAGATAAGTAGTTTGTAAGTGTTTTATATGGTATAGATCACCCTAATGGTGGCGACCATATTTGACTTGCAAATTGCAAAACAATGGTAGTAGCTCATAAGATAGAATAGCCTTGACTCTCGCCTAAACGGACAATGCTGGATTCCAATCTTGATCGAATAAAAGGTTGCTAGAATGTTTAACATTTTAGATGAGCTGACAACTCTATTCAATAGATGGTAGCTTTGACTCTCGCCTAAACGGGACACTGATATCAGTTTGTTGAAAAACCTTGGAAATTATTTAGGATTGAATTTTTTTTTTTAAGTATTTTCTCATATCATTCCTACTTGCTATGTGCTTATAATTTCTGAATTGATTTTGTGTTAAACTATTATTGATTTCTATTTGTTGTTTTCTATTATTTTGTAGTATCCTGTATAAGCATGATGAATTCCATGTTATCACTATTAACTAAAAATAAGCTGAATGGATCTAACTTTCCTAAATGGAATGAGAACATTAATATTGCTCTCATAGGAGAAAGTGCCTTGTTTGTTTTAACTGAGCCGTCACCTGAAGTGCCGGGGGATAATGCATCCAAAGCTGTGAAAGAAAAGTATGAGCGTTGGCAGAAAGCAAATGACAAAGCTCTATATTTTATGCTTTCCAGCATGGTTGACACCCTCAAAACTCGGTTTTCTAAAACCGAAAAGGCTGCTGAAGTATTGACGAAGTTAAATGAGCTATTCGGTAAGGCATCACTTCAGTCTCGCTTTGACGCGACTAAGAAGTACATCAATGCACGGATGGAACCCCATCAAAACATGCGTGATCATGTTCTCCTCATGGCAAGCTATTTCCAAGAAGCCCAGGATCATGGTGCTGAAAAGGATAGTGCTACTCAAGTAATCCTTATCTTGAATAGTCTAACTCCAGCATTTCTACCATACACATCAGATTATGTCATGAATAAGAAGGAAATAGACTTTCATGAGTTAGTCAATGACCTTCGTGTTGGAAATTATTTTACCAGGATCTTAGATCTACTCACAAGTATGTTTATTAACACCCTAAATATGAACTTTCTAAAACGATGAAATAAACACATATAAAGTTTAGGAAACCTTACATTGGGTGCAGCGGAATATAATGACTCCTTCCGTTCAGATATCTAGCCCTTGATTTATTTCTGTAGCAGAGCATTATCAATATCTGAATCTGGATCTCTTTCACTGAATCTTTGATGCTGAAACTCCTTCTTGCTGAAAGTCTTTCTTCACGATCTTCCTCACTATGATTGAGGTATCACTTGCTGTGTGTGGGCACTACTCATACACTAAGAATTTTGAAATTTAAGGAAGAAGAAAGAGAGAGTGGGTTCGGCCAAATATAGGGAGAGAGAAGGCTCAGTTTTTTCTGAATCAGAAGTGTCAGAAGAAAAGTGTGTAATTTTCCTGAAGCCTTCACTATCTATTTATAGCATTCCACTAGGGTTAGGTTTGAATTATTTGGCATTAAAATAATGAAAATATCAGAGGTAAATTCCTATAAAAGTGGCCGGCCCTATACTAGTGGATTTGGGCCTCACTTTTTGCAATTTTGCAGTTTTATCTTTTCTGCATCTGATTTTCTCAAAAACGCCAATTTTCTAATTCAACCATTTAAATGCCAATTCTAACTATTTAATAACTATAAATAATTATTAAATAATATTGTCATTTATCATATTTATTAATTGAACCATACAAAGTATCATAATTAACAAATATGCCCCTAAAACTCTTTCTTTACAATTTCGCCCTTAGTGAAAATTTCACAAATAGACATAGTCTAATTTGAGAATTATAATTGATTAATCAAAACCAATTATATGAGTCTTACAAGCAATATTATCTCAACTAGTGCGGGGACCATGGGTCTATATAACCGAGCTTCCAATAAGTAGATCAAGAATTTAGCACTAAAATTCACTAACTTATTAATTCTTCGTTGAATCCACGCATAGAACTTAGAATTGCACTCTCAGTATATAGAATGCTCTATATGTTCCACCATATAGACACATCATTAGTTATCCATTGTTATAATCCTAATGTGATCACTGATCCTCAATATGAATGATCTACATTGTAAAGGGATTAAATTACCGTTACACCCTACAATGTATTTATTCCTGAAAACACTTGACCCCGTATAAATGATATTTCAGCTTATGTGAAATGAGTACTCCACCATTTATGTTCGTTTGGTCAAGCTCGAAGGAGATCATCCTTTGCTTACTATTTCCCAGATAGAAGCTATAGATTCCATGTTTATGTTAGCGCTCCCACTCAATTGCACTATCGTGTTCCCGAAATGTACGTATCACCCTGACCTAAAAGTAGGCTTAACTAACAAATCAAAGAACACGAATAGCCTTTCAAGATTGAGCCTAATCATATCAGGATTAAGATCATTTGATCTAGGATCAACTAGGCGATATTGACTTGAATAGATATTACGGTAAGTTTAATAAATCTAAGTCAAAGTTCAATATCGGTCCCTTCCGATGCATACTCCATGCATCCAACCTGAGCTTTACTTTAACCAATGCTCTGGAAAGAACATAGCACTTCTCCAAATGCAAGTAAACTCTTGTTGTAGATTATCTTATCAGTAAAACCCTATCTCTGATAAATATAGGAAACTTTATTCACATAGTCATGTTTACTTTCCAATGTGTTGACGACACAATAAACAGGATCAAGTATGTGAAAAGGGTTTCAGATGAATTTATACATTATGTACATATAATCATGAAATAAATCATGTGAACCATGCAACATTAAATGTTATTTCTGATCTATATTAATAAGTAAATCTGATTATATTGAAATGAGTTTTATTTAGGGCATAAAACCCAACAAACTCCCACTTGCACTAATATAAAATAAAAAAGTGTGTTTCAAATAATCTCAACATCTTGATATACAAATCAACTGTAGTAGTAGTAAACTCCTCGTAATAGGATCTGAAAGGTTGAATTAACCACAACCTCTTCTCCACCATTACTCTTCCTTAATCACAAAATCATTGATAATGTGAAATTCCTCTCTATATGTCTACTCTCTTGGGATACTGGATTCTATACTTTTGGCAACTACTTTTGGTTAATCAGGAAATTAACGCTAGTAGTTTAAGGCAATTTTGAATGATGCCAAAAACGTATAGAACTTTCCTTAGACTGAATAAGTACCTTTCCTGTAACTTTAACATTCAGTCCCTCTCTGGTAGACCTAGAGACTTCAGATAGGTTTTTACACTTCTCCAAAATTACTATTCCACCCCTAGAGTAACCACCATCTTATCAAAAAGATTTACTAGCACAAAGGCAAATTTCGAAATCTTATATGGTGTAGTCTAAGAGTTTTAAACACACCCTTATAGACTAACATATAGTTCCTCTTCTTAATCTTAGGATTTACTTGATTGTCTTCCAATGTTCTTCTCCTGGATTAATCTGATACCTACTCATTACTCCCACTCAACAGCAGGTGTCTGGTCTAAGGCATACAAAAGCTTGTCTAAGACCTCTCACTGTTGATTTAAGAAATTCTTTCATGGCTTTATCTTTTCTAGAATAGTTGAGACTTTTTCTTAGATAAATAAAATCTATGTCTAAGAAGTTGTGAAGCTTCTATAGATTGCCATTAGAAAAAAAATGCTTCAGCATCTTACTAAAGTAAGTTGCTTGCATTAGAGTAAGTAATTACCAGGTATACCACAAGCTATAGGTTTAGATAAACTCAAACCTATAATAATAGGAACATGAAGTTTGTTAAGTCCATAGAATAGACTTATTAAATAAAATTTCCTTTTATGTCCTTGTAATAGAAAACTTTAGGTTATTCCATGTGAATGGATTAAACCATAGTTCTATTGGCTTTTCTTCTTAGTTTCTTATCTTGACAAGCCATTACTTATTTAAACTCACAATGGATTTTAATCACTAGTGTCTCCCAAGTCATAAGAAGGTGAGTTCCTAGAAACTCTCCCACTACGACGAGGTACCGTGAATTATGTCTAAACAAACTAAATGGTATTGATCTCTTCGGTTGTGACAAGACAACAGAGGCAGTGGGATCATCATATATCAAATAAGATGATAGAACACTTTTGGAATCAAGAATTAAATATCTCCATTATTTGCTACTTGTTTTCAGACTTAGTCATTATCTTAGAAAAGTAGTATTTGTTTGAACAAACACTTTCTTATCTATTGACAATGAGATGGTCCACCCCTAATCACTTAGAATAGCTAACAAACCATGGTTAATAGTTCTAGCTTTTCTTAAGATTTTGATTAGGTCATCCATGAATCTAGTAATGATTTACATTAAGTACCCAACCATTACATCATTCTGAAATTGTATTACCATAGAAGGATTTAGGCAATGACTAGTAACTAATCATCAATATGCAACTCGAAATTTCTGGGGAGGTAAGTTTGGATATAATTCAAAAATCAATTTAATGATCTTTGAACTGCATATCTACTAACTATTTCTCCACCCCTATCAGTTCGCAAGATCTTTAACCACTTACCTTAATGGTTTTAACCATTGCTAGAAATTATTGAAATTTTTTAAACATTTCAAATTTCTTTGCTAAAAGGTATAATTTAGAGTTATCGTTTTAAGAATACAACGAAAAACTCATATCCACCCCTGAATGTACATCCATCTGCGAATGAGATGAACTACTTTCAGTGGATATAGACATATTAACTCTTTGCAGAGATTGATCTTGTCAAATCCAATATGAACAAGATACAAATGCCATAGATTAAAAAAAAATGGTAGTGTCTTTTGTGTTGGGTTTTATGCCCTAAATAAAACTCATTTCAATATAATCAGATTTACTTATTAATATAGATCAAAAATAACATTTAATGTTGCATGGTTCACATGATTTATTTCATGATTATATGTACATAATGTATAAATTCATCTGAAACCCTTTTCACATACTTGATCCTGTTTATTGTGCCGTCAACACATTGGAAAGTAAACATGACTATGTGAATAAAGATTCCTAGATTTATCAGACATAGGGTTTTACTGATATGATAATCTACAACAAAGTTTACTTGCATTTGGAGAAGTGCTATGTTCTTTCCAGAGCATTGGTTAAAGTAAAGCTCAGGTTGGATGCATGGAGTATGCATCAGAAGGGACCGATATTGAACTTTGACTTAGATTTATTAAACTTACCGTAATATCTATTCAAGTCAATATCGCCTAGTTGATCCTAGATCAAATGATCTTAATCCTGATATGATTAGGCTCAATCTCAGGAGGCTATTCTTGTTCTTTGATTTGTTAGTTAAGCCTACTTTTAGGTCAGGGTGATACGTACATTTTGGGAACACGGTAGTGCAATTGAGTGGGAGCGCTATCATAAATATGGAATCTATAGCTTCTATCTGGCGAATAGTAAGCAAAGGATGATCTCCTTCGAGCTTGACCAAACGAACATAAATGGTGGAGTACTCATTTCACATAAGCTGAAATATCATTTATACGGGGTCAAGTGTTTTAAGGAATAAATACATTGTAGGGTGTAACGGTAATTTAATCCCTTTACAGTGTAGATCATTCATATAGAGGATCATTGATCACATTAGGATTATAACAATGGATAACTAATGATGTGTCTATATGGTGGAACATATAGAGCATTCTATATACTGAGAGTGCAATTCTAAGTTCTATGCGTGGATTCAACGAAGAATTAATAAGTTAGTGAATTTTAGTGCTAAATTCTTGATCTACTTATTGGAAGCTCGGTTATATAGACCCATGGTCCCCGCACTAGTTGTGATAATATTGCTTGTAAGACTCATGTAATTGGTTTTGATTTATCAATTATAATTCTCAAATTAGACTATGTCTATTTGTGAATTTTTCACTAAGTAAGGGCGAAATTGTAAAGAAAGAGTTTATAGGGGCATATTTGTTAATTATGATACTTTGTATGGTTCAATTAATAAATATGATAAATGACAATATTATTTAATAATTATTTATAGTTATTAAATAGTTAGAATTGGCATTTAAATGATTGAATTAGAAAATTGGCGTTTTTGAGAAAATCAGATGCAAAAAAGGTAAAACTGCAAAATTACAAAAAGTGAGGCCCAAATCCACTAGTATAGGGCCAGCCACTT
This sequence comes from Cannabis sativa, assembly GCF_029168945.1. NCBI lineage: Eukaryota > Viridiplantae > Streptophyta > Magnoliopsida > Rosales > Cannabaceae > Cannabis > Cannabis sativa. Next base: position 46,923,041 of record NC_083602.1, on the reverse strand, counting down.
TTGTAGGAAATTTAAACTGATATTTTCATTATTTTAATGCCAAATAATTCAAACCTAATCCTAGTGGAATGCTATAAATAGATAGTGAAGGCTTCAGGAAATTTACACTTAAATTTCTACACTTCTTCTGATTCAGAAAAACTGAGCCTTCTCTCTCCCTATCTTTAGCTGACCACTCTCTCTCTTCTTCCTTTGAATTTTGAAATCCTTAGTGTATGAGTAGTCCCCACACACATCAAGTGATACCTCAATCATAGTGAGGAAGATCGTGAAGAAAGATCATCAGCAAAGGAGATTCAGCATCAAGGATTCAGAGAAAGAGATCCAGGTTCAGATATTGATAATGCTCTGCTACAGAAAGGAATCAAGGGCTAGATATCTGAACGGAAGGAGTCATTATATTCCGCTGCACCCAATGTAAGGTTTCTTAAACTTTATATGTGTTTAATTTATCGTTTTAGAAAGTTCATATTTAGGATGTTAATAAACATACTTGTGAGTAGATCTAAGATCCTGGTAAAATAATATCCAACAACTGGCCTCAGAGCCAAGGTAATTGATTTACTTGCAAGAAATTTGGACTTTAAAACGATTGTTTGTATGTTTTTTGGATGGTATCATGTTGTATTGAGTGTTATTTGATGATTGATTGATGTTTCTGAAATTTTCGTGAAGAATAATTGTGATTTCGTTTCTGGAATTATTTTTATTGGATAGTATGGAAAAAATTAAGCAAGTTAGCCTTTTACAGAACTTAATTTGGATTTTATTTGAATTAGTTATGATTTTTAGAAGATTTGACAAAATCGGGGCTGTGCTGATAGTTTCCTGCGATCGCAGAACTGTCCGTACAGTTTCGGAATTTTTCTTTTTTCTTCAATTTTTCATACTTTTTCATGGAATTAACTTCCAATTTTTTGTATGGTTTTGTATATATACTATTACTATTCCTAATTCAATTCTAATTATCATTTTGAATTAATTTAATTTTTTTTTTAAATTAATTCAAGATATTAGTGTAATTTGAATTCGAATAGAATTAGTATTTATCTTTTTGCTTAAAAATATATCTTATTTTTAAATTTGATTATATTTTTTTTAAATTTAAGGTCAAATTTTTTAAATATTTATAATATCTTTTAAGATATTTATAATATCTTTTAAGATATTTAAGATATTTTAAAAATATCTTTTAAGATATTTATAAAATCTTTTAAGATATTTTAAAATATCTTATCTTTTAAGATATTTAAAAATATCTTATCTTTTAAGATTTTTTTTTAAATCTTTTTAAGATATTTTGACCTTATTTAAATTTAAAATAGATATTTATAATCATGTAATTTTAAATAGATATAAGATAAAAAGTAGGTTTAATTTTAAATTTTTTTTTATTTTCGAAATTTAATTTTAAATTCCGAAATTAATTTTTTTTTAAATTATTTTTCGAATATTAAATTTTTTTTAATTTAATTATTTATTTATTCGAAATTATTTATTTAAAATTAAATAAATCCTACTTCCAACTATCCAGCTAACCCTGTTGCAGGAGTATGTGTTTTAGCTTGTTTGTAAGTTTTCAAAACCTATTATTACTTGATTGCAAATAGCCATGGTTACTTTTTGCCAGATCTAATGATCTGATGGCTCCCTTGGTCAAGTTAATAATTTGTAACAGGTAAATTTTACAATCTTCTTTCATCTGTGTATGACCTAGCAACATGATAGGACCCATCCAAAGTGTGCCTGTGTGAGCCTATGTGTTTAATTTGATTATAGATACATATAGGTTGTTGTTGCTAAAATAAATTATCATAGTTCTTGATAGAATTTATTTAGGCCCATTTAGTTATTGGGCTTATTCAATGAATAACAGTTGTTCTTATTAAGGTTAAATTCCTCTCTTTTGGGCCTTGTGTGAGAGTTGGGAGCCATAGAAGTGGGTACGACATACTGAACCCAGCACCCCCTCACACAAACCACCCCAATTGTGAAGGCCCATTTGCCTGATTTGAACAACTGTACTAGGTTAATTACACTAGTTTAACCTAATAAAATTGATTAGCAACATAATTAATTTCATTTATTTTGAAATTAATTTAAGAAAATTATAGTTTAAAGAATTTTTTATTCTAAGCTAAACTATATGTATTTTCTTGTATTTAATTAAATATAGAATTATAACCATCTAGATTCTTTCTGGAACTTAATTTAAATTTTTAATTAAATATTCCTATTTAAGTTGATATTTAGTTATCTACAACTAACCAACTTAAATCTGAATATCTTTTGAATTTCAAATTTCAAAATTAAGTTGAGAAATTTTAGTCATTGGTTATTAAGATTCTTTAGATATTTTTTAAGTTAATATCTTTTCGAATATTAACTTAAAATGGAATATTTTCAAATTAAGTGGTTACAACTTAATTTTTGATATTTAATTAAATTTAAATTTGAAAATATTTAAGCTCTATATTTTTTCTAATACAACTTAAATTAGATATTTTTTCAAATTTTGTGGAAAAGATACTTAGTCAAATAAGATATTTTCTAGATAGTTATTTCTAGACTACTTATTATTTCTAATATTAAATAGGAAAATATTATACATTGTGAAATTAATTATTTAAATAATTAATTTTGGTACAATTTATTTTAAGTATATTTTTTCCTAGTATTAAACTAGAGATTAATAATTAAGCCTTCTCTACACTTAATTATTTATTTCTTGAATTTAATACATTTAATTAATTTGAAAATTAAATATCTAAGTTGATTTTATCATCATACTTAAATATTTCTTTTTCATGACATTTAATTAAATAGAAAATTATTTTTTAGTTGAAATTTAATTTTTCAACTAAATTTAAATAATTTTCAAAATATATTTTTTTCTTTATTTTATTAATCAATTTTCGAAATTGCATTTCTTAAATGCTAGAATTTCGAATTTTATCTTGAAAAATAGATTAAGTTGTAAATTAATTATTTTAATTAATTCTTGGATCAACTTAAATCAATGATTTTTTCATTTATTGATTAATTTAAAATAAATTGAATTAAAGTATATTATTAGAAATTGAATTAATTAGTCAAAGGAAAATCTAGATAGATGATTTTTTTGCTTGAAGTATTTTTCTAGTGTATTTAATTAAATAGAAAATTAATATTTAAGTTGATTTTCATCATCATACTTAAATATTTGAAATTTTTCTTATATATTTAATTAAATAGGAAAATTATATTTTTTGTTGTAAATTAATTTTATTAATTAATTTTGGGCCAACATTAAATTAGAATAATTTTTCCAGGATTAATTTTTTATTTTAACATGCATTTTCGAAAATTGTATTCTTAAATACTTTAATTTTTCGAAATGCAATATATATTTATAGAAAATTAAATTTGAGTTGTAAATTAATTTATATTAATTTTGTAACAACTTAAATTGAATATTTTTCTAAATATTTATTGGAAATTATTACTAAGATGGAAATAATTCATGTTATTTTGATATCCATCTAAGTAAAATTTATAAATATTAAATTAAAATTTATATTTAGAATTTTTCATTCTAAATTGGAAATTTTAAATAAATATATATTTAAAATAAATAAATTAAATAAAGAGAATCAAAGAAAATACAACTCACTTTAAATAATGAGCTTGATTATTATTAAGATATTCGATCTCCATTGTTGGTCTTACAAAAAGTTAAATGTTTTCAATATAACCTCGAGACGCTAGACTTCGTCCCCCTATGGATGGTTATTCGTTGAACGCATTTAACACCGTAAGATTTCATTTGATAAGTGTTTTTTAAGTTTTCGTCTCTATTAGACTCTCCCCTACGGTGACTACTTAGAGATAAACTCATAAAACATGAAACAATGGTGGAAGCTCATAAAATGAGAATAACCTTGACTCTCGCCTACCGGGACAACGTTGGATTCTTATTTTGATCGAATAAAAGGTTGCTAGAATGGTTTCTATTTTAGAAGAGCTGACAACTCTATTCAATAAATGATGCTTTGACTCTCGCCTACCGGACCTTTGTATCAGTTTGTTGAAAACCTTGGAAATTATTTAGGATTGTATGTTTTAGTATTTTCACTAGTCATTCCTACTTGCTATATGCTTATAATTTATGAATTGTGTATGAATTTATATTGAACCATGTTATTTTCTGTTATTAAGTTGTAGTTTAATTTCGAATCTTCATTGTTGGTCTAACATGTTTGTTTTTCTAATGAGATAAATCCCTAATGGATTTTCACCATTAGACATACATAATAGTGTAAGATCCCGAAAGATAAATATTGTATATGCAACATCTAGCTGTTCATCAATTGATGACACCTTAGACTAGTATTTTTACAATATGAAACAAGAAGATTACATAAATAAGATTACTTTATATTTCGCTAATCGAAGCATCGTTGGATTCTTATTTATAAACGAAATTATCCTAATTCCTCTTAGCTTATTCATTTCGAATTAGCTTTAAAAACATATCATTGGATGAATGGTCTATAAATCATTTCATGTCATTATATTTTCTCTTAAGAAATTAAATGACGCATATGATTATAATCCCGAAATTCTATTCCCAATTGATATAAATCCTCAATCTTAGAAATCTCCTACTTGTATGGGCAAATCTGAGTTAGAGTTTGTATTAGTAGTGGTGGTCCAAGAAAGAATTACTCATTATATTTGGTTGAATTTAAGTCTTTGACTTTCATTTTAGAATCCAAACAGAAATTTTCTTATATTTCTAATTCCAGAATACAATACAGTTACACTTTCTCAAGTGTTTAATATCTATCTTCTATTAATGGATTAAAACTGTATGGAATATGAGTTAGGTATTCTGTGACCAGGATCCACTTGCAGTATTCTAAGAACTCTTTGATGTAATTAAACCTATGTCATCAATAGACACTACCATTTTTTTTATCTATGGCATTTGTATCTTGTTCATAGTGGATTTGACAAGATCAATCTCTGCAAAGAGTTAATATGCCTATATCCACTGAAAGTAGTTCATCTCATTCGCAGATGGATGTACATTCAGGGGTGGATATGAGCTTTTCGTTGTATTCTTAAAACGATCACTCTAGATTATACCTTTTAGCAAAGAAATTTGAAATGTTTGAAAAATTTCATTAATTTTTAGCAATGGTTAAAACCATTAAGGTAAGTGGTTAAAGATCTTGCGAACTGATAGGGGTGGAGAAATAGTTAGTTGATATGCAGTTCAAAGATCATTAAATTGATTTTTGAATTATATCCAAACTTACCTCCCCAGAAATTTCAAGTTGCATATTGATGATTAGTTACTAGTCGTTGCCTAATTCCTTCTATGGTAATACAATTTCAGAATGATGTAATGGTTGTATACTTAATGTAAATCATTACTAGATTCATGGATGACCTAATCAAAATCTTAAGAAAAGCTAGAACTGTTAACCATGGTTTGTTAGCTATTCTAAGTGATTAGGGGTGGACCATCCCATTGTCAATAGATAATAAAGTGTTTGTTCAAACAAATACTACTTTTCTAAGAAAATGACTAAGTCTGAAAAACAAGTAGCAAATAAAGGAGATATTTAATTCTTGATTCCAAAAGTGTTCTATCATCATATATAACATATGATGATCCCACTGCCTCTGTTGTCTTGTCACAACCGAAGAGATCAATACCATTTAGTTTTCTTAGACATAATTCACGGTGCCTTGTCGTAGTGGGAGAGTTTCTAGGAACTCACCTTCTTATGACTTGGGAGACACTAGTGATTAAAATCCATTGTGAGTTTAAACAAGTAATGGATTGTCAAGATAAGAAACTAAGAAGAAAGCCAATAGAACTATGATTTAATCCATTCACATGGAATAACCTAAAGTTTTCTATTACAAGGACATAAAAGGAAATTTTCGTTTATAAGTCTATTCAATGGACTGAACAAAACTTCCTGTTCCTAGTATTATAGGTTTAAGTTTATCTAAACCTATGGCTTGTGCTATACCTGGTAATTACTTACTCTAATGCAAGCAACTTACTTTAGTAAGATGCTGAAGCATTTTCTTTCTAATGGCAATCTATAGAAGCTTCACAACTTCTTAGACATAGATTTTATTTATCTAAGAAAAAGTCTCAACTATTCCAGAAAAGATAAAGCCATGAAAGAATTTCTTAAATCAACAGTGAGAGGTCTTAGATATGCTTTTGTATGCCTTAGACCAGACACCTGCTGTTGAGTGGGAGTAATGAGTAGGTGTCAGATTAATCCAGGAGAAGAACATTGGAAGACAATCAAGTGAATCTTAAGATTAAGAAGAGGAACTATATGTTAGTCTATAAGGGTGTGTTTAAAACTCTTAGACTACACCATATCAGATTTCGAAATTTGCCTTTGTGCTAGTAAATATTTCTGATAAGATAGTGGTTACTCTGGGAATGGAATAGTGATTTTAGAGAAGTGTAAAAACCTATCTGAAGTCTCTAGTTCTACCAGGAAGGGACTGAATGTTAAAGTTGCAGGAAAGGTACTTGCTCAGTCTAAGGAAAGTTCTATACATTTTTTGGCATCATTCCAAATTGCCTTAAACTACTAGTGTTAATTTCCTGATTAACCAAAAGTAGTTGCCAAAGAGATAGAATCCAGTATCCCAAGAGAGTAAGACATATAGAGAGGAATTTCACATTATCAATGATTTTGTGATTAAAGGAATAGTAATGGTGGAGAAAAGGTTGTGTTTAATTCAAACTTTCAGATCCTATTACGAGGAGTTTACTACTACTACACTTGATTTGTATATCAAGGTGTTGAGATTATTTGAAACACACTTTTTGTTTTATATTAGTGCAAGTGGGAGTTTGTTGGGTTTTATGCCCTAAATAAAACTCATTTCAATATAATCAGATTTACTTATTAATATAGATCAGAAATAACATTTAATGTTGCATGGTTCACATGATTTATTTCATGATTATATGTACATAATGTATAAATTCATCTGAAACCCTTTTCACATACTTGATCCTGTTTATTGTGCCGTCAACACATTGGAAAGTAAACATGACTATGTGAATAAAGATTCCTAGATTTATCAGACATAGGGTTTTACTGATATGATAATCTACAACAGAGTTTACTTGCATTTGGAGAAGTGCTATGTTCTTTCCAGAGCATTGGTTAAAGTAAAGCTCAGGTTGGATGCATGGAGTATGCATTGGAAGGGACCGATATTGAACTTTGACTTAGATTTATTAAACTTACCGTAATATCTATTCAAGTCAATATCGCCTAGTTGATCCTAGATCAAATGATCTTAATCCTGATATGATTAGGCTCAATCTCAGGAGGCTATTCGTGTTCTTTGATTTGTTAGTTAAGCCTACTTTTAGGTCAGGGTGATACGTACATTTTGGGAACACGGTAGTGCAATTGAGTGGGAGCGCTATCATAAATATGGAATCTATAGCTTCTATCTGGCGAATAGTAAGCAAAGGATGATCTCCTTCGAGCTTGACCAAACGAACATAAATGGTGGAGTACTCATTTCACATAAGCTGAAATATCATTTATACGGGGTCAAGTGTTTTAAGGAATAAATACATTGTAGGGTGTAACGGTAATTTAATCCCTTTACAGTGTAGATCATTCATATAGAGGATCATTGATCACATTAGGATTATAACAATGGATAACTAATGATGTGTCTATATGGTGGAACATATAGAGCATTCTATATACTGAGAGTGCAATTCTAAGTTCTATGCGTGGATTCAACGAAGAATTAATAAGTTAGTGAATTTTAGTGCTAAATTCTTGATCTACTTATTGGAAGCTCGGTTATATAGACCCATGGTCCCCGCACTAGTTGAGATAATATTGCTTGTAAGACTCATGTAATTTGTTTTGATTAATCAATTATAATTCTCAAATTAGACTATGTCTATTTGTGAATTTTTCACTAAGTAAGGGCGAAATTGTAAAGAAAGAGTTTATAGGGTCATATTTGTTAATTATGATACTTTGTATGGTTCAATTAATAAATATGATAAATGACAATATTATTTAATAATTATTTATAGTTATTAAATAGTTAGAATTGGCATTTAAATGATTGAATTAGAAAATTGGCGTTTTTGAGAAAATCAGATGCAAAAAAGGTAAAACTGCAAAATTACAAAAAGTGAGGCCCAAATCCACTAGTATAGGGCCAGCCACTTTTGTAGGAAATTTAAACTGATATTTTCATTATTTTAATGCCAAATAATTCAAACCTAATCCTAGTGGAATGCTATAAATAGATAGTGAAGGCTTCAGGAAATTTACACTTAAATTTCTACACTTCTTCTGATTCAGAAAAACTTAGCCTTCTCTCTCCCTATCTTTAGCTGACCACTCTCTCTCTTCTTCCTTAGAATTTCGAAATCCTTAGTGTATGAGTAGTGCCCACACACATCAAGTGATACCTCAATCATAGTGAGGAAGATCGTGAAGAAAGATCATCAGCAAAGGAGATTCAGCATCAAGGATTCAGAGAAAGAGATCCAGGTTCAGATATTGATAATGCTCTGCTACAGAAAGGAATCAAGGGCTAGATATCTGAACGGAAGGAGTCATTATATTCCGCTGCACCCAATGTAAGGTTTCTTAAACTTTATATGTGTTTAATTTATCGTTTTAGAAAGTTCATATTTAGGATGTTAATAAACATACTTGTGAGTAGATCTAAGGTCCTGGTAAAATAATATCCAACATTTTGATGACATAATTTTAGTTACATCAAAGAGTTCTTAGAATACTGCAAGTGGATCCTGGTCACAGAATACCTAACTCATATTCCATACAGTTTTAATCCATTAATAGAAGATGGATATTAAACACTTGAGAAAGTGTAACTGTATTGTATTCTGGAATTAGAAATATAAGAAAATTTCTATTTGGAATCTAAAATTAAAGTCAAAGACTTAAATTTATACCAAATATAATGAGTAATTCTATTTTGGACCAGCACTACTAATACAAACTCTAAGTCAGATTTGCCCATACAAGTAGGAGATTTCTAAGATTGAGGATTTATATCAATTGGGAATAGAATTTCGAGATTATAATCATATGCGTCATTTAATTTCTTAAGAGAAAATATAATGACATGAAATGATTTATAGACCATTCATCCAATGATATATTATTGAGCTAATTCGAAATGAATAAGCTAAGAGGAATTAGGATAATTTCGTTTATAAATAAGAATCCAACGATGCTTCGATTAGCGAAAGACAAAGTAATCTTATTTATGTAATCTTCTTGTTTCATATTGTAAAAATACTAGTCTAAGGTGTCATCAATTGATGAACAGGTAGATGTTGCATATACAATATTTATCTTTCGAGATCTTACACTATTATGTATGTCTAATGGTGAAAATCCATTAGGGATTTATCTCATTAGAAAAACAAACATGTTAGACCAACAATGAAGATTCGAAATTAAACTGCAACTTAATAACAGAAAATAACATGGTTCAATATAAATTCATACACAATTCAGAAATTATAAACATATAGCAAGTAGGAATGACTAGTCAAAATACTAAAACATACAATCCTAAATAATTTTCAAGGCTTTCAACAAACTGATACAGTGTCCCGGTAGGCGAGAGTGAAAGTATCATTTATTGAATAGAGTTGTCAGCTCATCTAAAATAGAAACCATTCTAGCAACCTTTTATTCGATCAAAATAAGAATCCAACGTTGTCCCGGTAGGCGAGAGTCAAGGTTATTCTTATTTTATGAGCTTCCACCATTGTTTCATGTTTTATGAGTTTATCTCTAGGTAGTCACCGTAGGGGAGAGTCTAAATAGAGACGAAAACTCACAAAACACTTATCAAATGAAATCTTACGGTGTTAAATGCGTTCAACGAATAACCATCCATAGGGGGACGAAGTCTAGCGTCTCGAGGTTATATTGAAAACATTTAACTTTTGTAAGACCAACAATGGAGATCGAATATCTTAATAATAATCAAGCTCATTATTTAAAGTGAGTTGTATTTTCTTTGATTCTCTTTATTTAATTTATTTATTTTAAATATATATTTATTTAAAATTTCCAATTTAGAATGAAAAATTCTAAATATAAATTTTACTTAGATGGATATGAAAATAACATGAATTATTTCCAGCTTAGTAATAATTTCCAATAAATATTTAGAAAAATATTCAATTTAAGTTGTTACAAAATTAATTTAAATTAATTTACAACTCAAATTTAATATTCTATAAATATATATTGCATTTTGAAAAAATAAAGTATTCTAGGACACAATTTTCGAAAATGCATGTTAAAATAAAAAATTAATCCTGGAAAAATTATTCTAATTTAATGTTGGCCCAAAATTAATTAATAAAATTAATTTACAACAAAAAAAATATAATTTTCCTATTTAATTAAATATATAAGAAAAATTTCAAATATTTAAGTATGATGATGAAAATCAACTTAAATATTAATTTTCTATTTAATTAAATACACTAGAAAAATACTTCAAGCAAAAATATCATCTATCTAGATTTTCCTTTGACTAATTAATTCAATTTCTAATAATAATATACTTTAATTCAATTTATTTTAATTAATCATTAAATGAAAAAAAAAATATTGATTTAAGTTGGTCCAAAATTAAAATAAATAATTTACAAGTTTAATCTATTTTTCAAATAAAATTCGAAATTCCAGCATTTAAGAAATGCAATTTCGAAATTTGAGTAATAAAATAAAGAAAAAATATATTTTGAAAATTATTTAAATTTAGTTGAAAAAATAAATTTCAACTAAAAATAATTTTCTATTTAATTAAGTGTCATGAAAAAGAAATATTTAAGTATGATGATGAGAATTAACTTAGATATTTAATTTTCAAGTTAATTAGATTCAAGAAATAAATAATTAAGTGTAGAGAAGGCTTAATTATTAATCTCTAGTTTAATACTAGGAAAAATATACTTAAAATAAATTGTACCAAAATTAATAATATAAATAATTAATTTCACAATGTATAATATTTTCCTTTTAAATATTAAAAATAATAAGTAGTCTAGAAATAACTATCTAGAAAATATCTTATTTGACTAAGTATCTTTTCCACAAAATTTGAAAAAATATCTAATTTAGGCTGTATTAGAAAAAATCTAGAACCTAAATATTTTTCAAATTTAAATTTAATTAAATATCAAAAATTAAGTTGTAACCACTTAATTTGAAAATATTCCATTTTAAGTTAATATTCGAAAAGATATTAACTTAAAAAATATCTAAAATATTCCATTTTAAGTTAATATTCGAAAAGATATTAACTTAAAAAATATCTAAAGAATCTTAATAACCAATGCCTAAAATTCCTCAACTTAATTTTGAAATTTTAAATCCAAAAGATATTCAGATTTAAGTTGGTTAGTTGAATATAACTAAATATCAACTTAAATAGGAATATTTAATGAAAAATTTAAATTAAGCTCCAGAAAGAATCTAGATGGTTATAATTCTATATTTAATTAAATACAAGAAAATACATATAGTTTAGCTTAGAATAAAAAAATCTCTAAACTATAATTTTCTTAAATTAATTTCAAAATAAATGAAATTAATTATGTTGCTAATCAATTTTATTAGGTTAAACTAGTTTAATTAACCTACTACAGTTATTCAAATCAGGCAAATGGGCCTTCACAATTGGGGTGGTTCATGTGAGGGGGTGCTGGGTTCAGTATGTCGTACCCACTACTATGGCTCCCAACTCTCACACAAGGCCCAAAAGAGAGGAATTTAACCTTAATAAGAACAACAGTTATTAATTGAATAGGCCCAAAAACTAAATGGGCCTAAATAAATTCTATCAAGAACTATGATAATTTATTTTAGCAACAGCAACCTATATGCATGTATAATAAAATTAAACACATAGGCTCACACAGGCACACTTTGGATGGGTCCTATCATGTTGCTAGGTCATACACAGATGAAAGAAGATTGTAAATATACCTGTTACAAATTATTTACTTGACCAAGGGAGCCATCAGATCATTAGATCTGGCAAAAAGTAACCATGGCTATTTACAATCAAGTAATAATAGGTTTTGAAAACTTACAAATAACCTAAAACACATACTCCTGCAACAAGGTTAGCTGGATAGTTGGATGTAGGATTTATTTAATTTTAAATTAAATAATTAATTTCGAAATTAAATAATTAATTTAAAAAAATTTCGAAAATTTAAAAATTTGAAATAAAAAAAAAATCGAAATTAAATTAAAATTTAAATTTAAAATTAAACCTACAATTTTGAAAAATTAGGTTTCAACTAACCTAAATATCATTTCAAAATTTGCTAACTACTTTTAAAATTTAAATGTTATTTTATAAATAAAACTTAAATAAAAAATTAGAAAAGATAAATGAATATCTTTTTCAGATTTTAAATGTAATTTAAATAAATAAAATAACAAAATTTAAAAGTTAGCAAAATATCTTATATCTATTTAAAATTACATGATTATAGTTATCTTATTTTAAATTTAAATAAGGTCAAATTATTTAAAAAAAAATTAATTTAAAAAATTTAAAATCTGACCTTAAATTTAAAAATAAGATAAGATATAATCAAATTTAAAAATAAGATAGATAATTAAGCAAAAAAGATAGATACTAACTATTTTCAAATTCAAATTACACTAACATCTTGAATTAAATTTAAAAAATATTAAATTAATTCAAAATGATAATTAGAATTGAATTAGGAATAATAATAGTATAAATATAGAACTACACAAAAAATCGGAAGTTAATTCCATGAAAAAGCATGAAAAAACGAAGAAAAACGAAAAAATTGTGAGCTGTACGGATAGTTTTCGCGATCGCAAGAAAATTTCAGCACAGCTCCGATTTTTTTGAATCTTCAAAAAATCATAACTAATTCAAATTAAATCGAAATTGAGTTCTGTAAAAAAGTAACTTGCTTAATGTTTTCCATACTATCCAATAAAAATAATTCCAGAAACAGAATCGCAATTATTTTTCACGAAAATTTACAAACATCAATCAATCATCAAATAACACTCAATACAACATGATACCATCCAAAAACAGACAAACAATCGTTTTAAAGTCCAAATTTCTTGCAAGTAAATCAATTACCATGGCTTTGAGGCCAGTTTCTCGAAATTATTTTACCAGGATCTTAGATCTACTCACAAGTATGTTTATTAAGACTCTAAATATGAACTTTCTAAAACGATGAAATAAACACATATAAAGTTTAGGAAACCTTACATTGGGTGCAGCGGAACATAATGACTCCTTCCGTTCAGATATCTAGCCCTTGATTCCTTTCTGTAGCAGAGCATTATCAATATCTGAATCTGGATCTCTTTCTCTGAATCTTTGATGCTGAAACTCCTTCTTGCTGAAAGTCTTTCTTCACGATCTTCCTCACTATGATTGAGGTATCACTTGCTGTGTGTGGGCACTACTCATACACTAAGAATTTCGAAATTTAAGGAAGAAGAAAGAGAGAGTGCGTTTGGCCAAAGATAGGGAGAGAGAAGGCTCAGTTTTTTCTGAATCAGAAGTGTCAGAAGAAAAGTGTGTAATTTTCCTAAAGCCTTCACTATCTCTTTATAGCATTCTACTAGGGTTAGGTTTGAGTTATTTGGCATTAAAATAATAAAAATATCAGAGGTAAATTCCTATAAAAGAGGCCGGCCCTATACTAGTGGATTTGGGCCTCACTTTTTGCAATTTTGCAGTTTTATCTTTTCTGCATCTGATTTTCTCAAAAATGCCAATTTTCTAATTCAACCATTTAAATGCCAATTCTAACTATTTAATAACTATAAATAATTATTAAATAATATTGTCATTTATCATATTTATTAATTGAACCATACAAAGTATCATAATTAATAAATATGCCCCTAAAACTCTTTCTTTACAATTTCGCCCTTACTTAGTGAAAATTTCACAAATAGACATAGTCTAATTTGAGAATTATAATTGATTAATCAAAACTAATTATATGAGTCTTACAAGCAATATTATCTCAACTAGTGCGGGGACCATGGGTCTATATAACCGAGCTTCCAATAAGTAGATCAAGAATTTAGCACTAAAATTCACTAACTTATTAATTCATCGTTGAATCCACGCATAGAACTTAGAATTGCACTCTCAGTATATAGAATGCTCTATATGTTCCACCATATAGACACATCATTAGTTATCCATTGTTATAATCCTAATGTGATCACTGATCCTCTATATGAATTATCTACATTGTAAAGGGATTAAATTACCGTTACACCCTACAATGTATTTATTCCTTAAAACACTTGACCCCATATAAATGATATTTTAGCTTATGTGAAATGAGTACTCCACCATTTATGTTCGTTTGGTCAAGCTCGAAGGAGATCATCCTTTGCTTACTATTTGCCAGATAGAAGCTATAGATTCCATGTTTATGTTAGCGCTCCCACTCAATTGCACTATCGTGTTCCCAAAATGTACGTATCACCCTGACCTAAAAGTAGGCTTAACTAACAAATCAAAGAACACGAATAGCCTTTCAAGATTGAGCCTAATCATATCAGGATTAAGATCATTTGATCTAGGATCAACTAGGCGATATTGACTTGAATAGATATTACGGTAAGTTTAATAAATCTAAGTCAAAGTTCAATATCGGTCCCTTCCGATGCATACTCCATGCATCCAACCTGAGCTTTACTTTAACCAATGCTCTGGAAAGAACATAGCACTTCTCCAAATGCAAGTAAACTCTTGTTGTAGATTATCATATCAGTAAAACCCTATGTCTAATAAATCTAGGAAACTTTATTCACATAGTCATGTTTACTTTCCAATGTGTTGACGGCACAATAAACAGGATCAAGTATGTGAAAAGGGTTTCAGATGAATTTATACATTATGTACATATAATCATGAAATAAATCATGTGAACCATGCAACATTAAATGTTATTTCTGATCTATATTAATAAGTAAATCTTATTTTATTGAAATGAGTTTTATTTAGGGCATAAAACCCAACACTTCAAACTTTTGAAAATTTGATTGGAGCAAGAAGAAAGGGAGTAAACCTCCCAATCCTGGGAATGGTAATGGGACGATAAAACCTGAAGCAAATATTGCATCTGCTTCAAAACCCAAATTGAAGAAGAAGTGGAAGAACACCAAGAAGCGTGCAAAAGCCATGAAAAACAAAAAGGCTGCTGCTTCTGGTGATTCTACACTTAAAGGAAAGTGTTTCTACTGCAATGAGAAAGGTCATTGGAAACCCCAGTGTCCTAAACTTCTTGCAAAGAAACAAGGTATTTCTATTTATAAACTTTAACAGTTTTAGTGAATTATTATCCAATTCGATTTATGAGTCTGGACTAACTTTGTTTATTTGTTTTCTTCTTCTTATAGGCCAAGCTACTTGAACTCAGATGAGTTGGATCAGAAAGCTGGACCAAGAATCAAAATCGTCTAGATGAAGATGAAGCTCTTCAATCTATTTTGAATTAATTGTTTTAATTTAAAGACAATTTGGATTTCGAATTTTAGTTAGGGATATTTATCCCTGTTTTTCTCATATTGTTGCAATATTATTTTTTATTCATAAATTTATTTTAATTTTCGAATTCAAACCATTGCAATTTATGAGATTGAGCTTCATTTACTTTATCTTCATCAATAATTACCACATTATATTTATATGTTTGTATGTGTAAGTGTTTTTATTATTGATGCAAATTTTATAATATTTACAACTCTTCATAGAGTTATATTAAATAAACACTAGAAACTATTTCTATGTTTATTAATAATTGTTAATTCTAATACAATTATTAAGAATTTGTTTAATAAAAGGATCTTTTGATCTGATAGGGGTAGAGAAAAGTTAAGAAAACTATGCAGTTCAACGATCCTTTATATCTAATGAACTCTGGATAGTATTCAACTCCACATAAACTCTATCACACTTAGAGAATCATGATCTTTACAACCTTTAGGGGTGGATCATAATCTCTATATACTTAGGGGTGGAGTCTATTCCACATTACCCTATGTAACACATATTTTCTTTAAACATGGAAGTAATATAATGACTTAGCTATTATCAATATAAATCCTCGATCTTGATTGTATGTTCCAATTTAGTTTTACTATTGTAGTAAAATTTTGATACCTATTAAAAGTTCTTTGATAAAGTTTCACACTACCTTAATTGAGTGGGAGAATTTTAAAATTCTTTACCCATCTTCATTAGGTTGACACTTGTGATAGGTACTTAAGAACACTACTGAAAAGCAAATCTAACTGTAAAGCCCGCTTAGTTAATTTGGAAATTAGCAGTTATTTATGTTAATCAGGAAATTATTTATAGCTATTTAAATAATTTATTATGGAATTCAGATATGCATAATTATGTTATCAGCAGTTTTTATATTTCGCATTTCCGGTGTCCGGTATTTTGGAACGCGGCGTTTGGCTCAGTAGAAATCACAACTTAGTATGTTAGTATTTTGGGGACGGGTTTAGACATTGGGAATGTCGGGAATGGCCGGGAATTTAGATTGTCCCAAAAATACCCCTTTAGTATGATTTTCATGGTTTTATGGTGGAGGGGCAAAATGGTCTTTTTGCCCCATTAGTGTGTTGTTTTATGTGATTTATTAAATGGAAAAATAAGTGTTTATTTTATTAAATGTTGGCTGAAATGATTTTAGTTAAATGGCATTACTATTTTAAGTTCCTTCATTTTTCACACTTAGAGAAAAAAATAGAAATTTTCAAAAAGAAACACTCTCTTTTCCTCTCTAACTTTCGGCTGAAGCTTTTGGAGTGCATGAACTGAATTCTCTTTGATTTTCCAAGCAACTTTCATCCATTCTTGAGACTCTTTGCAAGCTAGGTTAGCTCATCTCCTTCCTTTCTTAAAATTCTTGAGTTTTGATGAAATTATGAGTAAATGCATGTTAATTTTGAATGTGTTGCTGCTGCTTGTGATTGTTGTTATTTTTATGTTCAAATGCTGGATTATTTATGCTTAGTTAGGTTGGAATGCATGCTAGATAGGTTGTGCAAAGTTTGGAAATTTTCTATGCAAAATGTGTGATTTTGAAGATGAATTGTGTAATCTGTTGCTGGGTTATTGTTAATGTTTTTGATTGTTTTCTGGGGTAATATTATGCTAGTTTAAGGTGGATTAAGCTAGTGGATTGCTTGTTTAGTTGGTTGTGCTCAAGCTTGAGTTTGGAACTCAAAGCTTGAGCTTTAATGGTGAATTTCGTGTATGAGGTTTCTGGGTAGGTTTGATGCTTTGGTTTTGTTATTTGGGACCTATTGAGGAGGTCTGGAAAGTTTGGGATCAATTGGGTTCGAATTGGTCAAGTTATGGGAATTTTTGGTTGCTGCCTGCGAGGAACCGGAATTCCGGTTGAGCATCCGGAATTCCGGATGGGGTTCGTATTTTTCAGAACCGGAATTCCGGTTGGGCAACCGGACTTCCGGATGGGGGAATTTTCAGAACCCTAGTTTTCCTCATTTTTGGGTTTTTAGGGGTATTGCCATGCTTTTTATCGATAGGGAAACTTTTAGTTTCGAGTTTTAGTCCCCGGGAAGTGATTTAGCGTGTCACTTATAGCGTTGTGGTTTTTATGGTTTAGGAGCCGCAATCCGCCGTTCGGCTTAAGTTCCAACAGGTTGACCGCACACCCGAAATCGGAATCCGTAAGATTAGTATAACAAAGATGCATATGTAGTTTACATGTTTAGCGTGCATGTAGGAAGCCCGTTAGTTTACATTAGATATGTATTTAGGCTTCGAACCACCCAACCCCGTCACGTCGGTACAGCCGGAGTATGACCAAGAGCCGGAGTATGACCGGTTCGACCGATCAGCCGACACCGGGTTGGTGGTTCGGTGCTATTGACCTATCCCGTCGGTACAGCCGGAGTATGACCAGCGGCGGAGTATGACCGGCTCGACCGATCGGGAGGATACTTGTCAATAGTGCCGTCCCCCGAACGTTCAAAACTCGCACCATGTTGGACATGGCAAGAGTGCTCGCACCATGTTGGACATGGCAAGAGCGGGACTCAGTATCGTGTTGGACACGGCAGTCAGTTTTATGTATGATATTATTATGCTTTTCTTACTGAGTCTGTCGACTCACAGTTTACGTTGCATGTGTAGGTAAAGGCAAGGCAGTTGCTGATGGACCGTGAGTGAGCTTATGGGATTGTACATGTCGGGGCGGTTAGGCCTGGAGCGTACGATCCTCGGGACAGCACGGCTGAGATTTTGTAAATGTCGTTAGACGACTTTATTTTGATGTAAAAGTTAAACAGTAAAAACGTTTGTAAAGATTTTTATAAATCGGGATCCCGAGACTTTTTATAATATGGTTTATAAGTTTAATTAAAAAGCAAAATTTTAATTAATCACGTTTTTCCATAAACCTCGTTGATTAGCAACGAGTCGCACAAGACGTTTAAAAATCACGTAATACGCCTAAGATAGTTAGGGTGTTACAATTTGGTATCGTAGCCGCGGTGTTGTCTTCCGAAGATCGTCACGACATGTACAATCATCATCAGCAGTTAGCTCGGTTCACGGTTCAGTAAGCCTTTATTGCTTTAGTAGTTTATTTTATTCAGTTATGAAAAAGAAAAGCCTGTTAGGAAGCATGTTAGTAGCCTGATAGTAGAATAGGCGCATGTTTCATTTCTAATTTCCAAATTAAGCGGCATTAGTAAGCTCGCCCTGAATACGACCTGATATGCCAACTCTTGGTTTCGCAGGCGGTTCTAACTAGATGGACGCCAGGCGGACTACCAGGAGTCGAGGCAACTCAGTGGGGTCGAATCAGGGAGAGGGAGCTCGGTTTCCCCCACCTGCTAGGGGCCGAGGTAGAGGTCCCCGAGGGCGGTGGCTCGTGGTCGGGGTGATGAGAACCCGCCACAGCTGCCCAGCTCCCCGCCCGATCGGGGAGCCCCGAACTCGGGAGTTGCGGTTTGCGGAGATGCAAGCCAGATCGAAGAGCAAGACCTCGAGATTCGCAGGTTGAGACAGCAGGTGCTCCTGCGGTTCCGGTGCCGGTAGTTCCGGCGGCACTCGCCCTCGCCGCCTGTGCCGAGATGGTAGTGGCGGCCCACGCATTGGAACCTTTATATGAGCGGTTCCGGAAACAAGCACCTCCGTATTCCCGGGAGGTCCGGATGTGTCGAAAGCCGAGCGGTGGCTTACGGTGATCACCGAATCTTGAACTTTATGGGTGTCACCGCAACGGCCGACGGAGTGGTGTGTGCCACATTTCAGTTCCAGGAGGATGCCCTGGTATGGTGGGACATGGTGTCTCAGATTCATGATGTCACCACCATGACTTGGGAGAGGTTCCAGGAACTTTTCAACGCGAAGTACTACAACGAGGCGGTTAGAAGCGCCAAGAGAAAGGAATTCGTTCACCTGACCCAGCGGGAGAACATGAGTGTCACTGAGTATACAACTCAGTTTGACCGGTTGGCGAGGTTAGCCTCGGGTATTGTGCCGACCGACTTCAGCAGAAAGGAGAAGTATCTGGACGGGTTGAATCCCAAGATCAGGCATGACCTGATGATTACCACCGACGACAGCACCACCTACGCTCAGATGGTGGAGAAGGCACTGCGAGCTGAGGGCGCAGTGGGGTGTATGTCAGATTCAGCCAGTACTCCGGTTGGTGGCGGAGCTCCTACCCCTCCTGCATCAGGCTTTAGCAGGGGGAGTAGTGGTTCGGCCATTGACCAGAGGAAGAGGGCACCCACTGCTTCCGGCGGCTCGAGTCAGAACAAGAGGTTCCGGGGAACCGGAACGGCAGGGAGTCGTCCTGGTGGTAATGAGACTCGCTTCTCCTACCCCGAGTGCCCTATCTGCAAGAGGCACCATCGGGGAGAGTGCAAGGGGCAGGGATGCTTTCATTGTGGCATGCCCGGGCACTTCAAGAGGGAATGTCCCCAGCTCCGGCCAGAGGCACCGAGAGCTCCAGCGATGCCCACTCCAGCCAGGGTATTCGCGATCACGCAGCCGATGCGGATGCCGGCCCATCGGCTTGTTACAGGTCAGATTCTTATTAACGACTCATTTTATTCAGTGCTGTTTGATTCTGGGGCTACACGTTCTTATGTGGCGGCCAGAGTCTTTAGTAAGTTGGGTAGACCCTTTGATAGATATGAGTCAGGGTTTGGAACCCTGTTACCTGGCGGAGAATTGGTTATCTCCAATAGGTGGATTAGGTCTATGCCGATCAGGATAGATGGTAGAGAGTTGAGCGCTGATCTGATAGAGATGAGCTTAGTCGAATTTGATATTATTTTAGGAATGGATTTCCTATCTAAATATTCGGCGAGCATTGATTGCAAGAGGAAGATGGTGGTCTTCCAACCGGAAATTGAAGAACCGTTCGTATTTGTGGGTTCGGTTCAGGGATCTCGGATCCCGGTGATCTCGGCTATGTCAGCGAGAGAATTATTGCACGGTGGGTGCTTAGGGTTTCTGGCCGTGGTGGTGGACACCACTCGGCCAGACACCATTCGGCCAGAGGACATCAGCGTGGTTCGGGAATTTTTGGACGTTTTTCCCGAAGAACTTCCAGGGTTACCACCTCATCGGGAGATCGACTTCGTGATTGACTTGGCACCAGGGGTGGATCCGGTTTCTAAAGCCCCGTATAGGATGGCTCCAGCTGAACTTAAGGAGTTAAAGATTCAGCTCCAGGGGTTGCTTGACATAGGGTTCATTCGGCCCAGTGTATCACCTTGGGGAGCCCCGGTTTTGTTCGTGAAGAAGAAGGATGGATCTATGAGAATGTGCATCGACTACAGAGAGTTGAACAAGCTGACGGTGAAGAATAAATATCCATTACCTAGGATCGATGACTTGTTCGATCAGCTTCAGGGGAAGACGGTCTTTTCTAAGATTGATCTCCGTTCGGGTTATCATCAGTTGAGGATCCGAGAGGAGGACATTCCAAAGACGGCTTTCCGCACTAGGTATGGACACTACGAGTTCCTGGTTATGTCATTCGGACTAACCAACGCTCCTGCAGCATTCATGGACCTGATGAATAGAGTATTCAAGGATTTCCTCGATATCTGTGTGATTGTGTTTATCGACGACATCCTCGTGTACTCTCAGTCAGAAGAGGAGCATGAGTTACATCTTCAGATGGTACTGCAACGACTTCGAGAACATAGACTCTACGCCAAGTTCAAGAAATGTGAGTTCTGGTTGTCTCAAGTGTCCTTCCTATGGCACATTGTGAGTAAAGATGGGATCAAGGTGGATCCCGGGAAGATCGAATCCGTCAGGGATTGGCCGAGACCGAAGACAGTGACAGAGATCAGAAGCTTTTTGGGATTAGCTGGGTACTATCGTAGGTTC
The DNA here is from genome assembly GCF_029168945.1 of Cannabis sativa. Taxonomy (NCBI): domain Eukaryota; kingdom Viridiplantae; phylum Streptophyta; class Magnoliopsida; order Rosales; family Cannabaceae; genus Cannabis; species Cannabis sativa. Next base: position 46,901,537 of record NC_083602.1, on the reverse strand, counting down.
GTGGAGGGGTTCTCCAAAATTTCAATGCCCCTAACCGAGCTTACAAAGAAGAATCAGCGATTTATCTGGACAGATAAATGCGAAGCTAGTTTTCAGGAGCTGAAACAGAGATTGATTACTGCTCCGGTACTAGCTTTGCCTTCGGACGAGGAGAAGTTCGTGGTCTATTGTGACGCATCCAAACAGGGTTTGGGGTGCGTATTGATGCAAGCCGATCGGGTTATCGCTTACGCCTCCCGTCAGTTAAAGGATTATGAACAGCGATACCCGACTCATGATTTAGAATTGGCCGCAGTGGTTTTTGCACTGAAGATTTGGCGGCATTACTTGTATGGTGAGAAGTGCGAGATCTACACCGACCATAAGAGTCTCAAGTATTTCTTTACTCAGAAAGATTTGAACATGAGACAAAGGCGTTGGTTGGAATTAGTGAAGGACTATGATTGTGAGATCCTTTACCATCCCGGGAAAGCCAATGTAGTGGCCGATGCCCTGAGCAGAAAGGGTCCCGGGCAAGTAGCTAGCATGGTTCAGATCTCACCTCAGCTAGCAGAGGATATGGTCGTGTCCGCATTGAGTTTGTGGTAGGTCGGCTACACAACTTAACGCCGCAATCCGATCCGTTAGAAAGAATAAAAGTTGCTCGGACGACGCATCCGGAGTTAGTGAAGATCCGGGATGAGGTATTGGCCGGTCAAGCCAAGGACTTTTCAAAGGTGTCGGATAGTGGGATGCTTTTGTATAAAGCCAGGGTTTGTGTCCCGAACAGTGTGGACTTGAGGAACGAGATCTTTGAGGAGGCTCATTCTACCCCATATTCTCTGCATCCCGGCACCACCAAGATGTACCAAGACTTGAAACCGTACTTCTGGTGGAACGGTATGAAGAAGAATTTGGTAGAATTCGTATCGAGATGCCTCACATGTCAGCAGATCAAGGCTGAACATCAGAGACCAGCAGGGTTGTTGCAGCCTCTAACCCTACCAGAATGGAAATGGGAGGATATTACTATGGATTTTGTGGTCGGGTTACCTAGGACCACGGGTATGTATGATTCCATCTGGGTAGTGGTGGACCGATTTACGAAATCGCTCATTTTCTCACGGCCAAAACGACGTTTACAAAGTGGATCGGGCTTGGCGAGTTATATGTCAGGGAGATAGTGAGACTTCACGGGGTACCGAAGTCTATAGTTTCGGACAGGGATCCGAAATTCACCTCCAAATTTTGGCAAAGTTTGCAACGGGCAATGGGTACGAAGCTAAAATTCAGTACAGCATTTCATCCTCAGACAGATGGTCAGTCCGAAAGGACAATTCAGATATTGGAGGATATGCTGAGAGCCTGTGTTATGGACTTTGAGGGTTCATGGAATAAATACCTACCGTTAATAGAGTTTTCGTACAACAACAGCTTATCGCAGTACGATAGGGATGGCACCCTATGAACTCGTTGTACGGTAGGAAGTGCGCATCCCCTATCCACCGGGATGAGACAGGGGAGAGGAAATACCTAGGTCCGGAGTCGATTCGGCGGACCAATGAGGCAATAGAGAAGATTAAAGCTAGAATGCTTGCCTCCCGGAAAGGCATGTAAGAGTTACGCAGATCCGAAACGTAGGGATGTTGAGTTCCGAGTGGGGGACCATGTGTTTTTACGAGTATCTCCGATGAAGGGGATTAAACGTTTTGGGAAAAGAGGCAAGTTATGCCCTAGATTTACAGGACCTTTCGAGATTCTCGAGAAGATAGGTCAAGTGGCATATCGGTTAGCATTGCCTCCAGCTTTATCAGCAGTGCACAACGTATTTCATGTCTCAATGTTGAGAAAATACGTTTCAGACCCCTCTCATATACTCAGTTATGAGAGCCTTCGGCCTTCGATCGGATATGTCCTATGAGGAACAGCCAGTGCAGATCCTGGATAGAAAGGATAAAGTCCTTCGGAATAAGACCATAGCGTTGGTCAAGGTTCTCTGGAGAAACAGTAAGGTGGAAGAAGCCACCGGGGAGCTAGAATCAGATTTGCGAGCTCAATATCCAGAGTTATTCAGGTTAGATTTCGGGGACGAAATCCTTTTAAGGGGGGGATAGTTGTAAAGCCCGCTTAGTTAATTTGGAAATTAGCAGTTATTTATGTTAATCAGGAAATTATTTATAGCTATTTAAATAATTTATTATGGAATTCAGATATGCATAATTATGTTATCAAATAGCTTTTATATTTCGCATTTCCGTGTCCGTATTTTGGAACGCGGCGTTTGGCTCAGTAGAAATCACAACTTAGTATGTTAGTATTTTGGGGACGGGTTTAGACATTGGGAATGTCGGGAATGGCCGGGAATTTAGATTGTCCCAAAAATACCCCTTTAGTATGATTTTCATGGTTTTATGGTGGAGGGGCAAAATGGTCTTTTTGCCCCATTAGTGTGTTGTTTTATGTGATTTATTAAATGGAAAAATAAGTGTTTATTTTATTAAATGTTGGCTGAAATGATTTTAGTTAAATGGCATTACTATTTTAAGTTCCTTCATTTTTCACACTTAGAGAAAAAAATAGAAATTTTCAAAAAGAAACACTCTCTTTTCCTCTCTAACTTTCGGCTGAAGCTTTTGGAGTGCATGAACTGAATTCTCTTTGATTTTCCAAGCAACTTTCATCCATTCTTGAGACTCTTTGCAAGCTAGGTTAGCTCATCTCCTTCCTTTCTTAAAATTCTTGAGTTTTGATGAAATTATGAGTAAATGCATGTTAATTTTGAATGTGTTGCTGCTTTGTGATTGTTGTTATTTTTATGTTCAAATGCCGGATTATTTATGCTTAGTGAGGTTGGAATGCATGCTAGATAGGTTGTGCAAAGTTTGGAAATTTTCTATGCAAAATGTGTGATTTTGAAGATGAATTGTGTAATGCTGTCGGGTTATTCTTAATGTTTTTGATTGTTTTCTGGGGTAATATTATGCTAGTTTAAGGTGGATTAAGCTAGTGGATTGCTTGTTTAGTTGGTTGTGCTCAAGCTTGAGTTTGGAACTCAAAGCTTGAGCTTTAATGGTGAATTTCGTGTATGAGGTTTCTGGGTAGGTTTGATGCTTTGGTTTTGTTATTTGGGACCTATTGAGGAGGTCTGGAAAGTTTGGGATCAATTGGGTTCGAATTGGTCAAGTTATGGGAATTTTTGGTTGTCGTCGCGAGGAACCGAATTCCGGTTGAGCATCCGGAATTCGGATGGGGTTCGCATTTTCAGAACCGGAATTCCGGTTGGGCAACCGGACTTCCGGATGGGGGAATTTTCAGAACCCTAGTTTTCCTCGTTTTTGGGTTTTTAGGGGTATTGCCATGCTTTTTATCGATAGGGAAACTTTTAGTTTCGAGTTTTAGTCCCCGGGAAGTGATTTAGCGTGTCACTTATAGCGTTGTGGTTTTTATGGTTTAGGAGCCGAATAATCCGCCGTTCGGCTTCGGTTCACAAAGTTGACCTAAGCACACCCGAAATCGGAATCCGTGTAAGATTAGTATAACAAGATGCATATGTAGTTTACATGTTTAGCGTGCATGTAGGAAGCCTGTTAGTTTACATTAGATATGTATTTAGGCTTCGAACCACCCAACCCTGTCACGTCGGTACAGGCTGGAGTATGACCCGCAGCCGGAGTATGACCGGTTCGACCGATCAGCCGACACCGGTTGGTGGTTCGCTATTGACCTATCCCGTCTGCAGACAGCCGGAGTATGACCAGCACGGAGTATGACCGGCTCGACCGATCAGAGGATACTTGTCAATAGTGCCGTCCCCCGAACGTTCAAAACTCGCACCATGTTGGACATGGCGGTAGTGCTCGGTACCATGTTGGACATGGCGGTAGGCGGGACTCCGCATCGTGTTGGACACGGCAGTCAGTTTTATGTATGATATTATTATGCTTTTCTTACTGAGTCTGTCGACTCACAGTTTACGTTGCATGTGTAGGTAAAGGCAAGGCAGTTGCTGATGGACCGTGAGCGAGCTTATGGGATTGTACATGTCGGGGCGGTTAGGCCTGGAGCGTACGATCCTCGGGACAGCACGGCTGAGATTTTGTAAATGTCGTTAGACGACTTTATTTTGATGTAAAAGTTAAACAGTAAAAACGTTTGTAAAGATTTTTATAAATCGGGATCCCGAGACTTTTTATAATATGGTTTATAAGTTTAATTAAAAAGCAAAATTTTAATTAATCACGTTTTTCCATAAACCTCGTTGATTAGCAACGAGCTGCACAGTACGTTTAAAAATCACGTAATACGCCTAAGATAGTTAGGGTGTTACACTAACCATACACATGGATAGGTATAACTTATCAGAATTATGAGAATAAGATAAAGAACACTAGTTCAGTCCATTCGAATGACTTGAACCAAGAATTCTTAATCCTCATAAAATTTTGTGATATCTTAATTTTGATAACTTAGTCTTAACTTAAAGTTTCAGACTAATTCAAAAGTCACAACTAGGTAACTCTCCAAACAATCAGAGGTTAAAAGTATTATTTAACCAGACATTTGCCTTTGAGTGGGAGCTATCTGAGATGTAATCAAATAAGGAACATTAGAAGATATTCAAGAAAGATTTATGAAAGTGATCTATATGTTAGATATTAAGGAGCTGTGTATCAGTTGTCCTTGTATCTCACCAACTCATTTCGAAATTCATGAGATGGTGCTTACTTTGGGGGTGGAGGAGTTATTCTATAATAATTCAAGCTCTACCAGAGAAGAACTATAACTTTGTAAATTCGAAAATACCAGAAAGTTATATTACTGAAGAAAAGTCTACACTGTATTATCTCAATTACATATTTTAAAATATGAGAGATAGGTCTTTTGTTTATTCAGATGTACTTTAAAACAGTAAGGATTTCAGTATCCCTTAATGAGTAAAGCATATAGTAAAGGATGTTTCATAAGTGTATTTATGAACTAGCTTCCAGAAGTTTGGGTGGATTCAAATATACTACACTTGATCTGAAGATCAAGACATCAGATTGACCTATTTGCACAATTTGTTTTATATTAGTGCAAGTGGGAGTTTGTTGGGTTTTATGCCCTAAATAAAACTCCTTACAATCTGATTAGTAATCAATACAAGAAATTTGAAGTTATTTATGTTTGCATGAATTTTACATGCTAATGGTTTAATATGTTTATTACATTTACACACAAAATCAGTTAAATCCAGAGCATATGTTTATTCACAATTACAGTATCGTCAACACAGTGGAATGTGATTGTGATCATATGAATCAAAAGACTAGGTTTTCTTATATTCCGCTGCACCCAATGTAAGGTTTTCTTAAACTCTTATGTGTTTATTTCATTGTTTTAGAATTCATATTAGGATGTTAATAAAACATACTTGGTAGTAAATCTAGATCCTGGTAAAATGTTTCCCAAGTTCCTATCCAAATTCTCGGTCCAGGTCCCAGTTATTGTGTGGGTTTAGGTCTCGGTCTAGGTTCAGGTTCGAGTCCTAGTCTTGGTTCGGGTTTAGGTCTCTGTTTGGGTTATGATCTGGGTTCGGGTTTGAGTTTAGGTTCTACTCCTAGTCCTAGTCCTAGTTCGGTTCTAGTTCCATTTGCGATTTTGAGTTCGAGTTTGGGTTTGAGTTCGGGTCGGAGTTCGAGTCCTGGTCTGAGTTTGGGTTCGGGTCTTGATTTCAGTCTAGGTCCAGATCAGGCTCCGGGTGTGGGTTCACCTCCTGGGTCTTGGTGTTGGGTCTGAGTCCCAAGTTCTAATCGCGATCAGAGTCTGGATTCAGTTCTGGGTCTAAGTCCTTGGTTCTGATCCAGGTTTGGGTTGGGATCCGGGTCCGGATCCCAATTCGGGTCTACGTCTTATTTGGAGTCTGGGTCCTGGTACGGTTACGGTTCTAGATCTAGGTCCAATTTCAGTTATGATTCCAAGTCCAAGTCCTAGTTCCAGTCCCGGTCAACTTCCAGTTTTGGTTCAAATTTTGGGTCACAGGGTACGGGTTCAGGTCCACTTTTGGGTTTGGGACTGGGTTAAGGTCCGGGTCCTTATCAAGGTTTGAATCTAAGGTTGGGTCCCAAATCCAGACACCGACTACGGGTTTTGTCCAAGCCCTGGGTCCAGATCACGATCCCAATCTCAGGTCCCAGTTTGGATCCATTTCTTGTGCCGGGTCATGAGCTGGGTCCTAGGTTGAAGTTCTATTCTGGGTCGGGTACTAGGTTCCTGTCCTAGTTCTGTTTCCCGGGTCCCAGTTATTGTGTGGGTTTGGGTCTCGATCTAGGTTCGAGCTTGAGTCCTAGTCTCGGTTTGATTTTAGGACTCTGTCTGGGTTTTGATCTGGGTTTGAGTTTGGGTTTTGGTCCTGGCCCTGGCCCTAGTCCTAGTTCGGTTCTAGTTCCATTTGCGATTCTGAGTTTGAGTTTGGGTTTAGGTCCTGGCCCTGGCCCTAGTCCTAGTTCGGTTCTAGTTTCATTTGCGATTCTGAGTTCGAGTTTGGGTTAGAGTTCGGGTCAGAGTTTGAGTCTTGGTCTGAGTTTTTGTTAGGGTCTGGATTTCAGTATAGGTCCAGATCAGGCTCCGGGTGTAGGTTCGCGTCCTGGGTCTTGGTCTAGGTTGGGTCCGAGTCCCAAGTTCCAATCCCTACCTGAGTCTGGATTAAGTTTCTGGTTCTAAGTCCTTGGTTCTTATCCTGGTCTGGGTTCGAGTTTGGGTCCGGGTCCGGGTCTAGCATTGGGTCTGATTCTAGGTGTGGGTGTTTGAGTTCGCGTCTGAGTCTGTGTTTAAGTTTGTGTCCAGGTCTGGACCCCGATCTGGGTCTAGGTTCGGGTCAAGGTCCATGTTCGGGTCCCGAGTGCAGGTCCAAGTTTGGGTCTGGGTCAGGATCTCGGTCCAAATCTAGGTCAAGCATTTCGATCCAAGTCTTGGTCTTCGTCCGAGTCCAAGTTCGTATCCGGATCCCTATCTAGGTCCAAGTCTCTGTTTGGCATCATGTCCTAGATTTAGCTCCAGGTCTGGGTCTCAGTTCCGGTCTGGGTACACGACCGTGTCCAGGCCTGAGTTCTAGTGTCAGTTTGGGTCTGAGGCTAGGTCTGTGGTCGGTTCTAGGTCTGGGTCCGGGTCCTGGTCACGGTCCTAGTCTTCTTCTAGGGTCCTAGTGTTGGGTTTTATGCCCTAAATAAAACTCTTTACAATCTCATTAGTTATCAATATAAGAAATTTGAAGTGATTGATGTTTGCATGAATTTTACATGCTAATGGTTTAATATGTTTATTACATTTACACACAGAATCTGTTAAATCCAGATCATATGTTTATTCACAATTACAGTATCGTAAACACAGTGGAATGTGATTGTGATCATACGAATCAAAAGACTTGGTCCCTATTTCATCAGTGTTATTGGATTTACACTAATGTGATAATCAGCGATGATGTGTACTTACACTTGGAGTAAGTGTTATGTTCTTTCTAGGACATTAGTAAAGTACACTAGTTTCGAATGAATGGAGTATACATTGGACTGGACCGATATTGCAACTAAGTTAAGATATTACAAACTTACCGTTATATATCTTTCCAAGTCAATATCAGTAGTTGATCTTAAGATTAAAAGAATCTAAATCCTGATATGCTTAGGCTCAACTCAGGAGTACTATTCATGTTCTTTGATTTATTAGTTAAGCCTACTTTTGGGTCAGGGTAATACGTATATTTTGGGAGCATGATAGTATGATTGAGTGGGAGAGCTGAACATAAATATGGAATCTATAGCTTCTACATGTGTGTAGAAGTCAAGTAATGATTCCCAAGTTCCAATCCCGATCTTAGTCTTGATTCAGTTCTGGGTCTAAGTCCTTGGTTCTGATTCTGGTCTGGGTTCGAGTTAAGGTACAGGTCCGGGTCTAGCTTTGGGTCTGATTCTAGGTGTAGATGTTTCAGTTCGGGTTTGAGTCTGTGTCTGTGTTTGTGTCGAGGTCTGGACCCCGATCTTTGTCTAAGTTCGGGTCCAGGTCCAAGTTCGGGTCCTGAGTGCAGGTCCAAGTTTGGGTCTGGGTCAGGATCTCGGAAAAGATTTAGGTCCAGCATTTCGATCCCAGTCTGGGTCTTGGTCTGAGTGTAGGTTTGTATCCGGATCCCTATCTAGGTCCAAGTCTGTGTTTGGGATCGAGTCCCAGATTTAGGTCCATGTCCGCGTCTCAGTTCCGGTCTAGGTACACGATCGTGTCTGGGCCCCAGTTCGAGTCTCAGTTTGGGATTGAGGCTAGGTCTGTGTTCATATCTAGGTCTGGGTCTGGGTCCTGGTCATGGTCCTAGTCTTGTTCTACGGTCCTCGTTCAGCGATTCTTGTTCAGGTTCTAATTTTGGGTCCCAGGTCTAGGTCTGGGTTCGCGTTTGGTTCTTCGTCTGGCATCTGGTCCTAGTCTGAGTCCTAGATCTAGGCACCGACTACGGGTCTATTCCAGGCCCCGTTACACGAATCCCAAGTCAAGATCTGGATCATTGTCATGGGTCTCGGTCTTGTTCTAGTTCAGGTCCCAGGTCCGATTTCTGAGTTTGGGTTCGAGATCGAGACTGGGGTGAGGTTCTAGGTCCCGACCCTTGTTTTGTGTCCCTAGTCTGGTTCCATGTTTGGGTCTGAATTTAGGTTCGGGTTCGGGTCACGAGTCCAGGTTTGGGTTGGGATCTAGGTCGGGCTCTCAATTCCGGTCTAGGTCTGATTTGGAGTCCGGGTCCTGGTCCAGTTACGGTTCACGATCTAGGTCCCATTTCAATTATGATTCCAAGTCCAAGTCCTAGTTCGAGTCCCGGTCAACTTCTGGTTTTGGTTCGAATTTTTGGTCACAGGGTACGGGTTCAGGTCCACTATTGGGTTTGGGACATGGTTCAGGTCCAGGTGTGGGTTAGGGTCCTTGTCAGGGTTCGGTTCCACGGCTGGGTCCCAAATCAAGAATTAGACTGCGGGTTTTTTCCAAACCCTGGATCCAGATCAGGATCCCAATCTCGGGTCCCAGTCTGAGCCACGAGCTGGGTCCTAGGTTCAAGTACGGGTCTGGGTCGGGCACAAGGTCCTAGTCCTAGTTCTATTTCGCACGTCCCTATCCTTATTCTGGGTCTAGGTACCGGTTTGTGTGAGTTTGGGTCCGGGTCTAGGTTCGGGTTCGAGTCCTAGTCTCGGTTCGGGTTTAGGTCTTTGTCTGGGTTATGATCTGGGTTCTGTTTTGGGTTTAGGTCCTTGTCCTGGCCCTAGTCCTAGTTCAGTTCTAGTTCCATTTGCGATTCTGAGTTCGAGTTTGGGTTTTAGTTCAGGTCAGAGTTCGAGTCCTGGTCTGAATTTGAATTCGGGTCCGAATTTCAGTCTAGGTTCAGATCACGCTCCGGTTGTGGGTTCGCGTCCTGCGTCCATGTCTAGGTTGGGTCAAAGTCCCAAGTTCCAATCCCGATCTGAGTCTGTATTCAGTTGTTGGTGTAAGTCCTTTGTTCTGATCCTGGTCTGGGTTCGAGTTTGGGTCCCGGTCTAGCTTTGGGTTTGATTCTAGGTGTGGGTTTGAGTTCCGGTCCGAGTCTGTGTCTAGGTTTGTGTCCAAGTCTTTACCCCGATCTGGGTCTAGGTTCATGTCCAAGTCCAAGTTACGATCCCGAGTGCGGGTCCAAGTTTAGGTCTGGGATAGGATCTCGGTCCAGATCCAGGTCCAGCATTTCGATCCCAGTCTAGGTCTTGGTTTGAGTCCATGTTCGTATCCGGATCCCTATCTTGGTCCAAGTCTGTGTTTGGGATTGCGTTCCAGATTAAGGTCCAAGTCCAGGTCTCAGTTCCGGTCTGGATACACGACCGTGTCTGGGCCCGAGTTCCAGTGTCAGTCTGAGGCTCGGTCTGTGTTCGGTTCTAGGTGTGGGTCCGGGTCCTAATCACGGTCCTAGTCTTGTTCTAGGGTCCTGGCTCGGCGATTCTTGTTCAGGTTCTAATTTTGGGTCCCAGGTCTAGGTTTGGCTTCGGGATCGAGACTCAGGTGCGGTTCTAGGTCTCGACTTTGGTTCTGTGTCCCTAGTTTGGTTCCATGTTTGGGTCTGAGTTCTGGTTCGGGTTCGGTTCCCGAGTCCAGGTTTGGGTTGGGATCCGGGTTTGCTCCCAATTCTTGTCTATGTCTTATTTGGTGTCTGGGTCCTTGTCCGGTTACGGTTCTGGATCTAAGTCCAATTTCAGTTATGATTCCAAGTCCAAGTCCTATTTCCAGTCCCGATCAACTTCCGGCTTTGGTTCCAATTTTGGGTCATAGGGTACGGGTTCGGGTCCACTTTTGGGTTTGGGACTAGGTTTAGGTCTTGGTGTGGGTTCGGGTCGTTGTCAGGGTTCGGGTCCAGGGCTGGGTCCTAAATCCAGACACCGACTACGGGTTTTGTCCAAGCCCTAGGTCCAGATCCGGATCCCAATCTCAGGTTCCAGCCTGGTTCCATTTTTTATTCTGGGTCACGAGCGGGTTCCTAAGTTCAACTTCGGGTCAGGGTCAAGTACTAGGTCACGGTCCTAGTTCTTTTTCCCAGGTCCATATCCTGATTCTGGGTCTAGGTCCCAGTTATTGTGTGGGTTTGGGTCCCGTTCTAGGTTCGGGTTCGAGGTCGAGTCCTAGTCCCGATCAAGGTTTAGGTCTCTGTTTGGGTTTTGATCTGGGTTCGGGTTTGGGTTTAGGTCCTGGTCCTGGTCCTAGTCCTAGTTCGGCTCTAGTACCATTTGCAATTCTGTGTTCGGGTCCTGGTCACGGTCCTAGTCTTGTTCTAGGGTCCTGGTTGGGCGATTCTTGTTCAGGTTATAATTTTTTGTCCAAGGTTTAGGTCTGGGTTTGGGTTTGGTTCTTTGTTTGGGTTCTGGTCCTAGTTTAAGTCCCAGATTTAGACACTGACTACTGGCCTGCTCCAGGCCTTGTTACCCGAGTCCCGAGTCATGATCTGGATCACTGTCATGGGTCTCGGTCTGGTTCTAGTGTCCCAGGTCCCATTTCTGAGTTTGGGTTCGGGATCGAAACTACGGTCCGGTTCTAAGTCCCGACCCTGGTTCTGTGTTCCTAGTCTGGTTCCATCTTAGGGTCTGAGTTCAGGTTCCGGTTCGGGTTCTGAGTCCAAGTTTGGGTTGGGATCCGGGTCCGGCTCCCAATTTGGGTCTAGGTTTTATTTGGAGTCCGGGTCCTGGTCCGGTTACGGTTTTGGATCTAGGTCCAATTTCAGTTATTATTCCAAGTCCAAGTCCTACTTCCAGTCCCGGTCAACTTTCGATTTTGGTTCCAATTTTTTGTCACATGGTACGGGTTTGGGTGCACTTCTGGGTTTGGGATTGGGTTCAGGTTCGGGTGTGGGTTCGGGTCCAGGGCTGGGTCCCAAATCCAGACACCGACTACGGGTTTTGTTTAAGCGCTGGGTCCAGATCTGGATCCCAATCTCGGGTCCCAGTCTTGCTCCATTTCTGGTGTCGGCTCACGAGCTTGGTCCTAGGTTCAAGTTCGGGTCTGGGTCGGTTACTAGGTCCCGGTCCTAGTTCTGTTGCCTAGGTCTTTATCCTGATTCTAGGTCTAGGTCCCAGTTATTGTGTGGGTTTGGGTGCCAGTCTAGGTTTGGGTTCGAGTCTCAGTCTCGGTTCGGGTTTATGTCTTTGTCAGGGTTTTTATCTGGGTTCGGGTTTAGGTTTAGGTCCTGGTCCTAGTCCTAGTCCTAGTTCGGCTCTAGTTCCATTTGCTATTCTGAGTTCGAGTTTGGGTTTTAGTTTGGAGTTCGAGTCATGGTCTGAGTTTGGGTTCAGCTCCGAATTTCAGTCTAGCTCCAAATCAGGCTCTGGGTGTGTGTTCCCGTCCTGGGTCTTTGTCTAGGTTGGGTCCGAGTCGCAAGTTCCAATCCCGATCTTAGTCTGGATGCAGTTCTGGGTCTAAGTCCTTGGTTCTGATCCTGGTCTGGTTCGAGTTTGTGTCCGGGTCCGGGTCTAACTTTGGGGCTGATTCATTGTGTGGGTTTGAGTTCGGGTCCGAGTCTGTGTCCGGGTTTGTGTCAAGGTATGTACCCCGATCTGGGTCTAGGTTCGGGTCCACATCATAGTTCGGGTCCCAAATGCAGTTCCAAGTTTTGGTCTGGGTCAGGATCTCGGTCCAGATCTACGTCCAACATTTAAATCCCAGTCTGGGTTTTGGTCCGAGTCCAGTTTTGTATCCAGATCCCTATCTAGGTCCAAGTCTATGTTTGGGATCGGGTCCCAGATTTAGGTCCAAGTCCAAGTTTGGGTCCCGAATGTGGGTCCAGGTTTGGGTCTCGGTCACGATCTTGTTCCAAAAGTAGGTCTAGCATTCCGATCCCCGTTTGGGTCTTGGTCCGTGTGCAGGTTTGTATTCGAATCCCTCTCTAGGTCCAAGACAGTGTTTGGGATCGGGTCCAAGATTTAGGTCCAGGTTCGGGTCTCAGTTCCGGTCTGGGTACACGACCGTGTCCGGGCCCGAGTTCCAGTCTCAGTTTGGGTCTGAGGCTAGGTCTGTGTTCGGCTCTAGGTCTGGGTCCTGATCAGGGTCCTAGTCTTGTTCTAAGGTCCTGGCTCGGCGATTCTTATTCAGGTTCTAATTTTGGGCCCCAGGTCTAGGATTGGGTTCGGGTTTGCTTCTTAGTCTAGGTTCTGGTCCTTGTCTGAGTCCAAGATCTAGACACCGACTACTGGTCTGTTCCAAGCCCCGTTACCCGAATCACGAGTCATGATTTGGATCACTGTCACGGGTCTCGGTCTGGTTCTGGTTCAGTCCAAGGTCCCATTTCTGAGTTTAGGTTCGGGATCGAGATTGGGGTGCAGTTCTAGGTCCCGACCCAAGTTCTGTGTCCCTAGTCTGGTTCCATGTTTGGGTCTTAGTTTAGGCTCGGGTTCGGGTCCTGAGTCCAGGTTTTTGTTGGGATCTGGGACCGGCTCCCAATTTGTGTTTAGGTCTGATTTGGAGTCCGGGTTTGGGTCCTGGTCCGGTTACGGTTCTGGATCTAGGTCCAATTTCAGTTTTGATTCCAAGTCCAAGTCCTTGTTCCAGTCATGGTCAACTTCTGGTTTTGGTTCCAATTTTGGGGCATAAGGTACGGGTTCGGGTCCACTTTTGGGTTTGGGACTAGGTTCAGATCTTGGTGTGGGTTCGGGTCGTTATTAGGGTTCGGGTCCAGGGCTGCGTCCCAAATCAAGACACCGACGACGGGTTTTGTCCAAGCCCTGGGTCCAGATCCGGATCCCAATCTCGGGTCCCAGTCTGGTTCCATTTTTGGTGTCGGGTCACGAGCTGGGTCCTAGGTTCCACTTCGGGTCTAGGTCGGGTACTAGGTCCCGGTCCTAGTTCTATTTCACAGGTCCCTATCCTGATTCTGGGTCTAGGTCCAGGTTATTGTGCGGGTTTGGGTCCCGGTCTATGTTCGGGTTCGAGTCCTAGTCTCGGTTCGGGTTTAGGTCTCTGTCTGGGTTTTGATCTGGGTTAGGGTTTGGGTTTAGGTCCTTGTTCTGGTCCTAGTCCTATTTCAGTTCTAGTTCCATTTGCGATTCGGAGTTCGAGTCATGGTTTGAGTTTGGGTTCGAGTCCGGATTTCAGTCTAGGTCCAGATCAGGCTCCAGATTTGGGTTCGTGTTTTGGTCCGGGTTCGGGTCTAGCTTTGGGTTTGATTCTAGGTGTGGGTGTTTGAGTTTGCGTTCGAGTCTGTGTCCGTGTCTGTGTCCAGGTCTTGACCCTGATCTGGGTCTAGGTTCGGGTACAGGTCAAAGTTCGAGTCCCGAATGCGGGTTAAAGTTTGGGTCTGGGTCAGGATCTCCGTCCAGATCTAGGTCCAGCATTTCGATCCCACTCTGGGTCTTGGTCAGAGTCCAGGTTTGTATCCGGATCCCTATCTATGTCCAAGTCTGTGTTTGGGATCGGGTCCCAGATTTAGGTCCAGGTCCGGGTGTCAATTCCGATCTGGGTACACGACCGTGTCCGGGCCCGAGTTCCAGTCTCAGTTTGGGTCTGAGTCTAGGTCTGTGTTTGGTTCTAGGTCTGGGTCCGGGTCCTGGTCACGGTCCTAGTCTTGTTCTAGGGTCCTGGTTCGGCGATTCTTGTTCACGTTCTAATTTTGGTTCCCAGGTCTAGGTCTGGGTTCGGGTTTGGTTCTTCGTCTAGGTTCTGGTCCTAGTCTGAGTCCCAGATCTAGACACCGACTACTGGTCTATTCCAGGCCCTGTCACCCGAGTCCCGAGTCATGATCTGGAATCACTATCAAGGGTCTCGGTCTTGTTCTGGTTAAGGTCCCATTTCAGAGATTGGGTTCGGGATCGAGACTGGGGTGCGGTTCTAGGTCCTGACCCTGGTTTTGTGTCCATAGTTTGGTTCCATGTTTGGGTTTGAGTTCTTGTTCGGGTTCGGGTCGCGATTCCAAGTTTGGTTGGGATCCGGGTCCGGCTCCTCATTCGGGTATAGGTCTGATTTGGAGTCTGGGTCATGGTCCGGTTACGGTTCTGGATCTAGGTCCAAATTTAGTTATCATTCTAAGTCCATGTCCTAGTTCCAGCCCTGATGAACTTCTTATTTTGGTTCCAATTTTGGGTCATAGGGTACAGGTTCATGTCAACTTTTGGGTGTGGGACTTGGTTCAGGTCCTTGTGTGGGTTCGGGTCCTTGTCAGGGTTCGGGTCCAGAGCTGGGTCCCAAAATCAGACACCGACTACGGGTTTTGTCAAAGCCCTGGGTCCAGATCCGGATCCCAATCTTGGGTCCCAGTCTGGTTCCATTTCTGGTGCCGGGTCACGAGCTTGGTCCTAGGTTCATGTTTGGTTCTGGGTCGGGTACTAGGTCCTGGTCCTAGTTCTGTTTCCTAGGTCCATATCCTGATTCTGGGTCCATGTGCCGGTTATTGTGTGGGTTTGGGTCCCGGTCTAGGTTCAGGTTCGAGTCCTAGTCTCAATTCGGGTTTAGCTCTCTGTCATGGTTCTGAACTGGGTTCGGGTTCGGGTTTAGGTCGTGGTCCTGGTCCTAGTCATAGTTCGGTTCTAGTTCCATTTGCGATTTTGAGTTTGAGTTTGGGTTTGAGTTCGGGTCAGAGTTCGAGTCATGGTCTGAGTTTGGGTTCGGTTCCGAATTTCAGTCTAGGTCCAGATTTTGCTCCGGTTGTGGTTCGCGTCCTGGGTCTTAGTCTAGGTTGGGTCTGAGTCCCAAGTTCCAATCCCGATTTGAGTTTGGATTCAATTCGTGGTCTAAGTCCTTGGTTCTGATCCTTGTTTGGGTTCGAGTTTGGGTCCGGGTCAGGGTCTGGCTTTGGGTCTGATTCTAGGTGTGGGTGTTTGAGTTCAGGTCCTACTCTGTGCCAGGGTTTGTGTCCAGGTTTGGACCCCGATCTGGGTCTAGCTTCGGTTCCAGGTCCAAGCTCGTGTCCTGAGTGCGGGTCTAAGTTTGGGTGTGGGTCAGGATCTCCGTCAAGATCTAGGACCAGCATTTCGATCCCAGTCTGGGTCTTGGTCAAAGTCCAGGTTCGTATCCGGATACCTATCTATTCTAAGTCTGTGTTTTGGATAGCGTCCCAGATTTAGGTCTAGGTCTGGATCTCAGTTCTGGTCTGGTTACACGACCGTGTTTGGGCCCGAGTTCCAGTCTCAGTTTTGGTCTGAGGCTAGGTCAGTGTTCGGTTCTAGGTCTGAGTCCGGGTCCTGGGCACGGTCCTGGTCTTGTTCTAGGGTCCTGGTTCGGCGATTCTTGTTCAGGTTCTAATCTTCGGTCCCAGGTCTAGGTCTAGGTTCGGGTTTGGTTCTTCGTCTGGGTTCTCGTCCTAGTCTGAGTCCCAGATCTAGACACCGACTACTGGTCTGTTCCAGTCCCCGTTACCCGAATCCCGAGTCAAGATCTAGATCACTGTCACAGGTCTCGGTCTTGTTCTAGTTCAGGTCCCAGGTCCCATTTCTAAGTTTGGGTTTTGGATCGAGATTGGGATGCGGTTCTAGGTCCCGACCCTCGTTCTGTGTCCGTAGTCTGGTTTCATGTTTGGGTCTGAGTTCAGGTTCGAGTTCGTGTCCCGAGTCCAGGTTTGGGTTGGGATTCGGGTCTGGCTCGCAATTCGGGTCTAGGTCTGATTTGGAGTCTGGGTCCTGGTCCCGTTACGGTTCTGGATCTAGGTCCAATTTCAGTTATGATTAAAAGTCCAAGTCCTGGTTCTAGTCCCGGTCAACTTCCGGTTTTGGTTCCAATTTTGGGTCACAGGGTACGGGTTCGGGTCAACTTTTCGGTTTGGGACTGGGTTCAACATCCTTCGAGGAAACAAAAAGTTCGAATGGACAGAAGAATGTGAAAGAGCTTTTTAAGACCTAAAGGCACAGCTCGCAAAACCTCCCGTCCTCTCTAAACCTCTGGACGTTGAGGAGCTGGGGATATACCTAGCAGTAACGAAGCATGCCATAAGCGCCGTACTAATCAGAGAAGAAGATGGCGTGCAGCATCCAATCTATTACATCAGTAAAAGACTCATCGAGGTCGAAGGCCGATATCTGTTGATAGAATAGCTCGCCTACTGCCTCATCTTAGCAACAAGAAAGCTACGACCTTACTTTCAAGCTCATCCTGTTCGGGTGTACACCGACCAACCACTACGGCAAATACTTCAAAAGCCAGATGCCTCAGGGCGATTACTCAAGTGGGCGGTGGAATTGGGGCAGTACGAAATCAACTTCCAACCACGAACAGCTATCAAAGGCAAAGCCTTGGCCGACTTTTTGGTGGAATGCACAGGAAAAACTGAAAGCATCCCAGAAGGCGATCTCGAGTCAACATCAGAGCCGAGCAGCACTGAAAACAAGCTGACCTCGAAGCTACATGTGGATTGATTGGCCACAGATCAACAATCCGGCATAGGAATTGCCCTTTTCACACCTGGGGGGCAACACCTGCATGCAGCGGTCAAATTCTGATTCAAAGCCTCCAACAACGAGGCCGAATATGAAGCCCTAATCGCTGGACTCAAACTAGCGAAGGAGATGAAGGCCGAGCACATCAAGATATGAAGTGACTCACAACTAGTGGTAAATCATGTATCTAGCGAATACGAGTCTCGGGGAGAAAAATGATAGCATATCTGAGCAAAATACATGATCTGCTCGCACAATTCAAAAGCTATAGCCTCAAGCAAATTCCAAGAGAAGAAAATACAACAGCAGATGCGCAAGCCCGATTGGCGAGCAGCAATATAAGTGACAAGGGGAACCTGGTCCCGATCCAGTTTCTTGAAGAGCCTAGCATCACCGGCACGGAAGAAATTGAAATGATCGACACATCTTCGAACTGGATGACGCCAATAGCAGCCTATCTCAACTCTGGGGAACTCCCAGATAACCGAAATGAAGCTCGGAAAATGAGAAGAAAGGTAGCACGGCACATCATCGTAGACGGGATCATGTACAAAAGAGGACTCTCGATGCCATTACTCAGGTGTGTCACACCAAATGAAGCTGCACGGCTTCTATATGAAGTTCAAGACAGATTCTGTGGAAATCATGCAGCCGGACAAAGCTTATCAAAGAAAATTCTAAGGCAAGGCTACTTCTGGCCGACGATGATTGAATATTCGAAAGCTTATGTGAAGAAGTGCGACAAATGCCAGAGATTTTCAAAGATACCAAGAGCTCTGCCCAACGAGCTGACACAAACACAAAGTCCGTGGCCCTTTGCCATCTGGGGAATTGACCTAATCGGACAGTTACCTAAAGGTAAAGGCGGAGTGCAGTACGCAGTGGTAGCAGTCGACTACTTTACTAAGTGGACTGAAGCCGAACCACTCGCAACTATCACATCAAAGAAGGTTCAGGACTTTATAGTGAAGAACATCATATGCCGGTTTGGACTACCGTACAAAATAGTTTCGGACAACGGCAAGCAGTTCGACAGTCAATCTTTCACTGATTTCTGTACGAAGAATGGCATCATCAAAAGCTTCTCCGCAGTGGGACATCCCCAAGCAAATGGGCAAGTTGAAGCAGTCAATAAGACCTTGAAGGACACACTAACAAAGAAACTTGAAGATGCCAAAGGAAATTGGCCGGAAGAACTCCCTGAAGTTCTACGGTCATACCGTACAATGGAGAAAACAGCAACTGGTCAGACACCATTCTCAATGGCGTACGGTTATGAAGCTATGCTGCCCGTCGAACTCGAGCCACCATCCCACAGAAGGTTGACGTACAATCAAGGTACCAATCACATACTCCTTTCAGAATCACTTGATGAAATTGAAGAAAAACGAGCAATTGCAAACTTAAAGTTGGTAGCTCATCAACAAAAAGTAGCTTGGTATTTCAATAAACAAGTGAAATCTCAGAATTTCTTTGTGGGAGATATGGTCCTAAAAAGGGTATTCCTAAACACCAAAGACAGCAAGTCAGGCGTACTAGGACCTAACTGGGAAGGACCATATCAGGTGGTCAAAGTTCTCGACTCCGGAGCATACAAACTGGGTAAGTATGACGAAAAAATGCAACTCATTCTAGTACCACGATACTGGAATGGAGAACATTTAAGGAAATACCACCAATGAGTACTCAGGTCGGGTAGACCACTTCAAAGTACTCAGGTCAAATAGACCATTTCAAAGTACTCAGGTCGGGTAGACCACATTAAAGTACTATTGAACATTCGCTTATAAGTGAATGGCCTCTTGGGCGGACTACGCGCAAAGGCTTCAGAAACAAAAGTACTCAGGTCGGGTAGACCACTTTAAAGTACAATTTCTTATTTTTTTTATGTCATGTTAAGCTAAAAAGATCTATCTCTGAGGTAAGTTACTACGGTAACAAATACATTTTTGATCAATAAAAGAATAAAGATAGTATTTCCAATTCTATTGAGTCGAAAAAATCAGCATGATTATAATTACCTAAAGTGCGTACAAAAGGTTCAGTCGAACCCAAAACACCAAACAGAAAAGCAATATATTTGTGAAAGACAAGTGACCAAGAGTCATACGTCTGCTCGGTCACTTGGGGGGCACCTATACCTGTACAAAGCATTTCGTAAACATAAAACAATCACAATTGGACTGCAATTATAAATAGAGAATGAAATTCATTAAGGATAACAAGAGCATATAGTACCGGGATTAAAAGCTGCCCAGTCAGCCACTTGTCCAAAAAATGAAAAATAATTCAAAGTTTAAAAGCCGCTTGGCCGGTCATGATGTCTTAAAGGCCTTAAGGCCATATATAATATATATAAACAGGAGAGATAAAAAGATCAATGTTCAAACGGCTGGAGTGCCAGGCTTTGGGTTTGCTTCTTCTGAGCAAACTGGAGCAAGAGGATCTGTTGTTCGAGCAGGAGAAGCATCAGCAGCCTGGTCAGAAGCTTGGCCGGAGGTTTAAGCAGCCACCTCTTTCTCACCATAGGCAACTTGGGCTGCGCAGTACTCGAGGTACATATCCTTGCAATCGCCCAAGTAGTCGAAGTTGGCCTGGGGATTAGCCTTCCAAAAATCAAAGAAGAGCTCGAGGCCGGCAGTCTCCAAAGCATTGACCTTCTCCTTCAAACAGTTCGCCTTGGCCGCCTGAGCGTCCTTATCTTCCTTCAGCAGAAGAAGGACCTGCCGCAGAGAACTCCTCTCATCCTGAAGACGATCAACTTCAGCAGATAAGGTCTCGATGGTTTCCCCAAAGCGATCAGCAGCCTCGAGGTCCTTTGTCACCACGGTGATCTTCTTCTCGGCGGCAAACAGCTTCTTGTTGGCCTCACCCAACTCATGACGAACAGCTGCAGTCTCCGCCCTGGCCTCCTCAACTTCCTTCTTGGCCAAGTCCGCCTCCGCCCTCAAGGTGCCGAACAGAGCCGCACTCTTGGAAGTAGCAGATTTAGCCCGGGAGTAGGTGTAAGCCAACTTCATACCGACCTGCATAAAGGAAAAATTCAGCATATGGAGCTAAGTGTGAAAAGTTAAAAGGGAAGTATCAAAAAAGACTAACCCTGGTGAGCTCCTTCAAGACTTCGCCCATCAACACATCCAGAGATGAGTCGTCAGCACCAGCCAGTTGCTCACCGACCTCAGGAACAAGCCGGTTCATGTAGTGAGCCATCACCTCCTTGCCCTTCTTGGCCTCAGGCAGCACGGGCATGGTGGAGTTGGTGCCTGCACCCACTCAGGGATCAACCTGACCAGTTCGGACCCAGATGTCGGTAGCCCAGACTCCTTAGACTTGGCAGATTTGGGAGTGGAAGGATTTGCAGTAGTCAGCTCCTCAGAAAGGTCAATAACCTCTCCAGAAGGCCTCTTCTCTAAAGACCCCTCTCTGCCCTTAGACTTCTTGGCCGGAGGGGAGGCGCTAGAGCTTCCGCTCATCCTCTTCCTTAAAGCGTCGATCATCTGCCGAGACATGTCTGCACAGAATAAAAACAACGTGGTTAGCAAAAACAAACTGAAAATAAAAAGCATGAAAGTCAAGAAGCTAAAGAAGAAGTAAAGCGCAGAGTGATTGCCCGCCCAGAAAGTCAGAAGTCCATCATCACCTGATATCTCAGCCATAGCAGCCTTCCCTTTTCCAGCATAGGGATGAGATAGCTGAATAGGTGAAATGGGCTCCCTTATGCGAATGGCATCTTCAACAGGCCTGGGCGTGGCTGGGAGTTTCTTCTTCCTCTTCAAAGGAGTCACCTGCTCAGCATCAGCCTCGGCTTCATCTTCAGGATTCATGGACTCTTGAGCATACTGCTTTGCTCGGGCACCTCCCTTCAACTTAGCCTCTCGCTTAAGTTGAATGAGCTCATCCTCCTTATTAGCTCCTTCAGGCCGGGCAGCAGTAGATTTCCCCTTCTTCCCCGTCACGGACTTAGAAGAAAAGTCCTCTGGGTAAAGCCCTGTTGGAAATTATTTTACCAGGATCTTAGATCTACTCACAAGTATGTTTATTAACACCCTAAATATGAACTTTCTAAAACAATGAAATAAACACATATAAAGTTTAGGAAACCTTACATTGGGTGCAGCAGAATAATATGACTCCTTCCGTTCAGATATCTAGCCCTTGATTCCTTTCTGTAGCAGAGCATTATCAATATCTGAACCTGGATCTCTTTCTCTAATTCTTTATTGCTGACACTCCTTCTTGCTGAAAGTCTTTCTTCACGATCTTCCTCACTATGGTTGAGGTATCACTTGCTGTGTGTGGGCACTACTCTTGTACTAAGGATTTCGAAATTCAAGAGGGAAGAAAGAGAGAGGGAGTGGTCGGCCAGATAGGGAGAGAGAAGGCTCATGTTTTTCCGAATCAGAAGTGTAATTTTCTTGAACCCTTCACTATCTATTTATAGCATTCCACTAGGGTTAGGTTTGAATTATTTGGCATTAAAATAATGAAAATATCAGTTTAAATTCCCTACAAAAGTGGTCGGCCATGCATAGTGGATTTGGGCCTCACTTTTTGCAATTTTGCAGTTTTATCTTTCTACATCTGATTTTCTCAAAAACGCCAATTTTCTAATTCAACCATTTAAATACCAATTCTAACTATTTAATAACTATAAATAATTATTAAATCATATTTTCATTTATCATATTTATTAATTGAACCATACAAAGTATCCTAATTAACAAATATGCCCCAAAAACTCTTTCTTTACAATTTCGCCCTTACTTAGTGAAAAATTCACAAATAGACATAGTCTAATTTGAGAATTATAATTGCTTAATCAAAACCACTTACATGAGTCTTACAAGCAATATTATCTCAACTAGTGCTGGGACCATGGGTCTATATAACCGAGCTTCCAATAAGTAGTTCAAGAATTTATTACTAAAATTCACTAACTTATTAATTCTTCGTTGAATCCACGCATAGAACTTAGAATTGCATTCTCAGTATATAGAATTCTCTATATGTTCCACCATATAGACACGTCATTAGTTATCCATTGTTATAATCCTAATTTGATCAATGATCCTCTATATGAATGATCTACATTGTAAAGGGATTAGATTACCGTTACACCCTACAATGTATTTAATCCTTAAAACACTTAACCCCGTATAAATTATATTTCAGCTTATGTGAAATGAGATCTCCACCATTTATTTTCGTTTGGTCAAGCTCGAAGGAGATCATCCTTTACTTACTATTCGCCAGATAGAAGCTATAGATTCCATGTTTATGTTAGCGCTCCCACTCAATTGCACTACCGTGTTCCCAAAATGTACGTATCACCCTGACCTAAAAGTAGGCTTAACTAACAAATCAAAGAAAACGAATAGCCTCTTGAGATCGAGCCTAATCATAACAGAATTAAGATCATTTGATCTAGGATAAACTAGGCGATATTGACTTGAATAGATATTACGGTAAGTTTAATAAATCTAAGTCAAAGTTCAATATCGGTCCCTTCTGATGCATACTCCATGCATCCAACCTGAGCTTTACTTTAACCAATGCTCTGGAAAGAACATAGCACTTCTCCAAATGCAAGTAAACTCTGTTGTAGATTATCATATCAGTAAAACCCTATGTCTGATAAATCTAGGAAACTGTATTCACATAGTCATGTTTACTTTCCAATGTGTTGACGGCACAATAAACAGGATCAAGAATGAGAAAAGGGTTTCAGATGAATTTATACATTATGTACATATAATCATGAAATAAATCATGTGAACCATGCAACATTAAATGTTATTTCTGATCTATATTAATAAGTAAATCTGATTATATCGAAATGACTTTTATTTAGAGCATAAAACCCAACAAGCCCGTACTGCACCAGATTTTCATCGGAGGTCAACTAGATGATATCCCTGTCTTCCGCCGGCAACCGGGCAAGTTTTTGAGCCCTATCCCTAAGAGTAAGGGTGAGGGGAGGACGGTGATATGTCGGGATCTGTTGAAACCGAGTCCGGGTGATGTTTGGGTCCTTCACCATGCAGTACTCATCAACAAAATGCCCTATTTTGCTGATAGCCTTGTGGTCCGTCCCGCACAACCACTTGAAGCCTGGCTGAGAAAAGTAAAAATACCCCGACCTGCCTTTCTTGGGGGTAGACTTCACGTCGAAGAACCAAGCAACCTCGTGGGGAGAAGGATCATCCCATCCCTGGGAAGCGTAGAGGACGAAGAGAGCGGACAAATACTTAATGTCCTTGGTTGTAATCTGAGCCGGACAGAGGCCAAAGAAGTCTGCCACATCTCGAAAGTACTTATGCAAGGGCATCAGCGCCCCTTGCTGGCCGTGAGCCCCCGCCCAGGCGCACATCCCCTTATCTGGGTTTGTGGCACAATTGTCGTGGGCGGGAATGTAGCAGTCTAGCTCGCCCAGGTATTCGTCCTGGTCGAGAGTGCAGAGGCGTGCCTCCAAAATCTTGGACGAAGGACTCACCAACCTAGCCCCCAAGGCACCCTGCCTCCTGTGAGGAACCGCCTCAGCAAGCTCCTCACTAACGTAATCAACGCCCTCAACCAGGACGTCCCCGTCAGCATCAACTGGTTGCCCAGCCTCATTGTACTCCCCATAATTAGGGGGTTCAATCTCTCCCTCTCCCTCAGCAGTGGGAGGGCTGCCCGGACGCGGCTCATCCAGTTCCTCAACCTCCTGGACTTCGACGTCCCCCTCACGATCCTCCTCCATTGGGACCGCCAAATCCTGTTTAGCGTCGGGCAGAGTGGCAAGCCGAGCCACCTGTGGGTCAGAAGCGTCAGCCAGACGCATAGTTTTCTTCGTACGAGCCATCATCCTATGGCTCGGTATGGAAGCAGAAGAATATCCTTCTCGTGAAGGAGAATTAGCACGAAGACAAGGGTGGACTTTGTGCAGAAGTTGAAGCAGCTCCTGGTCGATTTGATGCTCGGGCTCCCAAGACTCACCTGGGTTCATCTACAAAAGACAACACGCAAGATGAGTGTTGGACAGAGTATCAAACGAAAAAATAAGCAAATATGCCGACCAAGAGTACCAAATAGATTAAAGAACGACCATGTTCAAAGAAAAGTCTTAACTCAAGAAGGCAGAAAGTTTTTCTTGAGTTAGGGCAAAAAAGTTCATTAAGCTTGAAAAAAGCAGAATGGAAAATAGACGCAATGCAGTTCTAAAATAAGCCTTACGGCTGAAAGCTAACACAAGGACATGGAAAAGAAGAGTCGCAGAAGTTTGAAACCCTAGGGTTTCCTACAGTGTTCTTTCTACAACGAAGTTACATTCAAAGCATAAGCATGCAAAGGAAAAGCATAAAGGGAATCAGAAACATACTCAAAGATTCGAGTGTCCGGGTTCAAGCAAGCCAGAAATCGTCTGTAAGCTCTTCAGCAACTTTGAAGCCAGAAAGTTCTCTCTTTTCGCTCTGAAGTTTTCTTAACAACGAAGGGTGATGAAATGAGGTAATGTGCCAGTACTCCGAGTATTTATAGGCAAAAGGGGAACTGTACGTAAAGGAACCTTAGACGCCTCGACTTCCCGCCTTGAAAGCGAATATGGGAAATCAAAATAATCGAGTGCATCCGTCAGCCGTGGAGAGAGAAATTCAGATTTTCAAAATATTAATTATCAGAGCATTAATTAGCCGAAAACTGAAGGGACGCCCAGTCAGCTTCACATCGAGTCTCGAACGGTCATGCTCGACACGTGTCCCCTTACAAAGGCACAGCCAGGTCAGAATAAGTCTATACGCAACCTCAGAGGTCCCGTACAGACTTGGGGGGCAAATGTTATCCCAAAATTGGCACTCTGACGTGGCATCACGAGAATGGTGACATGTGGACTCTACTTAGAGCATCTGGTCAGATCAACATGCCGAGCAGGATGCCTCGCTGGCATATCCATCATGGAATACTCAACGAGCCGTGCAGGATGAGCAACACTTAGCGAATTCAACTAAACGCATCGTGAGTCACCAGCTTAATCCCTATAACTCAGGGATCAACTTACGTGGATGCGGCATACACACGATCCCACTATCAGTGTATTCAGCCTCAATCCCACGATCCTAGCATTCAGCATTGATCACACGATCTTTCTGTTTATGCGCATTGTAACGAGAGAGGAAACTCTTCCTCCTCAAGTTTCCTGCCCTATAAATAGTGAGGAATGTTCACTGGGCAAAGGACGGAGAAATTGTACGCCGAAACGCTATAAGCTAAGGCTATCTAAGAATTATATATTCAGAGATATTATTGTAAGAGCTATAAGAAAAGGAATCTTCTTCCTTATTCTTAAGTCAGTACAACTAACGAGGATTAGGCTATTACCGAACTACTCGGGGCTGAACCTCTATAAAATTTATGTGCCTTATTATTGCTTTACTACATATTCTTATTACGACATATCGTTTATCGCTTATCAAAAAGACTCATTGTCGTTGGCTAAAAGCGAAGTCAACAGAAATAATTCACGTTATTTTCATATGCATCTAAGTATAATTTATAAATATTAAATTAAAATTTATATTTAGAATTTTTTATTCTAAATTGGAAATTTTAATTAAATAAATATATATTTAAAATAAATTGATTAAAATAAATAATAGAAGAAAATACACTTTAAATAATGAGCTTTATTATTAGGACATTCGATCTCGATTGTTTGTTCTACATAGTTCTTGTTTTAGTGAGTAATCCTCCCTAATGGAGGAACGTCCATTAGCAATTTAACGTCGTAGAATCTCGAAAGATAAGTATTATATGTAAGTGTTTTATGTAGTATTGATCACCCTAATGGTGGAAACTGTATTTGACTTACAAAAGTATGAAATAATGGTGGAAGCTCATAAGATAGAATAGCCTTGAGTCTCGCCTAACCGGGATAACGCTGGATTCCAATCTTGATCGAATAAAAGGTTGCTAGAATGTTTATCATTTTAGATGAGCTGACAACTCTATTCAATGGATTGTATCACTGACTCTCGCCTAAACGGGACACTGATATCAGTTTGTTGAAGACCTTGGAAATTATTTAGGATTGTATGTTATAGTATTTTCACTTGTCATTCCTACTTGCTATATGTTTAATAATTTCTGAATTGTGTATGTATTTATATTGAACCATGTTATTTTCTGTTATCAAATTGTAGTTTAATTTCGAATCTTCATTGTTTGTCTAACTTGGTTTGATGTTCTAATGGGACCAATCCCTAATTGATTGTCAACATTAGACAAACATAATAGTGTTAGATCTCGAATGATAAATATTGTGAATGCAACATCTAGCTGTTCATCAATTGATGACACCTTAGACTAGTATTTACAATATGAAACAAGAAGATTGTATAAATAAGATTACTTTGACTCTCGCTAATTGGAGCATCGTTGGATTCTTATTTAAATACGAAATTATCCTAATTCCTCTTAGTTTATTCATTTCGAATTAGCTCAATAACATATCATTGGATGAATGGTCTATAAATCATTTAATGTCATTCTATTTTCTCTTAAGAAATTAAATGACGCATATGATTATATTCCCGAAATTCTGTCCCAAAATGATATGAATCCTCAATCTTAGAAATCTCCTAATTGTATGGGCAAATCAACTTAGAGTCAAATTAGTAGTGGTGGTCCTAGAAAGAATTACTCATTATACAGTTACACTTTCACAAGTGTTTAATAACCATTTTCTATCAATGGATTCAAACTGTATGAGTTTAGTATTCTGTGACCTGAATCTACTTGCACTATTCTAAGAACTCTTTGATGTAACTAAACCTAAGTCATCAAAAGATACAACCACATATTTTATAAATCTATGGAATTTGTATCTTGTCCATATTGGTTTTGACAAGATCATTCTCTACAAAGAGTTAACATGCCTATATCCACTGAAAGTAAGTTCATCTCATTCGTAGATGGATGTACATTCAGGGGTGGATATGAGTTTTCGTTGTATTTTTAAAACGATAACTCTAAATTTTACCTTATGCAAAAGAAATTTAAAATGTTTGAAAAATTTCATGAATTTCTAGCAATGGTGAAAAACCATTAAGGTAAGTGGTTAAAGATCTTGCGAACTGATAGGAGTGGAGA
Source organism: Cannabis sativa (assembly GCF_029168945.1). Classification (NCBI taxonomy): domain Eukaryota; kingdom Viridiplantae; phylum Streptophyta; class Magnoliopsida; order Rosales; family Cannabaceae; genus Cannabis; species Cannabis sativa. The sequence continues at coordinate 46,874,553 of NC_083602.1, read as the reverse complement.
AAAATTTAGTAGATAAGCAGTTCAAAGATCATTAAGTTGATTTTTGAATTATATCCAAACTTACCTCCCCAGAAATTTCGATTTGCATATTGATGATTAGTTACTAGATGTTGCCTAAATCCTTCTATGGTAATACAATTTCAGAATGATGCAATGGTTGTATACTTAATGTAAATCATTACTAGATTCATGGATGACCTAATCGAAATCTTAAGAAAAGCTAGAACTGCTAACCCTGGTTTGCATGTTTGTTAGCTATTCTAAGTGATTATGGGTGGACCATCCCATAGTCATTAGATAAGAAAGTGTTTGTTTAAACAAATACTACTTTTCTAAGAAAATGACTAAGTCTGAAAATAAAGTAGCAAATAAAGGAGATATTTTTTTCTTGATTCCATAAGTGTTGTATCATCTTATTCGTTACAAGATGATCCCACTACCTCTTTTGTCTTAACACAACCGAAGAGGTCAATACCATTTAGTTTTCTTACACATAATTCACGGTACCTTGTCGTAGTGGGAGAGTTTCAAGGAACTTCACTTCTTATGACTTGGAAGACACTAGTGATTAAAATCCATTGTGAGTTTAAACAAGTAATGGATTGTCAAGATAAGAAACTAAGAAATAAGCCAAGAGAACTATGGTTTAATTCATTCACATGGAGTAACCTAAAGTTTTCTATTACAAGGACATGTTAGGAAATTTTTGTTTATAAGTCTATTCAATGGACTTAACAAAACTTCTTGTTCCTAGTATTATAGGTTTGAGATTATCTAAACCTATGGCTCCTGGTATACCTGGTTAATTACTTACTCTAATGCAAGCAACTTACTTTAGTAAGATGCTGAAGCATTTTCTTTCCAATGGCAATCTATAGAAGCTTCACAACTTCTAGACATAGATTTTATTTATCTAAGGAAAAGTCTCAACTATTCTAGAAAACATAAAGCCATGAAAGAATTTCTGAAATCAACAGTGAGAGGTCTCAGATATGCTTTAGTATGCCTTAGACCAGAGACCTGCTCTTGAGTGGGAGTAATGAGTAGGTATCAGATTAATCCAGGAGAGGAACATTGGAAGACAATCAAGTTAAGAAGAGGAACTATATGTTAGTCTATAAGGGTGTGTTTAAAACTCTTAGACTACACCACATTAGATTTCGAGACTTGCCTTTGTGCTAGAAAGTCTGCTGATAAGATGGTGATTACTCTGGGGGTGGAGTAGTGATATTGGAGAAGTGTAAAAACCTATCTGAAGTCTCTAGGTCTACTAGAGAGAGACTGAATGTTAAAGTTGCAGGAAAGGTACTTATTCAGTCCAAGGAAAGTTCTATACATTTGTGGCACCGTTCCAACTTGTCTTAACTACTAGTGTTACTTCCTAAATAACCGAATAGTAGTTGCCAAAAGTATAGAATCCAGTATCCCAAGAGAGTAGACATATAGAGAGGAATTTCACAATGTCAAGGATTTTGTGATTAAGGAAGAGTAATGGTGGTGAGAAGGTTGTGTTTAATTCAACCTGTCAGATCCTATTACGAAGAGTATACTACTACTACACTTGATTTGTATATCAAGGTGTTGAGATTATTTGAAATGCACATTTTGTTTTATATTAGTGCAAGTGGGAGTTTGTTGGGTTTTGTGCCCTAAATAAAACCCATTTCAATATAATCAGATTTACTTATTAATAAAGATCAGAAATAACATTTTATGTTGCATGGTTCACATGATTTATTTCATGATTATATATAATGTATGAATTCTAGTTAAGTCCAGAACGTATGAATTTGTTAATGATTATAGTGTTGTCAGCACAGTGGAATATAATCTTAATTATATGTTCAAAAGTTTATTCCCTGATTTGTCAGTTCACTTGATTTAGACTGACATGATAATCAGCGATAGGTATTCTTACACCTTGGATAAGTGTTATGTCCTTTCTAGGGCATTGGCAAAGTTTACCAGTATCGGATGTATGGAGTATACATCGGAAGGGACCGATATTGAACTTTGATTAGATATATTAAAATTTACCGTAACATCTATTCAATTTAATATCACCTGTTGATACTAGATCAAATGATCTTAATCCTGATATGATTAGGTTCGATCTCAAGAGTATTATACATATTCTTTGATTTGTTAGTTAAGCCTACTTTTTGGTCAGGGTGATACGTACATTTTGGGAACATGATAGTATAATTGAGTGGGAGCGCTAACATAAATATGGAGTCTATAACTTCTATAGGAATTTAGAAGTGAACTATGATATCCTTCGAGCTTGGCTAAAAAGAGATAAATGGTGGAGATCTCATTTCACTTCGCTGAAATATCATTTATACAGAGCTAAGTGTTTTAAGGATAAAATACATTGAAGGTGTAACGGTAACTTAGTGCCTATTGAATGTAGATCATCTATTAAAGGGTCATTGATCAAATTAGGATTGTAACAATGGCTAAGTAATGACGTATCTATATCGTGGAATATGTAGAGCGTTCTATATGACTGAGAGTGCAATTCCAAGTTCTAAGTGTGGATTCAATAAGGAATTAATAAGTTAGGGAATTTACTTGGTAAATTCGGTTCGACTTATTGGAAGCTCGGTTATATAGGCCCATGGTCCCCATACTAGTTGAGACCATACTGCTTGTAAGACTCAGTTAATTGATTTAGATTAATCAATTATAATTCGAAAGTTAGACTATGTCTAGTTTATGAATGTTCACTAAGCAAGGGCGAAATTGTAAAGAAAAGAGATTCTAGGTTTATTTATTAATTAAGAGACTTTACATGTCTAAATTAATAAATATATTAAATGACAATATTATTTAATAATTATTTTTAAGTTATTAAATAATTAGGATTGGCATTTAAAAGGTCAAATTGGAAAATTGGCATTTTTGAGAAAATAGGAATGAAAATAACAAAATGGGAAAGTTGAAAAGTGAGGCCCGATTTTCTTATATGGGCCGCCCACTATGCAAGAGGTTTACCATTTTATTTTTTTCCATAATTTTAATGCCATACAATTCTAACCTAAACCTAGAGGGGATTCTATAAATAGAAAGTGTTGGCTTCAAGAGACTAATGACTTTGAACATTATTTCTTTCAGAAAAAGCCTTGCCGCCCTTCTCTCTCTTTTCTTCTCTAAATGTTTCGAAATTCCCTTGAGTGATAGAGTAGTGCCCACACAGATCAAGTGGTATCTCAATCATAGTGTGTAAGAGTGTGGATAATCAACATCAAAGAAGGAGAGAAAGTGATCCAGATTCAGATCTTGATTATGCTCTGCTAGAGAAAGGAATCAAGGGCTAGAGAATGGAAGGAGACATTATATTCCGCTACACCCAATGTAAGTTTTTCTAAAACTCTTATGTGTTTATTTCATTGTTTTCGAATTCATATTAGGATGTTAATGAAACATACTTGGTAGTAAATCTAGATCCTGTTAAAATATTTCCAACATGATCCGAGTCCCAAGTTCCAATCCCGATCTGAGTCTGGATTCAGTTCTGGGTCTAAGTCCTTGGTTCTGACCCTGGTCTGGGTTCGAGTTTCGGTTCTTTGTCTGGGTTCTGATCCTAGTCTGAGTCCCAAATCTAGACACCGACTACTGGTCTGTTCAAGGCCCCGTTACCCGAATCCCGAAACAAGATCTGAATCAATGTCAGGGGTCTCGCTCTGGTCCTGGTTCAGGTCCCAGGTCCCATTTCTGAGTTTCGGTTCGAGATCGAGACTGGGGTGCGGTTCTAGGTTTCGACCCTTGTTCTATGTCGCTAGTCTGGTTCCATGTTTGGGTCTGAGTTTAGGTTCGGGTTCGGGTCCCGAGTCCAGGTTTGGGTTTGGATCCGGGTGTGGCTCACAATTCGGGTCTAGGTCTGATTTGGAGTCCGGGTCCTGGTCCGATTACGGTTCTGGATCTAGGTCCAATTTCAGTTATGATTCCAAGTCTAAGTGCTAGTTCCAGTCCCGGTCAACTTCCGGCTTTGGTACCAATTTTGGGTCACAAAGTTTTCGGGTCCACTTTTGGGTTTGGGACTAGGTTCAGGTCTGAGTGTGGGTTTTGGTCCAGGGCTGGGTCCCAAATCCAAACACCGACTGCGGGTATTGTCCAAGCCCTGGGTCCACATTCGGATCCCAATCTCGGGTCCCAGTATGGTCCATTTTTGGTGCCGGGTCACGAGCTGGGTCCTAGGTTCCAGTTCGGGTCTGGGTCGAGTACTAGGTCTCGGTCCTAGTTCTGTTTCCCAGGTCCCTATCCTGATTCTAGGTCAAGGTCCCCGTTATTTTGTGGGTTTGGGTCCCGATCTAGGTTCGGGTTCAAGTCCTAGTCTCGTTTAGGGTTTAGGTCTCTGTCTGGGTTTTCATCTGGGTTCGAGTTTGGGTTTAGGTCCTGGTCCTGGTCCTAGTCCTAGTTCGATTCTAGTTCCATTTGCGATTTTGAGTTTGAGTTGGGGTCGGAGTTCGAGTCCTGTCTGAGTTCAGGTTCGGGTCCGGATTTCAGTCTAGGTCCAGATCAGGCCCGGGTGTGGGTTCGAGTCCTGGGTCTTGGTCTAGGTTGGGTCCGAGTCCCAAGTTCCAATCCCGATCTGAGTCTGGATTCACTTCTTGGTCTAAGTCCTTGGTACTGATCCTGGTCTGGGTTCGAATTTGGGTCCGGGTCTAGCTTTTCGTCTGATTCTAGGTGTGGGTGTTTGAGTTCGGGTCCGAGTCTGTGTCCGAGTTTGTGTTCAGGTCTGGACCTCGATTCTGATCTAGGTTCGGGTCCAGATCCAAGTTTGGGTCGCGAGAGCGGGTCCAAGTTTGGGTCTGGGTCAGGATCTCGGTCCAGATCTAGGTCCAGCATTTCGATCCCAGTCTGGGTCTTTGTCCGAGTCCAAGTTCGTATTCGGATCCCTACCTAGGTCCAAGTCTGTGTTTGGGATAGGGTACCTGATTTAGGTCCAAGTCCGGGTCTCAGTTCCGGTCTGGGTACACGACCGTGTCCGGGCCCGAGTTCCAGTCTAGTTTGGGTCTGAGGCTAGGTCTGTGTTCGGTTCTAGGTCTGGGTCCGGGTCCTGGTCACGGTCGTAGTCATGTTCTAGGGTCCTGGTTCGACGATTCTCGTTCAGGTTCTAATTTTGGGTCCTAGATCTATGTCTGGGTTCGGGTTTGGTTCTTCGTCTAGGTTCTGGTCCTAGTCTAAGTCCCTGATCTAGACACCGACTACTGGACAGTTCCAGGCCCCGTACGCGAATCCCGAGTCAAGATCTGGATCACTGTCACGGGTCTCGGTCTGGTTCTAGTACGGGTCCCAGGTCCCATTTCTGAGTTTGGGTTCGGGATCAAGACTGGGGTGCGGTTCTAGGTCCGGACCCTGGTTCTGTGTCCCTAGTCAGGTTCCATGTTTGGGTCTGAGTTGATGTTCAAGTTCGGGTCCTGAGTTTAGGTTTGGGTTGCGATCCGGGTCTGGCTCCCAATTCGGGTCTAGGTCTGATTTGGAGTTCGGGTCCTTGTTCGGTTACGGTTCTGGATCTAGGTCCAATTTCAGTTATGATTCCAAGTCCAAGTCCTAGTTCCAGTCCCGGTCAACTTCCGGTTTTGGTTCCAATTTTGGGTCACAGGGTACGGGTTCGGGTCCACTTTTGGGTTCGGGACTGGGTTCAGTTCCGGGTGTGGGTTCGGGTCCTTGTCAGGGTTGGGGTCCAGGGCTGGGTCCCAAATCCAGACACCAACTACGGGTTTTGTCAAAGCCTTGGGTCCAGATCCGGATCCCAATCTCGGGTCCAAGTCTGGTTCCATTTCTTTTGCCGAGTCACGAGCTGGGTCCTAGTTTCAAGTTTGGGTCTGGGTCGAGTACTAGGTCCCGGTCCTAGTTTTGTTTCCCAGGTCCCTATCCTGATTCTTGTTCCAGGTCCCGGTTATTGTTGGGTTTTATGCCCTAAATAAAACTCTTTACAATCTGATTAGTTATCAATATAAGAAATTTGAAGTGATTGATGTTTGCATGAATTTTACATGCTAATAGTTTAATATGTTTATTACATTTACACACAGAATCAGTTAAATCCAGATCATATATTTATTCACAATTACAGTATCGTCAACACAGTGGAATGTGATTGTGATCATACGAATCAAAAGACTTGGTCCCTGTTTCATCAGTGTTACTGGATTTACACTAATGTGATAATCAGCGATGATGTGTACTTACACTTGGAGTAAGTGTTATGTTCTTTCCAGGTCATTAGTAAAGTATACTAGTTTCGAATGTATGGAGTATACATTGGATTGGACCGATATTGCAACTAAGTTAAGATATTACAAACTTACCGTTATATATATCTTATCAAGTCAATATCAGTAGTTGATCTTAAGATGAAAAGAATCTAAATCCTGATATGCTTAGGCTCAACTCAGGAGTACTATCCATGTTCTTTGATTTATTAGTTAAGCCTACTTTTGGGTCAGGGTGATACGTATATTTTGGGAACATGATAGTATGATTGAGTGGTAGTGCTAAACATAAATATGGAATCTATAGCTTCTACTGGTGTATAGAAGTCAAGTGATGATTCCCTTCGAGCTTAGAAAATAGAAGTAAATGGATGAGCTCTTGTTTAACTGACTAATTATTAGATCACTAAACACCATTTACAGGTAGCTAAGTGTTTTAAGGGGCAAAATACATTGAGGGGTGAGAACGGTAAAGAAATCCCATCTCGATGTAGATCATCTATATAGAGGATCTTTAAATCACAATAAGATTATAACAATGGTTAAATGAGATAGCATATTGATATCGTGGAACATATAATATGCTCTATATAAGTCTGAGAGTGCAATTCTAAGTTCTAAGAGTGGATTCAACGAAGAATTAATAAGTAGGAATTTACTTGGTAAATTTGGTTCACTTATTGGAAGCTCAGCATATAGATCCATGGTCCCCATTCTAGTTGAGAACATTCTGCTTGTAAGAGTCAATAATTGCTTCGTGATTAGTCAATTATAATTCTAAAGTTAGACTATGTCTAATTTGTGAATTTTCACTAAGCAGGGGTGAAATTGTAAAGAAAAGAGATTCTAGGTTTATTTATTTATTAATGGACTTTATGTGTCTAGTTAATAATTAAATTAAATGAAAATATTATTTAATAATCTATTTTAGTTATTAAATAATTAGTTTTGGCATTTAAAAGGTTAGAATTAGAAAATTGGCGTTTTTGAGAAAATAGAAATAAAATTTATTAAAACTGCAAAATCAAGTGGGGCCACTAACACACAATGGCCGGCCACTATTTGTGGAGTTTCAAATTGATTTTTTCATTATTTTAATGCCAAATAATTCCTAACCTAAACCTAGTAGTTGCCTATAAATAGAAAGTGATGGCTCAGTCAAATTACATGCTTTCATTAGTTTTTTGACAGAAATTTCTCTCTTTAGAAAACTGAGCCTTCCCTACTTTCTATACCTGGCCGAAATCCCTCTTCTCTATTCCCTTCATCAATTTCGTGACCCTAGTGAAAGAGTGAGTGCCCACACACAGCAACCAGTAACTCAATCATAGATTGGAAGACTGTGAAGGATCAAACTTGAAGAAGAAGGACATTCGGGCTCAGATCTTGATTATACTCTGCTACAGAAAGGATACAAGGGTTAGAGATCTGAGCGGAAGGAGACATTAATTCCGCTGCATCAATGTAAGGTTTTCTTAACTTTATATGTGTTTAATTTATCATTTTAGAAAGTTCATATTTAGGGTGTTTAAACAACATACTTGTGAGTAGATCTAAGATCCTGGTAAAATATAAATTCCAACAACTGGCCTCAGAGCCATGTTAATTGATTTGCTTGCAAGAAATTTGGACTTTAAAACGATTATTTGTTATTTGGATGGTTTCATGTTGTATTGAGTGTTATATGATGATTGATTGGTGTTTGTAAATTTTCGTGAAAAATAATTGAAATTTTGTTTCTGGAATTATATTTATTGGATAGTATGGAAAAAACTAAGCAAGTTACTTTTTTACAGAACTCAATTTTGATTTAATTGGAATTAGTTATGATTTTTTGAAGATTCAAAAAAAGATAAGGTGACTGTGCACCTTCACGCGCGCGCGGAACCGTGATCCTCTCGGTCACACGCGTGTTCAGACAAGATTTTGTCTGAACAACGCGCGCGGATCCCTGTCTGATCCTCCCTACGCGCGCGCAAAGGCTGCAATCACCCTTGTCCGCCGAGGTTTCTCGGCCAATCACTCCAGTGTGTGCGCGCGGATGGTATGCAACGCATACCGTCCGTACAGCTCCCAAAATTTTGGTTTTTCTTCGTTTTTTCATGCTTTTTCATGGATTTAAGTTCCGATTTTTTGTGTAGTTTTGTGTTTATATATTTACTATTCCTAATTCAACTCTAATTATCATAATGAATTAATTTAATTTTTTTTTAAAATTTAATTCCTGATATTAGTGTAATTTGAATTTGAAATTAGTAAATATCTATCTTTTTGCTTAATAATCTATCTTATTTTTAAATTTGATTATATCTTATCTTATTTTTAAATTTAAGGTCACATATTAAACTTTTTTTAATTAATTTGACCTTATTTAAATTTAAAATAAGATAACTATAATCATGTAGTTTTAAATAAATGTAAGATATTTTGCTAACTTTTAAATTTTGTTATTTTATTTATTTAAATTAAATTTAAAATCTGAAAGTGATATTTAATTTATCTTTTTTAATTTTTATTTAATTTTTATTTATAAATAACATTTAATTTTTAAAAGTAGTTAGCAAAATTTTGAAATGATATTTAGGTTAGTTGAAACCTAATTTTTCAAAATTGTGGGTTTAATTTTAAATATTTTTTTAATAATTTTGAAATATAATTAATAATATTATTTTCAAAAATAAATAATTTTTTTTAATTTTTCAAAAATTTAATTTAATTTTATTTTATGTTATTTTTCGAAAATAAATTAATATTATTTTTTTAAAAAATTAAATATTTATTATATTTTATTTATTTAATTTAATTATTTTTGAAATTTAATTATTTAAAATTAAATAAATCCTACTTCCAACTATCCAGCTAACCTTGTTGCAGGAGTATGTGGTTTTAGCTTGTTTGTAAGTTTTCAAAACCTATTATTACTTGATTGCAAATAGCCATGGTTACTTTTTGCCAGATCTAATGATCTGATGGCTCCCTTGGTCAAGTTAATATTTTGTAACAGGTAAATTTTACAATCTTCTTTCATATGTGTATGACCTAGCAACATGATAGGATCCATCCAAGTGTGTACCTGTGTGAGGCTGTGTCTTTATTTTATTATATAGATGCATATAGATTGTTGCTAAATAAAATGTCACACCATGATTGATTTTATTTAGGTCCATTTAATTCTTGGAACTATTCAATTAATAACAGTTATTCATTTTAAGGTTAAATTCCTCTCTTTTGGTTCTTGTGTGAGAGTTGGGAGCCATAGAAGTGGGTACGACATACGGAACCCAGCACCCCCTCACATGAACTACACCAATTGTGAAGGCCCATTTGCCTGATTTAAGTAACTGTACTAGGTTAATTATATTAGTTTGACCTAATAAAATTTAATTAGCAACATAATTAACTTTTAAAATATGTGAAAATTTATTTTCATTTTAATATTTTTAAAGTTAATTTTAAGAAAAACACTTTTAGTTTTAGATATTAATTCTAGACAAACTATTTGTATTTTTCTTTGCATTTCGATCCCAGTCTGGGTCTTGGTCCAAGTCGAGGTTCGTATCCGGATCCCTATCTAGGTCCAAGTCTATGTTTGGGATCGGGTCCCAGATCTAGGTCCAAGTCCGGGTCTCAATTCCGGTCTGGGTACATGACCGTGTCCGGGCCCGAGTTCAAGTCTCAGTTTGGGTCTGAGGCTAGGTCTATGTTCGGTTCTAGGTCTGGGTCCGGGTCCTGGTCACGGTCGTAGTCTTGTTCTATTCTCCTGGCTCGGCGATTCTTGTTGAGGTTTTAATTTTGGGTCCCAAGTCTAGGTCTGGGTTAAGGTTTTGTTTTTCTTCTAGGTTCTGGTCCTAGTCTGAGTCCCAGATCTTGACACCGACCACTGGTCTGTTCCAGGCCCCGTTACACAAATCGTGAGTCAAGATCTGGATCACTGTCATGGGTCTCGATCTTGTTCTGGTTCAGGTCCCATGTCCCATTTCTAAGTTTGGGTTTAGGATCGAGACTGGGGTGCGGTTCTAGGTCCCGACCATGGTTCTGTGTGCCTAGACTAGTTCCATGTTTGGGTCTGAGTTCAGGTTCAAGTTCGAGTCCCGAGGGCAGGTTTGGGTTGGGATTCGGGTCCGGCTCCCAATTCTTGTCTAGGTATGATTTGGAGTTCGGGTCCTGGGCCAGTTACGGTTCTGGATCTAGGTCCAATTTCAGTTATGATTCCAACTCCAAGTCCTAGTTACAGTCCCGGTCAACTACCGATTTTGGTTCCAATTTTGGGTCACAGGGTACGGATTCGTGTCCAATTTTGGATTTGGGATTGGGTTCAGGTCCGGGTGTGGGTTTGGGTCCTTGTCAGGGTTCGGGTCCAGGGCTGCGTCCCAAATCCAAACACCGACTACGGGTTTTGTCCAAGCCCTGGGTCCAGATATGGATCCCAATCTCGGGTCCCAGTTTGGTTTCATTTCTAGTGGTGGGTCACGAGCTGGGTCCTAGGTTCAAGTTTAGGTCTTGGTCGGGTACTAGATCTCGGTCCTAGTTCTGTTTCCCAGGTCCCTATCCTGATTCTGGGTCCAAGTCTTGTTTATTGTGTGGGTTTGGGTCCCAGTCTAAGTTCGGGTTTGAGTCCTAGTCTCGGTTCCGATTTAGGTCTCTGTCTGTTTTATATATGGGTTCGGTTTCGGGTTTAGGTCCTGGTCCTGGTCCTGGTCCTAGTTCTGTTCTAGTTCCATTTGCGATTCTGAATTCGAGTTTGTGTTTGAGTTCGGGTCGGAGTTTGAGTCCTGGTCTGAGTTCGGGTTTGGGTCTGAATTTCAGTCTAGGTCCAGATCAAGCTCCGGGTGCGGGTTCCCATCCTGGGTCTTGGTCTAGGTTGGGTCCAAGTCCCAAGGTCCAATCCCGATCTGAGTCTGGATTAAGTTTTGGGTCTAAGTCCTTGGTACTAATCCTGGTCTCGTATTGAGTTTGGGTCCGGGTCCGGATCTAGCTTTGGGTCTGATTCTACGTGTGGGTCTGAGTCTGTGTCCGAGTTTGTGTCTAGGTCTTGACCCCGATCTTGGTCTAGGTTCGGGTCGCGAGTGCGGGTCCAAGTTTGGGTTTGGTTCAGGATCTCGGTCGAGATCTAGGTCCAGCATTTCGTTCCCAGCTTGGTTCTTGGTCCGAGTCCAGGTTCGTATCCGGATCCCTATCTAGGTCCAAGTCTGTGTTTGGGATCGGGTCCTTGATTTAGGTCAAAGTCCAGGCCTCAGTTCTGGTCTGGGTACACAACCGTGTCCGGGCCTGAGTTCCAGTCTCAGTTTGAGTCTGAGGCTAGGTCTGTGTTTGGTTCTACGTCTGGGTCTGCGTCCTCGTCACAGTCGTTGTCTTGTTCTAGGGTCCTGGTTCGACGATCTTGTTGAGGTTCTAATTTTGGGTCCCAAGTCTAGGGCTTGGTTCGGGTTTGGTTCTTCGTCTATGTTCTGGTCCTAGTTTGAGACCTAGATCTAGACTCCAACTACTGGTCTGTTCCAGGCCCCGTTACCCAAATCCCAAGTCAAGATCTGGATCACTGTCACGAGTCTCGGTCTAGTTCTGGTTTAAGTCCCAGGACCCATTTATGAGTTTGGGTTCGGGATTGAGACTGGGGTGCGGTTCTATGTCCCGAACCTTGTTCTGTGTCCCTAGTCTGGTTCCATGTTTGGGTCCGAGTTTAGGTTCAAGTTCGGGTTCCGAGTCAAGGTTTGGTTTGGGATCCAGGTCCGGCTCCCAATTGGGTTTAGGTCTGATTTGGAGTTCGGGTCCTGGTGCTGTTACTGTTCTGGATCTAGGTCAAATTTCAGTTATGATTCCAAGTCTACCTGTCAACTTCCGGTTTTGGTTCCAGTTTTGGGTCACAGGGTACGGGTTCGTGTCCAGTTTTGGGTTTGGGACTTGGTTTAGGTCTGGGTGTGGGTTCGGGTCCTTGTTAGGGTTTTGGTCCAAGGCTGGGTCCCAAATCCAAACACCGACTACGGGTTTTGTCCAAGCCCTGGGTCCAGATCTGGATCCCAATCTTAGGTCCCAATCTGGTTCCATTTCTGGTGCCGGGTCACGTGTTGGGTCCTAGTTTCAAGTTCGGGTCTGGGTCGGGTACTGGGTCCCGGTCCTAGTTCTGTTTCCCAGGTCCCTGTCCTGATTCTCGGTCTAGGTCCCGGTTATTGTGTGGATTTGGATTAAGTCAAGGTTCGGGTTCGAGTCCTAGTCTCGGTTCGGGTTTAGGTATCTGTTTGGGTTTTGATCTGGGTTCGGGTTTGGGTTTAGGTCCTTGTCCTGGTCCTAGTCCTAGTTCGGTTGTAGTTCCAATTGCGATTCTGAGTTCAAGTTTAGGTTTGAGTTCGGGTTGGAGTTCAAGTCCGTGTCTGAGCTTGGGTTCGGGTCCAGATCTCAGTCTAGGTCCAGATCAGGCTCCGAGTGTGGGTTCCCGTCCTGGGTCTTGGTCTAGGTTGAGTCCGAGTCCCAAGTTCCAATCCCGATCTGAGTCGGGATTCAGTTCTGGTTCTAAGTCCTTCATTTTTATCATGGTCTGGGTTCGAGTTTTTGTCAGGGTCCGGGTCTAGCTTTGCGTCTGATTCTAGGTATGGGTGTTTTAGTTCGGGTCGGTGTCTGTGTCCGGGTTTGTGTCCAGGTATGGACCCCGATCTGGGTCTAGGTTCGGGTGCAGGTCCAAGTTCTTGTCTCGAGTGCGGGTCCAAGTTTGGGTCTGGGTCAGGATCTCCGTCTAGATCTAGGTCCAAGTCTGTGTTTTGGATCGGGTCCCAGATCTAGGTATAGGTCCGAGTTTCAGTTCCGCTCTGGGTACACGACCGTGTCCGGGACCGAGTTCCAGTCTCAGTTTGGGTCTGAGGCTAGGTCTGTGTTCGATTCTAATTCTCAGTCCGGGTCCTGGTCAGAGTCCTAGTCTTGTTCTAGGGTACTAGTTTGGCGATTCTTGTTCAGGTACTAATTTTGGGTCCCAGGTTTTGGTCTGGGTTCGAATTTGGTTCCTTGTCTGAGTTTTGGTCCTAGTCTGAGTCCCAGATCCACACATTGACAACTGGTCTATTCCAGGCCACGTTACCCAAATCCCGAGTCAAGATCAAGATCACTGTCGCGGGTCTTGGTCTAGTTCTGGTTCAGGACCCAGGTCCGAATTCTGAGTTTGGATTCGGGATTGAGACTGGGGTGCGGTTCTTGGTCCCGACCTTGGTTCTTTGTCCCTAGTCTGGTTCGGTGTTTTGGCTTGAGTTCAGGTTCGGGTTCGAGTCCTGAGTCTAGGTTTGGGTTTCGATCCAGATTCGGCTCCCAATTCGAGTCTAGCTATGATTTGGAGTACAGAACCTGGTCCGGTTACGGTTCTGGATCTAGGTCCAATTTCAGTTATGATTCCAAGTCAAAGTGCTAATTCCAGTCTCGGTCAACTTCCAGTTTTGGTTCTAATTTTAGGTCACAGGGTACGGGTTCGTGTCAACTTTTGGGTTTTGGTATGGGTTCAGGTCCGGGTGTGGGTTTCGGTCCTTGTCAGGGTTCGGGTCCAGTGCTGGGTCCCAAATCCAGACACAGACTACGGGTCTTGTCCAAGCCCTAGGTCCAGATCCGGATCCCAATCGTGGGTCCTAGTCTGGTTCTATTTCTGGTGCCGAGTCACGAGCTGGGTTCTAGGTTCAAGTTCAGGTTTGGGTCGGGTACTAAGTCCCAGTCCTAGTTTTGTTTCCCAAGTCCCTATCCTTATTCTGGGCCTAGGTCCCAGTTATTGTGCGGGTTTAGGTCCCAGTCTAGGTTTGGGTTCGAGTCCTAGTCTTGGTTCGGGTTTAGGTCTCTATCTGAGTTTTGATCTGGGTTCGGGTTTGGGTTTAGGTCCTAGTCCTGGTCCTAGTCCTAGTTCGATTCTAGTTCCATTTGAGATTCATAGTTCAAGTTGGGTTTGCGTTCGGGTGGGAGTTCTAGTCCTGGTCTGAGTTTGGGTACCGGTTCCGATTTCAGTCTAGGTCAAGATAAGGCTCCGGGTGTGGGTTCGCGTCCTGGGTCTTGGTCTAGGTTTGGTCCGAGTCCCAAGTTCCAATCCCGATCGGAGTCTCGATTCAGTTCTGGGTCTAAGTCCTTTGTTCTAATCTTGATCTGGGTTCGAGTTTGGGTCCGGGTCCGAGTCTAGCTTTGGGTTTGATTGTAGGTGTGGGTGTTTGTGTTTGGGTCCGAGTCTGTGTTCGGGTTTGTGTCAGGGTCTAGACCCCGATCAGGGTCTAGATTCGGGTCCAGGTCCAAGTTCCGGTCCCGAGTGCAGGTCCAAGTTTGGGTGTGGGTCAGGATCTCGGTCCAGATCTAGGTCCAGCATTTCGATCCCAGTCTGGGTCTTGGTCCGAGTACAGGTTCGTATCCGGATCCCTATATAGGTCCAACTCTGTGTTTGGGATCGGGTCCAAGATTTAGGTCAAGGTCTGGGTCTCAGTTCCGGTCTTGGTACACGACCGTGTCTGGGCAAGAGTTCCAGTCTCAGTTTCGGTCTCAGGCTAGCTTTGTGTGCGGTTTTAGGTTTGGGTCCGGGTCCTGGTCACGGTCCTAGTCTTGTTCTAGGGTCCTGGTTCGGCGATTCTTATTTATGTTCTAATTTTTGGTCCCAAGTCTAGGTCTGGGTTCGGGTTTGGTTCTTCGTCTAGGTTCTAGTCCCAGATCTAGACACTGACTACTGGTCTGTTCCCAACCTCGTTACCTGAATCCCGAGTCAAGATTTGGATCACTATCACGGGTCTCGGTCTGGTTCTAGTTCAGGTCCCAGTTCCCATTTCTGAGTTTGGGTTCGGGATCGAGAGTGGGGTGCGGTTCTAGGTCCCGACCGTGGTTCTATGTCCCTAGTCTGGTTCCATGTTTGGGTTTGAGTTCAGGTTCGGGTTCGGGTCACGAGTCCAGGTTTGGGTTGGGATCCAGGTCCGGCTCCCCATTCGGGTCTAGGTCTGATTTGGAGTCCGGGTCATGGTCCGGTTACGGTTCTCGATCAAGGTCCAATTTCAATTATGATTCCAAGTCCAAGTCCTAGTTCTAGTACCGGTCAACTTTCGGTTTTGGTTCCAATTTAAGGTCACAGGGTCCGGGTACGTGTCAACTTTTGGGTTTGAGACTGGGTTCAGGTCCAGTTGTGGGTTCGGGTCCTAGTCAGGGTTTAGGTCCAGCGCTGGGTCCCAAATCCAGACACCGACTACGGGTTTTGTCCAAGCCCTAGGTCCAGATCTGGATCCTAATCTCGGGTCCCAGTCTGGTTCTTTCTGGTGCCGAGTCACGAGCTGGGTCCTAGGTTCAAGTTCAGGTCTGGGTCAGGTACTAGGTCACGGTCCTAGTTCTGTTTCCCAAGTCCCTATCCTTATTCTGGGTATAGGTCCTGGTTATTGTGCGGGTTTGGGTCCCGGTCTAGGTTCGGGTTCGAGTCCTAGTCTCAGTTTGTTTTTAGGTCTCTGTCTGAGTTTTGATCTGGGTTCGAGTTTGGGTTTGATTTCGGGTCAGATTTTGAGTCCTGGTCTGAGTTTGGGTTCGCGTTCAGATTTCAGTCTAGGTCCAGATCAGGCTCCGGGTATGGGTTCGCGTCCTGGGTCCTTGTCTAAATTAGGTCCGAGTACCAAGTTCCAATCCCGAATAGAGTTTGGAATCAGTTCTAGGTCTAAGTCCTTGGTTCTGATCCTTGTCTGGGTTTGAGTTTGGGTCCGGGTCCGGGTCTAGCTTTGGGTTATATTCTAGGTGTGGGTGTTTGAGTTCAGGTCCGAGTCTATGTCTGGGTTTGTGTCAAGGTTTGGACCCCGATCTGGGTCTAGGTTCGGGTCCATGTCCAAGTTCTTGTCTCGAGTGCGGGTCCAAATTTGGGTCTTGGTCAGGATCTTAGTCCAGATCTAGGTCCAGCATTTCGATCCCAATCTGGGTCTTGGTCCGAGTCCAGGTTTGTATGCGGATCCCTATCTAGGTCCAAGTCTGTGTTTGGGATCGGTTCCTAGATTTAGGTCCTGGTCCAGTTCTTAGTTTCGGTCTGGGTACACGACCGTGTCCGGGCACGAGTTCCATTCTCAGTTTGGGTCCGGGTCCTGGTCACGGTCCTAGTCCTGTTGTAGGGTCCTACTTCGACTATTCTTGTTCAGGTTCTAATTTTGGGTCCCAAGTCTAGATCTGGGTTCGGGTTTGGTTCTTCGTCTCGGTTCTGGTCCTAGTCCGAGTCATGATCTTGATCACTGTCACGGGTCTCGGTCTGGTTCTGGTTCGATCTTGCCGTTCTAGGTCCCGACCCTAGTTTCGTGTCCCTAGTCTGGTTTCATGTTTGGGTCTGAGCTCAGGTTCGGTTTCGGGTCCCGAGTCCAGTTTTGGGTTTGGATCTGAGTCCGGCTCTCAATTCGGGTCTAGGTCTGATTTAGAGTCCAGGTTCTGGTTCGGTTACGGTTCTAGATCTAGGTCCAATTTCAGTTATGATTCCAAGTCCAAGTCCTAATTCCAGTCCCTGTCAAATTCCGGTTTTGGTTCCAATTTTGGGTCACAGGGTACGGTTTCGGGTCCACTTTTGGGTTTGGGACTGGGTTCATGTCTGGGTGTGGGTTCGGGTCCTTGTCAGGGTTTGGGTCCAGGGTTGGGTCCCAAATCCAGACACCGACTAAGCATTTTGTCCAAGCCCTGGGTCCAGATTCGGATCCCAAACCCGGCTCCCAGTCTGGTTCCATTTCTTGTGCCGGGTCACCAGTTGGGTCCTAGGTTAAAGTTCGGGTTTGGGTCAGGTACTAGGTCCCAGTCCTGGTTCTGTTTCCCAGGTCCCTATCCTGATTCTGTGTCCAGGTCCCGGTTATTGTGTGGGTTTGGTTCCTGGTCTAGGTTCGGGTTCGAGTCCTAGTCTCGGTTCAGGTTTAGGTCTCTGTCTGGATTTTGATCGTTGTTCGGGTTTAGGTTTAGGTCTTGGTCCTTGTCCTAGTCCTAGTTTCGTTCTGATTCCATTTGGGATTCTGAGTTCGAGTTTGGGTTTGAGTTCGGGTCGGAGTTCGAGTCCTTGTCTGAGTTTGGGTTTGGGTCTGGATTTCAGTCTAGGTCCACATCAGGCCCCTAGTGTGGGTTCACGTCCTGGGTCTTGGTCAAGGTTGGGTCCGAATCCCAAGTTCCAATCCCGATCTGAGTCTGGATTCAGTTCTGGGTCTATGTCCTTTGTTCTGATCCTGGTCTAGGTTCGAGTTATGGTCCGAGTCTGGGTCTAGCTTTGGGTCTGATTCTAGGTGTTGGTTTGAGTTCGAGTCCGAGTCTGTGTCCTGGTTTGTCTCCAGGTCTAGACAACGATCTGGGTCTATGTTCGGGTCCAGGTCCAAGTTTGGGTCCCGAGTGCAAGTCCAAGTTTGGGTCTGGGTCAGTATCTCAATCCAGATCTAGGGCCAGCATTTCGATCCCAATCTGGTTCTTGGTCCCAGTCCAGGGTCGTATCCTGATCCATATCTAGGTCGAAGTCTATGCTTGGGATCGAGTCCCAGATTTAGGTCCAGGTCCGAGTCTCAGTTCCGGTTTGGGTAAACGACCGTGTCTGGGCCCGAGTTCCACTCTCAGTTTGGTTCTGAGGCTAGGTCTGTGTTCGGTTCTAGGTCTGGGTTCGGGTCCTGGTCATTGTCCTAGGCTTGTTTTAGGGTCCTAGTTCGGCGATTCTTGTTCAAGTTCTAATTTTGGGTCCCAGGTCTAGGTCTGGGTTAGAGTTTGGTTCTTCGTCTCGGTTCTGGTCCTAGTCTGAGTCTCATATCTAGACACCGACTACTGGTCTCTTCCAGGCCCCGTTACCTGAATCCCGAGTCAAGATCTGGATCACTTTCACAGGTCTCGGTTTGGTTCTGGTTCAGGTCCAAGGTCTCATTTCTGAGTTTGGGTTCGGGATCGAGATTGGGGTGCGGTTCTGGGTCCCGACTCTAGTTCTGTGTCCCTTGTCTTGGTCCATGTTTGGGTCTGAGTTAAGGTTCGGGTTAGGGTCCCTAATACAGGTTTGGCTTGGGATCCGGGTCCGGCTCCCAATTCGGGTCTAGGTCGTATTTGGAGTCCGGGTCCTGGTCCGGTTACTTTTCTGGATCTAGGTCCAATTTCAATTATGATTCCAAGTCCAAGTCCTAGTTCAAGTCCGGGTCAACTTCTAGTTTTGGTTCCAATTTTGGGTCACAGGGTACGGGTTCCAGTCCACTTTTGGGTTTGGGACTGGGTTCAGGTCCGGGTATGGGTTCGGGTCCTTGTCAGGGTTCGGGTCCTGTGTTGGGTCCCAAATCTAGACACCGACTACGGGTTTTGTCCAAGCCATTGGTCTAGATCCGGATCCCAATCTCGGGTCCAAGTCTGGTTCCATTTCTGGTGCCGAGTCACGAGCTGGGTCCTAGGTTCCACTTCAGGTCTGGGTCGGGTACTAGGTCCAGGTCCTAGTTCTGTTTCCCAGGTCCCTATCCTGAGTCTAGGTCCAGGTCCTGGTTATTGTGTGGGTTTGGGTCCCGATCTAGGTTCCGGTTCGAGTCCTAGTCTCGGTTCGGGTTTAGGTCTCTGTCTGGGTTTTGATCTGGTTTCAGGTTTGGGTTTAGGTCCTTGTCCTGGTCCTAGTCCTAGTTCTGTTCTAGTTCAGTTTGCAATTCTGAGTTTGAGTTCGGGTCGGAGTTCGAGTCCTAGTCTGAGTTTGGGTTCATGTCCGAATTTCAGTATAGGTCTTGATAAGTTCCGGGTGTGGGTTTGCGTCCTGGGTCATGGTCTAGGTTTGGTCCGAGTCCCAAGTTCAAACCCCATCTGAGTCTGGATTCAGTTCTGGGTCTAAGTCCTTGGATCTGATCCTGGTCTGGGTTCGAGTTTGGGTCCGGGTTCGGGTCTAGCGTTGGGTCTGATTCTAGGTGTGGGTGTTTGAGTTCGGGTTCGAGTCTGTGTCCGGGTTTGTGTCCAGGTCTGGACTTCGATCTGGGTCTAGGTTTGGGTCCAGGTCCAAGTTTCGGTCCCGAGTGCGGGTCCAAGTTTGGGTCTGGGTCAGGATCTCGGTCCAGATCTAGGTCCAACATTTCGATCCCATTATGTGTCTTGGTCCGAGTCCAGGTTCGTATCCGAATCCCTATCTAGGTCCAAGTCTGTGTTTGGGATCGGGTCCTTGATTTAGGTCAAGGTTTGGGTCTCAGTTCCTGTCTTCGTACACGACCATGTCCGGGCCCGAGTTCCAGTCTAAGTTTGGGTCTGAGGTTAGGTCTTTGTGCGGTTCTAGGTGTGGGTCCGGGTCCTAGTCACCGTCCTAGTCTTTTTCTATGGTCCTGGTTAGTCGATTCTTGTTCAGGTTCTAATTTTTTGTCCATAGTCTAGGTCTGGGTTAGGGTTTTGTTCTTCGTCTGGGTTCTAGTCCTAGTCTAAGTCCCACATCTAGACACCGACTACTGGTTTGTTCCACGCCCCGTTACCCGAATCCCAAGTCAAGATTTGGATCACTGTTATAGGTCTCGGTCTGGTTCTGGTTCAGGTCCCAGGTCCCATTTCTGAGTTTGGGTTCGGGATCGAGACTGTGGTGCGGTTCTAGGTCCCCACAGTGGTTTTGTGTCCCTAGTCTGGTTTCATGTTTGGTCTGAGTTCAGGTTCGGGTTCGGGTCCCGAGTCCAGGCTTGGGTTGGGAACCGGGTCCGGCTCCCAATTCGGGTCTTGGTCTGATTTGGAGTTCGGGTCCTTGTCCGGTTACGGTTCTTGATCTAGGTCCAATTTCAGTTATGATTCCAAGTCCATATCCTTGTTCCAGTCCCGGTCAACTTTCGGTTTTGGTTCCAATTTTGGGTCACAAGGTACGGGTTCGGGTCCACTTTTGGGTTTGAGACTGGGTTCAGGTCCGGGTGTGGGTCGGGTCCTTGTCAGGGTTCGGGACCAGGGCTAGGTCCCAAATTCAAACACCGACTAAGGGTTTTGTCCAAGCCCTAGGTCCAGATCTGGATCCCAATCTCGGGTCCCAGTCTGGTTCCATTTCTGGTGCCAGGTCACCAGCTGGGTTCTAGGTTCAAGTTCGGGTATGGGTCGGGTACTAGGTCACGGTCCTAGTTCTTTTTCCCAGGTCCCTATCCTGATTCTTGGTCCAAGTCCCAGTTATTGTGTGGGTTTGAATCCCGGTCTACGTTTGGGTTCGAGTCCTAGTCTCGGTTCGGGTTTAGGTCTCTGTCTGGGTATTGATCTGAGTTTGAGTTTGGGTTTGAGTTTGGGTCGGAGTTCGAGTCCTAGTCTGAGATTGGGTTCGGGTCCGAATTTAAGTCTAGGTCAGCAGCAGGCTTCGGGTGTGGGTTCGCGTCCTGGGTCTTGGTCTAGGTTGGGTCCGAGTCCCAAGTTCCAATCCCGATCTGAGTCTGGATTCAGTTCTGGGTCTAAGTCCTTGGTTCTGATCCTAGTCTGGGTTCTAGCTTGGGTCATGGTTCGGGTCTAGCTTTGGGTCTGATTTTAGGTGTGGGTTTCAGTTCGGGTCCGAGTCTGTGTCCGGGTTTGTCTCCAGGTCGGGACCCCGATCTGGGGCTAGGTTCGGGTCCAGGTCCAAGTTCGGGTCTCGAGAGCAGGTCCAAGTTTGGGTCTGGGTCAGGATCTCTG
The DNA here is from genome assembly GCF_029168945.1 of Cannabis sativa. NCBI lineage: Eukaryota > Viridiplantae > Streptophyta > Magnoliopsida > Rosales > Cannabaceae > Cannabis > Cannabis sativa. The sequence goes on along the minus strand of NC_083602.1, from coordinate 46,853,797 downwards.
TCCAAATCTAGGGCCAGCATTTTGATCCCAATCTGGGTCTTGGTCTGAGTCCAGGGTTGTATTCGGATCGCTATCTACATCCAAGTCTGTGTTTGGGATTGGGTCCCAAATTTAGGTCCTGGTCCGGGTCTTAGTTACGGTCTAGGTAGACGACCGTGTCCGGGCCCGAGTTCCAATCTCAGTTTGGGTCTGAGGCTAGTTCTGTGTTCGGTTCTAGGTCCGGGTCCTGGTCACGGTCCTAGTCTTGTTCTAGGGTCCTGGTTCGGCGATTCTTGTTCAGGTTCTAATTTTGGGTCCATGGTCTAGGTCTGGGATCGGGTTTGGTTCTTCGTCTGGCTTCTGGTCCTAGTCTGAGTCCCAGATCTAGACACCGACTACTGGTCTGTTCCAGGCCCCGTTACCCGAATCCTGAGTCATGATCTGGATCATTTTCACGGGTCTCAGTCTGGGTCTGGTTCAGGTCCCAGGTCCCATTTCTGAATTTGGCTTCGGGATCGAGACTGGGATGCGGTTCTAGGTCGCGACCCTAGTTCTATGTCCCTAGTCTTGTTCTATGTTTGGGTCTGAGTTCAGGTTCGGGTCCCTAGTACAGGTTTGGCTTGGATTCTGGGTCCGGCTCCCAATTCGGGTGTAGGTCGTATTTGGAGTCCGGGTCCTAGGCCGGTTATGGTTCTGGATCTAGGTCCAATTTCAGTAATGATTCCAAGTCCAACTCCTAGTTCCAGTCCCGGTCACCTTCAAATTTTGGTTCCAATTTTGGGTCACAGGTTATGGGTTCGAGTCCACTTTTAGGTTTGGGACTTGGTTTAGGTCTGGGTGTGGGTTCGGGTCCTTGTCAGGGTTCGGGTCCAGGACTAGGTTCCAAATTTAGACAACGACTACGGGTTTTGTCCAAGCCCTTGGTCTAGATCCGGATCCAAATCTCAGGTCCCAGTCTGGTTCCATTTCTGGTGCCGGGTGACAAGCTGGGTCCTAGGTTCAAGTTAAGGTCTGGGTTGGGTACTAGGTCCCGGTCCTCGTTCTGTTTCCCAGGTCCCTATCCTGATTCTGGGTCCAGGTCCCGATTATTGTGTGGGTTTGGGTGCCGGTCTAGGTACGGGTTCGAGTCCTAGTCTCGGTTCGAGTTTAGGTCTTTGTCTCGGTTTTGATCTGGGTTTGGGTTTGGGTTTAGGTCCTGGTCCTGGTCCTGATACGAACCACACCAACAATTGTGATGAAACCAAACACCAAATATGGCAGACTCGAAGAATTCTCAAAATTTGGATGTTGAACCGCGACCCAATGCTTAGTTAAGCATGAAACCTTGTATGAAGGAAGACGCCACAAACGGTGGTGGAAATCTGTTTGATAAGTCAGGTTGAACGCCACAAGGAATACTCCTTGATAAATTCGAATAGTTCTCTCAAGAACTCAAGAAGAAAACCTCTCAAAATTTTATTCCAAAATATTCTGATTTTTCAAAGTGTTTACAAGGCTTTACATAGCCAACTTACAACCAAGAAAAGAGGAAACTAAAAGAAAGACAACTTTCCAAATAAAACAATGACAAAATAAAGAAAAAAAAATTAAAAAAGGAAAGCTGTCAATTGCCTTGAAAAATGTGATAAGCTCAACTTGTGTCTAAATTGAGTCCACTTTGATGAGAAACACAAATTTTGCTCTCCTTCAGTGTTGACTGCGGTCTCCTCTTGTTTTAAAATTCTGTTGACTAAGTTGTTGAGTTCTTCTTTGAATCTCTTGGCTTACGCCCTTGTCACCGGGCCAACTGGAACTTTACTTGTATCTTTAGCCTTAGTGTTCTCATCAGGTCCTAGCCCTAGTTCGGTTCTAGTTCCATTTGCGATTCTGAGTTCGAGTTTGGATTTGAGTTCGGGTCGGAGTTCGAGTCCTGGTCTGAGTTTAGGTTCGTGTCCAAATTTTAGTCTATGTCCAGATCATGCTCCGAGTGTGGGTTCGCGTCCTGGGTCTTGGTCTAGGTTGGGTCCGAGTCCCAAGTTCCAATCCCGATCTGAGTCTGGATTCAGTTCTGGGTCTAAGTCCTTGGTTCTGATCCTGGTCTGTGTTCGAGTTTGGGTCCGGGTTTGGGTCTAGGTTTGGGTCTGATTCTAGGTGTGGGTGTTTGAGTTCGGGACCGAATCTGTGTCCCGGTTTGTGTCCAGGTCTGGACCCCAATCTGGGTCTAGGTTTTGGGTCTGGGTCAGGATCTCGGTCCAGATCTAGGTCCAGCATTTCGATCCCAGTCTATGTCTTGGTCCGAGTCCAAGTTCGTATTTGGATCCCTATCTAGGTCCAAGTCTGTGTTAGGGATCGGGTCTCAGATTTAGGTCCAGGTCCGGGTCTCAGTTCCGGTCTGGGTACATGACCGTGTTTGGGCCCAAGTTCCAGTCTCAATTTGGGTTTGAGGCTAGGTCTGTGTTCGGTTCTAGGTCTTGGTCCGGGTCCTGGTCACGGTCCTAGTCTTGTTCTAGGGTCCTGGTTCGACGATTCTTGTTCAGGTTCTAAATTTGGGTCCTAGGTCTAGGTCTGGGTTCGGGTTTGGTTCTTCGTCTGGGTTCTGGTCCTAATCTGAGTCCCAGATCTAGACACCGGCTACTGGTCTGTTCCAGGCCCCATTACCCAAATCCCGAGTCAAGATCTGGATCATTGTCACGGGTCTTGGTCTTGTTCTGGTTCACGTGCCAGGTCCCATTTCTGAGTTTGTGTTCGGGATCGAGACTGGAGTGTGGTTCTAGGTCCCGACCCTTGTTTTGTGTCCCTAGTCTATTTCCATGTTTGGGTCTGAGTTCGGGTTCGGGTTCGGGTCCCGAGTCCAAGTTTGGGTTTGGATCCGAGTCCTTCTCCAAATTCGGGTCTACGTCTGATTTTGAGTCCGGGTCGTCGTCTAGTTACGATTCTAGATCTAGGTCCAATTTCATTCATGATTCCAAGTCCAAGTCCTACTTCCAGTCCCGTTCAACTTCAAGTTTTGATTCTAATTTTGGGTCACAGGGTACGTGTTTGGGTCCACTTTTGGGTTTGGGACTGGGTTCAGGTCCGGGTCCTTGTCAGGGTTCGGGTGCAAGGATGGGTCCCAAATCCAAAAACCGACTACGGGTTTTGTCCAAGCCCTGGGTCAAGATCCAGATCCCAATCTCGGGTCCTAGTCTGGTTCCATTTCTTGTGGGGTACTAGTTCCCGGTCCTAGTTTTATTTCCTAGGTCCCTATCCTGACTTTGGGTCTAGGTCCCAGTTACTGTGTGGGTTTGGGTCCAGATCTTGGTGAATCCTAGTCTCGGTTCGAGTTTATGTCTCTGTCTTGGTTTTGATCTGGGTTCGGGTTTGGGTTTAGGTCCTGGTCCTGGTCCTAGTCCTAGTTCAGCTCTAGTTCCATTTAAGATTCTGAGTTCGAGTTTGGGTTAGAGTTCTGGTTGGAGTTCGAGTCCTTGTCTGAGTTTGGGTTCAGGTCCGGATTTCAGTCTAGGTCCACATTAGGCTCCGGGTGTAGGTTCGCGTCGTGGGTCTTTGTCTAGGTTGGGTCCGAGTCCAGGGTTCCAATCTCGATCTGAGTATGGATTCAGTTTAGATCTAGGTCCACCATTTCGATCCCAATCAGGTTCTTGGTCCGAGTCCAGGTTCGTATCTGGATCCCTATCTAGGTCCAAGTCTGTGTTTGGGATCGAGTCCCAAATTTAGGTCCAGGTCCGGGTCTCAGTTCCGGTTTGGGTACACGACCGTGTCCGGGCCCGAGTTCCAGTCTCAGTTTGGGTCTAAGGCTAGGTTTGTGTTCGGTTCTAGGTTTGGGTCCGGGTCCTGGTCACGGTCCTTGTGTTTTTCTAGGGTCTTGGTTCGACGATTCTTGTTCCTAGTCCGAGTCCCAGATCTAGACACCGACTACTGGTCTGTTTCAGGCCCCGTTACCCGAATCCCGAGTCAAGATCTTGATCATTGTCTCGGGTCTCCGTCTGGTTCTAGTTCAGGTCCCAGGTACCATTTCAGAGTTTGGGTTCAGGATTGAGACTAGGGTGTTCTTCTAGGTCCCGACCCTGGTTCTTTGTCCCTAGTCTGGTTCCATGTTTGGGTCTGAGTTCAGGTTCGGGTTCGAGTTCGGGTCCCGAGTCAAGGTTTGGGGTGGGATCCGGGCAATTCGGGTCTAGGTCTGATTTGGAGTCCGGGTCCTGGTCCGCTTACGGTTCTAGATCTAGGTCCGATTTCAGTTTTGATTGCAAGTCCAAAACCTAGTTCCAGTCCCGGTCAACTTCCTGTTTTGGTTCCAATTTTGGGTCGCAAGGCACGGGATCAGGTCCACTTTTGGGTTTGGGACTGGGTTCAGGTCCGGGTGTGGGTTCGGGTCCATGTCAAGGTTCAGGTCCAGGGCTGGGTCCTAAATTCAAATACCGACTACAGGTTTAGTCCAAGCCCTGGGTCCAGATCCGGATCCTAATCTCGGGTCCCAGTCTCGTTCCATTTTCTGGTGCCGGGTCACGAGCTTGGCCCTAGGTTTAAGTTCGGGTCTGCGTCGGGTACTAGGTCCCGGTCCTAGTTCTGTTTCCTAGGTCCCTATCCTGATTTTCGGTCCATGTCTCGGTTATTGTTTGGGGTTGGGTCCTAGTCTAGGTTCGTGTTCGAGTGCTAGTCTCGGTTTGGGTTTAGGTCTCTGTCTGGGTTTTGATCTGGGTTCGGGTTTGGGTTTAGGTCCTGGTCCTAGTCCTAGTCCTAGTTTTGTTCTAGTTTCATTTGCGATTCTCAATTCAAGTTTGGGTTTGAGTTCGGGTCAGAGTTCGAATCCTGGTCTGAGTTTGGGTTCGGGTCCGGATTTCAGTCTAGGTCCACATCAGGCTCCGGGTGTGGGTTCGCGTCCTTGGTCTTGGTCTAGGTTTGGTCCGAGTCCCAAGTTCCAATCCTGATTTGAGTCTGGATTCAGTTATGGGTCTTAGTCCTTGGTTGTGATCCTGGTCTAGGTTCGAGTTTGGGTTCGGGTCCGGGTCTAGCTTTGGGTGTGATTCTAGGTGTGGGTTTGAGTTTGGGTCCGAGTTTGTGTCCGGGTTTGTGTCCAGGTTTGGACCACGATTTGGGTCTAGGTTCAGGTCTAGGTCCAAGTTTGGGTCCCTAGTACGGGTCCAAATTTGGGTTTGGGTCAGGATCTCGGTCCTGATATAGGTCCAGCATTTCGATTCCAGTATGGGTCTTGGTCCGAGTCCAGGTTCGTATCCGTATCCCTATCAAGGTCCAAGTTTGTGTTTGGGATCGTGTCCCAGATTTAGTTCCTGGTCCTAGTCTCAATTTCGGTCTAAGTACAGGATCGTGTCTGGGCCCGATTTCCAGTCTCAGTTTGGGTCTGAGGCTAGGTCTTTGTTCGGTTCTAGGTGTAGGTCTAGGGTCCTAGTTCGGCGATTCTTGTTCAGGTACTAATTTTGGGTCCCAGGTCTAGGTTTGGGTTCGGGTTTGGTTCTTCGTCTGGTTTTTGGTCTTAGTCTAAGTCCCAGATCTAGACACCGACTACTAGTCTATTCCAGGTCTCGTTACCCGAATCCTGAGTAAAGATTTGGATCTCTGTCTGGGTTTTGATCTGGGTTCGGGTTTGGGTTTAGGTCCTGGTCCTAGTCCTAGTCCTAGTTCGGTTCTAGTTTCATTTGCGATTCTCAATTCAAGTTTGGGTTTGAGTTCGGGTCAGAGTTCGAATCCTGGTCTGAGTTTGGGTTCGGGTCCGGATTTCAGTCTAGGTCCACATCAGGCTCCGGGTGTGGGTTCGCGTCCTTGGTCTTGGTCTAGGTTTGGTCCGAGTCCCAAGTTCCAATCCTGATTTGAGTCTGGATTCAGTTATGGGTCTTAGTCCTTGGTTGTGATCCTGGTCTAGGTTCGAGTTTGGGTTCGGGTCCGGGTCTAGCTTTGGGTGTGATTCTAGGTGTGGGTTTGAGTTTGGGTCCGAGTTTGTGTCCGGGTTTGTGTCCAGGTTTGGACCACGATTTGGGTCTAGGTTCGGGTCTAGGTCCAAGTTTGGGTCCCTAGTACGGGTCCAAATTTGGGTTTGGGTCAGGATCTCGGTCCTGATATAGGTCCAGCATTTCGATTCCAGTATGGGTCTTGGTCCGAGTCCAGGTTCGTATCCGGATCCCTATCATGGTCCAAGTTTGTGTTTGGGATCGTGTCCCAGATTTAGTTCCTGGTCCTAGTCTCAATTTCGGTCTAAGTACACGATCGTGTCTGGGCCCGATTTCCAGTCTCAGTTTGGGTCTGAGGCTAGGTCTTTGTTCGGTTCTAGGTGTAGGTCTAGGGTCCTAGTTCGGCGATTCTTGTTCAGGTACTAATTTTGGGTCCCAGGTCTAGGTTTGGGTTCGGGTTTGGTTCTTCCTCTGGTTTCTGGTCTTAGTCTAAGTCCCAGATCTAGACACCGACTACTAGTCTATTCCAGGTCTCGTTACCCGAATCCTGAGTAAAGATTTGGATCTCTGTCTGGGTTTTGCTCTGGGTTCGGGTTTGGGTTTAGGTCCTGGTCCTAGTCCTAGTCCTAGTTCGGTTCTAGTTTCATTTGCGATTCTTAATTCAAGTTTGGGTTTGAGTTCGGGTCAGAGTTCGAATCCTGGTCTGAGTTTGGGTTCGGGTCCGGATTTCAGTCTAGGTCCACATCAGGCTCCGGGTGTGGGTTCGCGTCCTTGGTCTTGGTCTAGGTTTGGTCCGAGTCCCAAGTTCCAATCCTGATTTGAGTCTGGATTCAGTTATGGGTCTTAGTCCTTGGTTGTGATCCTGGTCTAGGTTCGAGTTTGGGTTCGGGTCCGGGTCTAGCTTTGGGTGTGATTCTAGGTGTGGGTTTGAGTTTGGGTCCGAGTTTGTGTCCGGGTTTGTGTCCAGGTTTGGACCACGATTTGGGTCTAGGTTCGGGTCTAGGTCCAAGTTTGGGTCCCTAGTACGGGTCCAAATTTGGGTTTGGGTCAGGATCTCGGTCCTGATATAGGTCCAGCATTTCGATTCCAGTATGGGTCTTGGTCCGAGTCCAGGTTCGTATCCGGATCCCTATCAAGGTCCAAATTTGTGTTTGGGATCGTGTCCCAGATTTAGTTCCTGGTCCTAGTCTCAATTTCGGTCTAAGTACACGATCGTGTCTGGGCCCGATTTCCAGTCTCAGTTTGGGTCTGAGGCTAGGTCTTTGTTCGGTTCTAGGTGTAGGTCTAGGGTCCTAGTTCGGCGATTCTTGTTCAGGTACTAATTTTGGGTCCCAGGTCTAGGTTTGGGTTCGGGTTTGGTTCTTCGTCTGGTTTCTGGTCTTAGTCTAAGTCCCAGATCTAGACACCGACTACTAGTCTATTCCAGGTCTCGTTACCCGAATCCTGAGTAAAGATTTGGATCACTATCACGGGTCTCCGTCTGGTTGTAGTTCAGGTCCCAAGTCCCATTTCTGAGTTTGGGTTCGTGATCGAGACTAGGGTGCGGTTCTTGGTCCCGACCCTGGTTTTGTGTCCTTAGTCTAGTTCCATTTTTGGGTCACAGGGTATGCGTCCGGGTCCACTTTTGGGTTTGGGACTGGGTTCAGGTTCGGGTCCTTGTCAAGGTTCGGGTCCAAGGCTAGGTCCCAAATCCAAACACTGACTACGGGTTTTATCCAAGCCCTTGGTCCAGATCTGGATCCCAATCTCGGGTCCCAGTCCAGTTCCATTTCTAGTGCCGGGTCACGAGCTGTGTCCTAGGTTCAACTTTGGTTCTTGGTAGGGTACTAGGTCCCGGTCGTAGTTCTGTTTCCCAGGTCCCTATCCTAATTCTGGGTCCAGGTCTCGGTTATTGTGTGGGTTTGGGTCCCGATCTAGGTTCGGGTTCGAGTCCTAGTCTCGGTTCGGGTTTATGTCTCTGTCTGGGTTTTGATCTGGGTTCGGGTTTGGGTTTAGGTCCTGGTCCTTGTCCTAGTCCTAGTTCGGTTCTAGTTCCATTTGCAATTCTGAGTTCGAGTCTGGGTTTGAGTCTGGTTGGTGTTCGAGTCCTGGTCTGAGTTTGGGTCTGGATTTCAGTCTAGGTCCACATCAGGCTCCGGGTGTGGGTTCGCGTCCTGGGTCTTTGTCTAGGTTGGGTCCGAGTCCAGGGTTGCAATTCCGATCTGAGTTTGGATTGAGTTCTGGGTCTAAGTCCTTAGTTCTAATCCTGGTCTGGGTTCGAGTTTGGGTCCGGGTCCGGGTCTAGCTTTGGGTCTGATTCTAGGTGTGGGTTTGAGTTCCGGTTCGAGTGTGTATCTGGGTTTGTGTCCAGGTTTGGACCCTGATCTGGGTGTAGGTTCGGGTCCAGTTCCAAGTTTGGATCCCGAGTGCGGGTCCAAGTTTGGGTCTAGGTCAGGATCTCAATCCAAATCTAGGTCCACAATTTCGATCCCAGTCTGGTTCTTGGTCCGAGTCCAGGTTCGTATCCGGATCCCTATATAGGTCCAAGTCTGTGTTTGGGATTGGGTCCCAGATTTAGGTCCAGGTCCGGGTCTCAGTTCCAGTCTGGGTACACGACCATGTCCGGGCCCGAGTTCCAATCTCAGTTTGGGTCTTAGGCTAGGTCTTTGTTTGGCTCTAGGTCTGGGTCCTGGTCCTGGTCACGGTCCTAGTCTTGTTCTAGGCTCCTGGTTCAGCGATTCTTGTTCAGGTTCTAATTTTGGGTCTCAGGTTTAGGTCTGGGTTCGGGTTTTATTCTTCGTCTGGGTTCTGGTCCTAGTCTAAGTCCCAGATCTAGACACCGACTACTGGTCTGTTCCAGCCCCCCTTACCCGAATCCCGAGTCAAGATCTGGATCATTGTCACTGGTCTTGGTCTTGTTCTGGTTTAAGTCCCAGTTCCCATTTCTGAGTTTGGGTTCGGGATCGAAAATGGGGTGCGGTTCTAGGTCCCGACCCGGGTATCGTGTCCCTAGTCTGGTTCCATGTTTTTGTCTAAGTTCAGGTTCGGGTTCGGGTCCGGAGTCCATGTTTGGGTTGGGATTTGGGTCCGGCTCCCAATTCGGGTCTAGGTCTGATTTGGAGTTGGGGTCCTGGTCCGATTACGGTTCTGGATCTAGGTCCAATATCAGTTATGATTCCAAGTCCAAGTCCTAGTTCCAGTCCCGGTCAACTTCCGATTTTGGTTCCAATTTTGGGTCCAGGGTACTGGTTCGGATCCACTTTTGGGTTTGGGACTGGGTTGAGGTCCGGGTGTGGGTTCGGGCCCTTGTCAGGCTTCAGGTCCAGGGCTGTGTCCCAAATCTAGACACGAACTATGGGTTTTGTCCAAGCCCTGGGTCCAGATGTGGATGCCAATCTCGGGTCCCAGTTGTTGGAAATATTTTACCAGGATCTAGATTTACTACCAAGTATGTTTTATTAACACCCTAATATGAATTCTAAAACAATGAAATAAACACATAAGAGTTTAAGAAAACCTTACATTGGGTGCAGCGGAATATAATGACTCCTTCCGTTCAGATCTCTAGCCCTTGATTCCTTTCTGTAGCAGAGCATCACCAAAATCTGAACCTGGATCTCTTTCTCTCCTTCTTTGATGCTGATTCTCCACAGTCTTACACACTATGATTGAGGTACCACTTGATGTGTGTGGGCACTACTCTATCACTCAAGGAATTTTTGAAATTTTGAAGAGAAGGAAAGAGAGAGAGGGTGGCGCATGGCTTTTTCTGAAAGAAATAATGTGCAAAGTCATGAGTTTCCAGAAGCCAACACTTTCTATTTATAGAATACCTTCTAGGTTTAGGTTAGAATTGTATGGCATTAACATAATGGAAAAATAAAATGGTAAACCTTTTGCATAGTGGGCGGCCATTTAAGGAAATTGGGCCTCACTTTGCAACTTTCCCATTTTGTTATTTCTCATTCCCATTTTCTCAAAAATGCCAATTTTCCAATTTAACCTTTTAAATGCCAATTCTAATTATTTAATAACTAAAAATTAATTATTAAATAATATTGTCATTTAATATATTTATTAATTTAGACGTATAAAGTCTCTTAATTAATAAATAAACCTAGAATCTCTTTTCTTTACAATTTCGCCCTTGCTTAGTGAAAATTCATAAAGTAGACATAGTCTAACCTTAGAATTATAATTGATTAATCAAAATCAATTAACTGAGTCTTACAAGCAGTATGGTCTCAACTAGTATGGGGACAATGGGTCTATATAACCGAGCTTCCAATAAGTCGAACTTAATTTACCAAGTAAATTCCCTAACTTATTAATTCCTTATTGAATCCACACTTAGAACTTGGAATTACACTCTCAATCATATAGAACGCTCTATATGTTCCATGATATAGATACGTCATTAGTTATCCATTGTTGTAATCCTAATTTGATCAATGACCCTCTACTAGATGATCTACATTGAATATGCACTAAATTACCGTTACACCTTCAATGTATTTTATCCTTAAAACACTTAGCTCCGTATAAATGATATTTCAGCGAAGTGAAATGAGATCTCCACCATTTATCTCTGTTTAGCCAAGCTCGAAGGATATCATCGTTTCACTTCTAAATTCCTATAGAAGTTATAGACTCCATATTTATGGTAGCGCTCCCACTCAATTATATTATCATGTTCCCAAAATGTACATATCACCCTAATCCAAAAGTCGGCTTAACTAACAAATCAAAGAACATGTATAGTAGTCTTGATATCGAACCTAACCAGATCATTTGATCTAGGATCAACAGGTGATATTGAATTGGATAGATATTACGGTAAATTTTAATATATCTATGTTGGGTTTTATGCCCTAAATAAAAATCTTTACAATCTGATTAGTTATCAATATAAGAAATTTGAAGTGATTGATGTTTGCATGAATTCTACATGCTAATGGTTTAATATGTCTATTACATTTACACACAGAATCAGTTAAATCCAGATCATATGTTTATTCACAATTATAGTATCGTCAACACAGTGGAATGTGATTGTGATCATATGAATCAAAAGACTTGGTCCCTGTTTCATCAGTGTTTTGGATTTACACTAATGTGATAATCAGCGATGATGTGTACTTACACTTGGAGTAAGTGTTATGTTCTTTCTAGGACATTAGTAGAGTATACTAGTTTCGAATGTATGGAGTATACATTGGACTGGACCGATATTGCAACTAAGTTAAGATATTACAAACTTACCGTTATATATATCTTTCCAAGTCAATATCAGTAGTTGATCTTAAGATTAAAAGAATCTAAATCCTCATATGCTTAGGCTCAACTCAGGAGTACTATTCATGTTCTTTGATTTATTAGTTAAGCCTACTTTTAGGTCAGGGTGATACGTATATTTTGGGAACATGATAGTATGATTGAGTGGAAGTGCTGAACATAAATATGGAATCTATAGCTTCTACTGGTGTATAGAAGTCAAGTGATTATTCCCTTCGAGCTTAGCAAATAGAAGTAAATGGATGAGCTCTTGTTTAGCTGACTAATTATTAGATCACTAAACACCATTTACAGGTAGCTAAGTGTTTTAAGGGACAAAATACATTGAGGGGTGAGAACGGTAAAGAAATCCCATCTTGATGTAGACCATCTATATAGAGGATCTTTAAATCATAATAAGATTATAACAATGGTTAAATGAGATAGCAAATTGATCTCGTGGAACATATAATATGCTCTATATAAGTCTTAGAGTGCAATTCAAAGTTCTAAGAGTGGATTCAACGAAGAAATAATAAGTAGGAATTTACTTGGTAAATTTGGTTCACTTATTGGAAGCTCAGCATATAGATCCATGGTCCCCATTCTAGTTGAGAACATTCTGCTTGTAAGACTCATTAATTGATTCGTGATTGATCAATTATAATTCTAAAGTTAGACTATGTCTAATTTTATGAATTTTCACTAAGTAGGGGTGAAATTGTAAAGAAAAAAGATTCTAGGTTTATTTGTTTATTAATGGACTTTATATGTCTAGTTAATAATTAAATTAAATGACAATATTATTTAATAATCTATTTTAGTTATTAAATAATTAGTTTTGGCATTTAAATGGTTAGAATTGGAAAATTGGCGTTTTTGAGAAAATAGAAATAAAATTTGATAAAACTGCAAAATAAAGTGGGGCCCATAAACTACACCATGGCCGGCCACCATTTGTGGAATTTCAAATTGATATTTTTATTATTTTAATGCCAAATAATTCCTAACCTAAACCTAGTAGTAGCCTATAAATAGAAAGTGATGGCTCAGTCAAAATATACAATATTAGTTATCTGACAGAAATTTCTCTCTTCAGAAAGACGGAGCCTTCCCTATTTTCTATACCTTGCACGAAATCCCTCTTCTCTTTTTCTCTTCATAAATTTCGTGACCCTAGTGAGAGAGTGAGTGCCCACACACAGCAAGCAGTAACTCAATCATAGATTGGAAGACTGTGAAGGATCAAACTTAAAGAAGAAGGACATTCGGGCTCAGATCTTGATTATACTCTGCTACAGAAAGGATATAAGGGTTAGAGATCTGAGTGGAAGGAGACATTAATTCCGCTGGATCAATGTAAGGTTTTCTTAACTTTATATGTGTTTAATTTATCATTTTAGAAAGTTCTTATTTAGGGTGTTAAACAACATACTTGTGAGTAGATCTAAGATCTTGGTAAAATAATTTCCAACAACTGGTATCAGAGCCACGGTAGTTGATTTTCTTGCAAGAAATTTGGAATTTCAAACGATTATTTGTTATTTGGATGGTTTCATGTTGTATTGAGTGTTATATGATGATTGATTGATGTTTGTGAATTTTCATGAAAAATAATTGAAATTTTGTTTCTAGAATTATTTTTATTGGATAGTATGGAAAAAATTAAGCAAGTTACCTTTTTACAGAACTCAATTTCGATTTAATTTGAATTAGTTATGATTTTTTGAAGTTTCGAAAAATATCGGAGTCATGCATCTGAGCACGCGCGCGCGCACAAGCTTGTCTCTCGGACATGGCTGCTTGCAGCCTTCTGCGCCGCACAATCCCGCCCATGCAGCCTCCCTTGTGCGCACGGACAGTATGCTTGGCATACTGTCCGTACAGCTCACAAATTTTTCGTTTTTCTTTGTTTTTTCATGCTTTTTCATGGATTTAAGTTCCAATTTTTTGTGTAGTTTTGTATTTATATATTTACTATTCCTCATGCAATTCTAATTATCATAATTAATTTATTCAATATTTTTTTAATTTAATTAATGAGATTAGTGTAATTTAAATTTGAAATTAGTAAATATCTATCATTTTTGCTTAATTATCTATCTTATTTTTATATTTGATTATATCTTATCTTATTTTTAAATTTAAGGTCAGATATTAAACTTTTTTTAAATTATCTTTTTTTAAATATTTTTACCTTATTTAAATTTAAAATAAGATAACTATAATCATGTAATTTTAAATAGATATAAGGTATTTTGCTAACTTTTAAATTTTGTTATTTTATTTATTTAAATTAAATTTAAAATTGAAAAAGATATTTATTTTATCTTTTTTAATTTTTATTTGATTTTTATTTATAAAATAACATTTAATTTTTAAAAGTAGTTAGCAAAATTTTGAAATGATATTTAGGTTAGTTGAAACCTAATTTTTCAAAATTGTAGGTTTAATTTTAAATATTTATTTTAATAATTTCAAAATTTAAATTAATAATATTTTTTTTTATTTTCGAAAATAAATAAATTTTTTCAAAAAATTTATTTTATTTTTTTCGAAAAATAAATTAATATTATTATTTATTTTATTTTTCAAAATTAAATATTTATTTTATTTATTTAATTAATTATTTTTTATTTTCGAAATTTATTTATTTAAAATTAAATAAATCCTACTTCCAACTATCCAGCTAACCTTGTTGCAGGAGTATGTGGTTTTAGCTTGTGTGTAAGTTTTCAAAACCTACTATTACTTGATTGCAAATAGCCATGGTTACTTTTTGCCAGATCTAATGATTTGATGGCTCCCTTGGTCAAGTTAATAATTTGTAACAGGTAAATTTTACAATCTTCTTTCATTTATGTATCACCTAGCAACATGATAGGATCCATCCAAGTGTGTACCTGTGTGAGCCTATGTGTTTATTTTATTATATAGATGCATATAGGTTGTTGCTAAATAAAATGTCACACCATGATAGATTTTATTTAGGTTCATTTAGTTTTTGGACCTATTCAATTAATAACAGCTATTTCTTTTAAGGTTAAATTTCTCTCTTTTGGGCCTTGTGTGAGAGTTGGGAGCCATAGAAGTGGGTACGACATACTGAACCCAGCACCCCCTCACATGAACTACCCCAATTGTGAAGGCCCATTTGCCTGATTTGAATAACTGTACTAGGTTAATTATATTAGTTTGACCTAATTGAATTAGCAACATAATTAACTTTTAAAATATATGAAAATTTATTTTCATTTTAATATTTTAAAGTTAATTTTAAGAAAAACACCTTTAGTTTTAGATATTATTTCTAGACAAACTATTTGTATTTTTTTGTATTTAATTAAATAAAGAATTTTAACTAACTAGATTCTTTCTGGAACTTATTTAATTAAATATTCTTATTTAAGTTATAAAGTTGTATCAACTGATGTTTATTATCTAACTTAAATTTGAATATTTTATTTAAATTTTAAATTAAGTTGAGGAATCCTAGGCATTAGTTATTAAAGATTCTTAAGATATTTTTTTTAAGTTAATATCTTTTCGAATATTAACTTAAAATAGAATATTTTAGATATTTTTTAAGTTAATATCTTTTCGAATATTAACTTAAAATAGAATATTTTTCAAATTAAGTGGTTACAACTTAATTTCTGATATTTAATTAAATCTAAATTTGAAATTATTTAAGTTTTAGATTTTTTCTATACAACTTAAATTAGATATTTTTCAAATTTTTTGTTGAAAAGATACTTAGTCAAATAAGATATTTTCTAGATAGTTATTTCTAGACTACTTATTATTTCTAATATTTAAATAGGAAAATATCATACATTGTGAAATTAATTATTTAAATAATTAATTTTGGTACAATTTTAGTTAAGTATATTTTTCCTAGTATTAAACTAGAATTTAATAATAAAGCCTTCTCTACACTTAATTATTATTTCTTGAATTTAATACATTTAATTAACTTGAAAAATTAAATATCTAAGTTGATTTTCATCATGATACTTAAATATTTCTTTTTCATGATACTTAATTAAATAGAAAATTAGTTTTAGGTTGAAATTAAATTTTTCAACTTAAATTTAAGTAATTTTAATATATTCTTTATTTTATTTTATTAACCAATTTCGAAAATTACATTTTAATTATGCAATATTTTTGAATTTTTCTTGAAAAATAGATTGAGTTGTAAATTAATTATTTATTTTAATTAATTCTTGGACCAACTTAAATCAATGATTTTTTTCATTTAATTGATTAATTTAAAATAAATGAATTAAAATATATTATTAGAAATTGAATTAATTAGTCAAAAGAAAATCTAGATAGGTGATATTTTTGCTTGAAGTATTTCTTTTCTAAGTTTTATTATTTTTTGAAATTTGTATAGTTTTTATACTTTATTTTTTCGAATACAATAAATATTGTTGACCGAGATTTTCGGCAACTATTAGAATATGATTATATTAAAGAACTGTAAGAAAGTGAGACGAAGATTTTTACGTGGTTGGGGCGTTAATGAGCCTTAGTCCACGAGTCTTTGTTATTAATGGATGTATTTAATACAGATTCCACACTTGAGAGAATATTTTTCTCATAAATACAGAGAATGTTCTTGGTGAGTATTTTCTCTTCTTGCTCTTATGCAACCCAAGATTCTCGACCCCATTAAATGAGCTTTGAGGGGGTATTTATAGTGTTTTGGTGGGGTAATCCCAAGAATTATTCTTACACATGTATCTGTAAGTATCCATAAAGTTGGGTATTTCCAATGAATATACCATGGGTGATGCATGGTCAAATCCCTAGGTGCTGTAGGGTTTTTATGAAGAATGTCCTTTTTGCCTTGTGATTGACGTGACTCTTCGCAGAGTAGCTGTCGCTAGACTTAAATGATCATTACTGTAGCGCTGCTGTTTGGGGGTTGTGCCGTCAGACTTTATTGCGTGTTACAGTCCCAACACGCTTCCTCCCATGCGGCATTAAATGCGACTTGATTGCTCGGGAGAGACCTGACACATCCCGGAGAGCCTTCACGATATGCGAGCTTCCTGGAGTACCTTGTACTCCGGGTGCCTCCTCCGGGACCCATGCTAACGGCGCTTCCTTGTGGCGCACAAAGACTTAACAAATATTTACAAGTTATCTGATCCACGTGTCCCATTTCGACTGGTCCACGTATTTTGGGCGAATTCAGGGGCAACATTTACCCCCCAAGCCTTGTTTACTTAGTAAAAATAAACCAAGGCTTGTTTAAGTGCCTCCGGTCGACTCCTCGTTTCCCTGGCTCAAGCCTCGAGCGCGTGGGGGCACATTTAATGATGTCATTTAATGCAGCGATTTGCTTTTTGCAGGAATGTCTCCGGCCGCCTCCTCGGTCCTCTGACACGAACTTGGGGCGCGTGGAGGTGCGTCTATTAATGGCATTAAATGCAGCGATTCGCTTTTGCAGAGGTCGATTCGTTTCACGCCCTTTGATTGATGCGGCGCATTAATGGTGTCAGACGGATACTCAAACGTTTCCACCGCCTTTATGGCAGATTGATCTGATCCGTTGATTTTCGGGAATTCGAATCGTGCATCTCCCCCACCGTGCGATTGGTAGGTGATGACGCCTGTTCCTCATGCGTTTTTGCCTATAAAAGCCACCACCTTTCCTTCATTTCGGTTACTTTCCATTCCTTGCCATTTCTGCTCGAATTTCCCAGAGAGAAAATTCCCCAAAGTAGCACGAACTGTCTTAGCACTTAGACACTTCTTTTAGTTTTCCAGTGTTTGCCTTCGCCAGTTCTTCTCAACTTTCACTTGACCACATTCAGTACCCCCAGTTCAACGATCTACTGTAAGTTTCTTGCATCCTTAGATAATAACATGCTTTCATTTACTTCGTTCGTTTTCTGGGTTCGTACTTCGAGTTCTGAGTGAGCGTTTTAAGTTCTTTGAGTGTTCTGCTTTATGTTTACTGCGTTAGTTGTAGAATCGCCATTATCATGCCTCTGTTATAATCGTACAGCTTTGTTGAAGAGAGTCATGTGTTCTTCGTTCAACAGTTGCTTAGGGCATAGAGTGGTTTTTCTCTTTTTTTTTTTTTTTTCTTGTTGCAAAACCACTTTCTGCGATTTCACTGCACCCGACACTTGTTCAGGGATTCTCTCTAGGGTTTCTCATGTGACACGTGTCCGGAGGGGGCCTCTTTCCAGCGGTTAGGGGACCCCCACTCCCTTTTTCTTGACTTATGGGACCTAACTGCTGGAATTTTCTTTTTTTCCCTTTTTGTCTTTCGCAGAACACAAAATGTCTGCTTCTGGTTCGAAATCTTCGAAGAAGAAGGGAAAAGACATGGCCACGTTGGAGGAGGTTTCCCTGGGGCCTGTTGCCCAGGAGGGGTACAAATCCAGAGCGACCGGGTGGGAAGCGGCCGAGCTTCGATCCACCCTGACTTGTCCTCACCAGCTGGAGAACATTATTGAAGTTGCTGGGATCAAACCCTCCACCTCAGGGACCTATCACCGGCCTCCTCGTGACTCGGAGACGCCTAATCATAACTATGACGGCTTCGGGGCTTGGAGTCAGACCCATTTGATGGCCGGTGCCATGCTCCCGCTCCAAGATTACTTTGTTAATTTCCTTGTATTTGTCGGCCTTGCGCCATACCAATTTATTCCTCAAGCTTACCGCCTGCTCTCAGGCTTATTTATTTTTTACACCGCCCGCGGCTGGGGGTCTCCCAGCCCGGCGGAAATTTTATATTTTTATGAACTTGTATCCGTCCCCAAGAAAGGGGACAAACTTAAGGATGGTTTTTATGGGTTCCGGATCCACCCTGCTAACGAGGGGGTGGTTCCGTACAATAGGCAGACTCACGTTAAGGAGTACCGCCACCGCTTTTTCTTCTCCTCCGGGTTCAGGGCCGTGGACCACCCGGAGCTTCTCACGGAGTGGGTGCGGATCCCACCTTACCAGCGGACGCCTCCTACTCAGGCTTTCCTCCTAAGGGCCCAAGCCTTTGCCTCCTATGACCGCGCCGATCTTGACGTTGGGGGCCTAGTCACCACGGAGAATTGTAGGAAGGCCAAACTTATCCTTTCTCACCAATCCGTGGAGGACTCCAACCTCTCACGGGTCATCTGCCCCAATGTGAGGGCGCCGGTTGCGGAGAAGGCCTTTCGGGATGAGCTCATTGCCACGGCAGAGAAGAAGTACCAAGATTATCTCTACCGGAAGGCCCGGGAGAAAGCATACTCTAAGGCCCAGGCTGCCTCTGGGAGAGGACTTCGCGTGGGGAGTCCGGTGGTGCGAAGGAGCCAAGCCATTGCCGGGAAGTCCGAGGCTAAATTTTTTGACAAGATTCTTCAAGAAGAGATTGGGGATCGTCCTGCCAGGAGGCCCCTTCGTATTGAAGACTCTTCCGAGAAGCAAACTTCCCGGCCACAGCCTTCAGCCCCCGAACCAAACTCGGGGGCTCCCGGTGCTAGCACCTCCGATGCCGGCGGTAAGTCTCCCTTGATAATTTGCTATGTTCCTTCCATTGATGAATACACCAGTCATAGGCCCGTAGGGTTCGACGAGCGTCTCCGTAGATTTAAGATGCCGTTGACCCGGTGGGGGGATCGTTTGAAGGAATTTTATTTTTCGAACTTAGGAGATTACCTAGGTCGGTCCCGGATGGGCTCCGGCCCTCCGGAACCTATTCCCTTAGGTCCATCAGCTTACATAACGTCCAGCTGGTTCCGGCCCTCGGACAGTTATCTCGGAGATGACGCCGCCAGCATTAAAGTACAGGACTTTGCTAGGGCTGAATTAGGAAGTTCGGGTAGGAGTAGCTTATTTGTTATGTCTTGTATAAGCGGTTCCTCACGGTCTTCTAACACTTGCTTATTTTGTGAATCAGGTATCTCCATGGATGCCATCCTGGACCAGCTTGCTGGAGTTCATACTCCCGTGGCTCCTCCGGCCTTTACCTCCTCTCCCCCGGCACCTTCATTGAAGGTTTCTTCCAGCGCTCCCCCCGACACTATTGACTTAGTGGATGACGAGGAAGTGCTTCCGGGAGAAGGCCAAGGGAAGGGGTGGGACTTCTCGGAGGAAGCCGCTGAGGGTGCGAGAGAGCCTCGAGCCCTTCCGGAGGAAGCAGAGGAGGGCGAGGAGGAGCCTGAGGTGGCTCTGATTCGTAAGCGCAAGGGCAAGATGATTGCCCAGGATGAGCCGAAGAGGCCTCGGAGAGCCAACACTCCTGCCCATGGTCTGGACGGCGGGGTCTCCCCGATGGAGGAAAATCCTGCTCCTCCCCACATCGAGCTTACCCCGATTCCGGGGGACGAGGTGAGGCAGGAGCTTCGCATAGCCAAACACAACTATGCTATGGATGAGTACTCCCGGGGGTATGCCGAAGTGGAAGCCCTTAGGAGGATTCTGCGAGCTGAGGTTGAGGCGAGCATCAACCACCCGGAATATCAGGATCCGTGGGACCTTAATCTGGACCCCTTATCAGACTGGTTCCGTCGCTTTCTAGGGCCTACCTTGGCTCCTTTTGCCGCGGAGATGACCGGCGATTTCACATCTCAGCTCACCCGTTGCGCGCCTAAGCGGTTTGCCACTTGCGCTTCCCTGAACTCCATCTTCCAGGTCCAGGACCTCAGCCATTCTCTTACGGTGGTAAGTACTTTGCAATTTTTGCTTTTCCTTTTATTGTTTGTATTTTATTTATTTCCTTTGGGGAACTTCTCCTTCTTATCCTTGCATTATGGTTCAGCTTGCTGCTGAGGCTGGCCGCCTCTCCAAGAACATCATAAACCATGGCTTCACTCTGTCCGACTTTGGGGACATGAATGATGTCAGGAAAGTCCTTCAGGACCTCACAGCGGAGAGGCAGATTTACCAGGAGGCTGCCGAGCGCCAGGAGGCGGCCGCCAAGGCCAAGGAAGAGGAGGCCAAACGGAGGGAGGCCCAGGCCAAGGCCATGATCCGGGACGAGGCCCAGCGGAGGGACAGGATGGAGGCCCATCATCAGGAGGAACTAAGGGCTCAAACTGAGGCTGCTGAGAAGGCCAGGCGAGACCTCCGGGAGGCCAGGGAGGCTTTGGATGAAATGGTCGCCAAAGTGAGATCTTTAGAGGAAACTCACCAGGCGGACATAGAGTCCAAGGCCGCTCTAGCTGCGGAGCTGAAGGAGCTGAGGGACTTCAAAGATCAATCCATCAGGAAGGCCAAGAGGGCCGAGCTCCTCTCTCCCGTTTCCTGCGCCCGGTGCCCGAAGCGCTTCGATGATGGTGTCTACATGGCTTGGTCCACCAATGATCAGAATATCAAGCTTACTTTCTATCCCAAACCCGAGGAAATGATTGCAAAATTTCGGGAAAAGAAGAAGAAGCTTGATGCCGCGCCAGAGGCGCGTATTGGACCTCGCCTTCCTCCGCGGGCTGACTGAGCTGCCGTACAACTGACCAAGATTCCACCCGTTTCTTTTATAACTCTTTTTTTTTTTGTACATATTTGCTGCTGCCTTAGAACAATTTACATATAGGTAGCAGGTTTCATTTGAAGGGGAGACAATTATATTTTAAGGCCTGTCCCCGGGCCGTTTATATGTATATGACCTGCCCTTTGGGCTAGGATATTTTTTATGCGATCTTTTTTTTGTCACACTTATGCTTTTTAACCTGTCCTTTGGATCAGGGTTTTTATACTTATGCTTTTTATTTTTGTGCATACTCTTTGACCTGCCCTTTGGGTCAGGATATTTTACTTAGTTTGCTTTTTGTTTGTCCGTGCGGTATACCCTAGTACCCCCCTGAGTGGCATAGAAACTTTGTTTTTAAGGCACTCAGTTTTATTTAATATAGAGGAGGTATACATTTGTACGGTACAAACACTTTGAACAAAATCTAAGTTTTAATTCGCTACTGGTAATATTTTCTGAGGTGATCGGCATTCCAGGCTCTTGGGACAGTGGTTCCGTCCATTCTTTTTAGTTTGTAAGTGCCAGAACCGATCTCGTCCTCGATCTCATATGGTCCTTCCCAATTTGGTCCAAGTACCCCCACTCCGGGTTCTTGGGTGGCTGGAAAAACCCTTCTTAGGACCATATCCCCAATAGCGAATTTTCTGCTTTTAACCTTGGAGTTAAAATACTTTGTCACCTTCTTTTGATAAGCAGCCATCCGTATTTGAGACTCATCTCGGAGTTCTTCGACTTGATCCAAAGCTTCTTGGAGCAGTGCCTGATTAGTTGCAGGATCATAAGTCGTCCTCCTGTGGGATGGGAATAATGTTTCCACCGGGACCATTGCTTCACAACCGTACGCCATTGAGAATGGTGAGTGGCCGGTCGTGGTTCTGGGGGTCGTCCGGTAAGCCCATAATACCCTTGGCAATTCTTCAGGCCAGTTATTTTTACAAGCCATCAGCTTCTTTTTCAAGGTGACTTTTAGGATTTTATTGACTGCTTCCGCCTGGCCGTTTGTTTGAGGCCTCGCTACCGCGGAGAAGCTTTTTACTACTCCGTGGTGGTTGCAGAAGTCAGTAAATTCCTCGCAATCGAATTGCTTTCCATTGTCTGAGACTATTTTGTGAGGCAAGCCGTATCGACACACTATGTTTTTGATAACAAAGTCCAATGCCTTCTTAGCAGTTATTGTTTTCATAGGCTCAGCCTCTGTCCATTTGGTGAAGTAGTCTACTGCTACTATTGCATACTTTACCCCTCCTTTTCCCGTAGGTAGAGACCCGATGAGATCTATTCCCCAGACCGCGAAGGGCCAGGGGCTGGTCATCAAGGTGATCTCATTTGGAGGAGCTCTCGGTATGTTCGCGTACCTTTGGCACGAGTCACACTTTTGGACATAGTCTATACAATCTTTTTTCATTGTTGGCCAGAAGTACCCTTGCCTCAATATTTTCTTTGAGAGGCTGGGTCCTCCCGTATGATCTCCACAGAACCCTTCATGGACCTCCAGCATGATTTGTCTAGCTTCAGGGTCCGATACACACCTTAAATAAGGCATGCTGAGTCCTCTCCGGTAGAGAATTTGGTCCATCATTACATAACGATGAGCCTGATACTGAATCTTTCGAGACAGTGCCCTCTCTTGGGGCAACTCACCTGTGGTTATGTATTTTATGATGGGGACCATCCAGCTGGGTTCTTGCCCAACCGTTAGTGTGGTCTCTTTTATTTTGATGCTTGGCTCTGCCAAGCGTCCCACTGGTACTACCCCCAGCTCTTCGATTTCACTGTCCGAGGCTAACTTAGGCAGACAGTCCGCATGAGCGTTCTTCTCTCGGGGGATTCTTTCTATCTTATAGTCCGTGAACTCGTGGAGCAGTTCTCGGACTATTGTTACGTACGCGGCCATCCGCTCGCCGCGAGTTTGGTATTCTCCGGATACCTGGTTTACGACCAGTTGAGAGTCACTGTAGACTTCCACTCTTTTGGCTCCCACAGCTTTGGCCAATTTCAGCCCTGCTATCAAGGCCTCATATTCGGCTTCATTGTTTGAAGCTGTGAAGTTGAATCGGAGTGCTGCCTGGAGCCGTAATCCAGTAGGTGATATCATAGCCACTCCGGCTCCCGACCCGTTCTCATTAGAAGCTCCGTCTACAAATACCCTCCAAGTGGGGATTGGTGGTACCGGCGTATTGGCTGTTGCCTCGGCTTCATTACATTCGGTGATGAAGTCTGCCAAGGCTTGGCCTTTTATGGAAATCCGGGGTACGTAATGTAAGTCGAATTGACTCAGCTCCATCGCCCACTTGAGGAGTCTTCCGGATGCTTCAGGCTTCTGGAGAACTTGCCGGAGCGGATGATTGGTCAAGATTTTGATCGGATGGGCTTGGAAGTATGGCCTCAGCTGCCTTGATGCCATCAGGAGGCAGAATACTAATTTTTCAATGACCGGGTACATTGTCTCGGCCCCTATCATGCGCTTACTGACATAGTACACGGGGTGCTGAGTTTTTTCTTCCTCCCGGACCAGGGCAGCGCTGACCGCGTGCTCGGAGACGGCCAAGTAAAGGAACAAGTCTTCTCCAAGGACGGGTTTCGATAGGATAGGAGGTTTGGCCATGTGGTCTTTTAACCTCTTGAATGCCTCCTCGCATTCATCCGACCATTCGAACTTTTGGCACTTCTTCAGTATGTTGAAGAAGGGTATGCACTTGTCCGTGGAGCGTGAGATCAAACGGCTCAGTGCAGCTACCTTTCCGGTCAAGCTCTGCACGTCTTTATGTTTCTTGGGGGATGGCATGTCCAGGAGAGCTTGGATTTTCTCCAGGTTTGCTTCGATCCCCCTTTGGCTGACTATGAAGCCTAGGAATTTTCCCGACTTGACCCCGAAGGTGCATTTTTTCGGGTTGAGCTTCATGCCGTATCTCCGGACGACTTCAAAACATTCTTCTAAGTCGCTTGCATGGCTGTTGCACGCTTTGGATTTGACGAGCATGTCGTCCACATATACCTCCATGTTCCGTCCCAGGAGGCTTTTAAACATCCGGTTAACCATTCTTTGATAGGTTGCTCCGGCGTTTTTCAGTCCAAAAGGCATGACTAGGTAGCAGTATACCCCCTTATCGGTCCTGAAGCTAGTGCACTCCTGGTCTGCCGTATGCATTTTTATTTGGTTGTACCCCGCATAGGCATCCATGAAGGACAACAGTTTAAATCCAGACGTGGCGTCTACCATTTGGTCGATCCTGGGTAGCGGGAAGCAGTCCTTTGGGCAAGCTTTGTTTAGATCTGTGAAATCTATACAAACTCGCCAAGTCCCGTTCGGCTTGGGCACCAGGACCGGATTGGCCAGCCATTCCGGATAGTACACGTCGCGGATCATGCCATTGGACAAAAGTTTGTCCACCTCTTTCTCTAAGGCCTCGGCTTTCGCCGAGTCGAGCGGGCGTCTCTTTTGCTGTACAGGGGGCATGTCCGGGTTGACATTGAGTACATGGGTGATGACATGAGGGCTTATGCCGGTCATGTCTTCTTGGCGCCATGTAAAGATGTCGATGGCGCCCTTCAGTGTTTTTATTATTTTTTCTTTTTCCTCCGGATCCAGGCTCTTCCCTATCCGGAGTACTTTAGTGGAGTCGTCGTCGCACACTGGTATTTCTTCGACGTCCTCCATTGGTTCCACGACCCTTTCGGATCCTATGCGAGGATCCAACTCATCCTCTTCAGCCTTCTCTATTCCAGGGGATTCCCGGAGCATGAGTACAGGTAGGTGGGTGGCAACATTGTAACATTGCCTGGCCTCTCCCTGATTTCCCCTCACAGTTCCGACTCCGGCTTCCTGGGTAGGGAATTTCAGGCACAGGTGTCGGATTGAAGTAATCGCACCAAAGTCCACTAGGGCCGGTCGGCCTAGGATCGCGTTGTAGGCTGTTGGACAGTCTACCACCACGAAGGTGCAATACTTAAATGTGCTCTGGGGGGTATCCAGGCACAGGGTAACCGGGAGCCTTACTTTTCCCATCGGGATTAGCGTCGTCCCATTAAACCCCGTGAGCTGTGACCCACTAGGCGAGAGGTCCCGGTCGGTCAACCCTATCGCAGTGAAGGCTTCTTTGAAGAGCAAGTTCACGGAACTCCCATTGTCAATCAGGACCCTAGCCACCACTTTATTTGCGATGGGGGTCTCTATGACCAGCGGGTCGTGGTGAGGAAAACGCACCGTCTTGGCGTCTTCTTCCGTGAACGTTATGGGTTGGTCCATTAGCCGAGGCCTTTGAGCTGGGAGTTGAGTAACCTCCCACACCTCACTGTGTTTCGCGGCCTCGGCATATCGTTTTCGCTCCTTGCGATTGTTTCCTCCGATATGGGGACCTCCGGAGATCATGGCTACCCGTCCATTAGGTCGGGGCGGTAGCCCGGGGATATGCTGGGTGTCGCCTGCGGGAGCAGCTGGAGGCAATACTCCTACTGTACCCCCTGGCGTTCCTGGAAGCATACCTCCGGCCACCTGCCCTGGATTAAGGTGGGGCAACCTATTTTTGATCCACTCATAGAGGTGGCCCAAGCGGATCAGATTTTCAATCTCGTCTTTGAGATTCTTACACTCATTGGTGCTATGACCAATGTCGTTGTGGTACTCGCATCTTTTACTCGGATCTCTCCGGGAGCTATCCTTGTACAATGGCTGTGGTCTCCGGTAGTGCGTATTTTGCCTAGTGGCAAAATATACACGTTCCTGGGAGTCCGTGAGCTCTGTGTACTGAGTATATTGGGGTGTGTACCCCTTCTTTTGGCGCTTCTCTCCCGTTCGGGTGCTGCCCTTGGAGGACCTTTTGCTCCTCGACCCCTGGGTAGGGCCTGTTAAGCTAACAGTCGGGGCCGTCTGTGAAGGAGCTCGTCCATTCACCCCGGACGGGTTGCCGTAATGGGAAGATGCCGGTGCCAAAGCTTGGCCCTGGCTGTATCCGGGAGTAGCGGAGAACTGTATGCCACTTACTTGTGGAGTTGCGGTCGGGACAACACCCGAGGGCGACACTCCTGGCATGTATCCTGCTATCCCGGTGGGATAATAGCCTCCGTAAGCCACGATCTGGGCTTCTTCGAGGTTAATATATTTTTGGACTCTCTTCTGGAAGTCCTGAAGGCTAGCAGCGTCTTCTTGCTGCAACTCGTTCCAGAAGGGAGTCCCAGTGCGGATTCCTGCTTGGAGAAGCGCAAGCTGTTGTCCGTCGTCGAACTTCTTGGTCTTCGAGGCTTCCTCTCGGAACCTCTTGATGTAATTCTTCAAGGTTTCGGTGGACAGTTGCTTGATGTTGGTCAACGCACTAACCTCCAAGTTAACCTTCCTGGCGGCGACAAACTGTCTCCGGAAGTTGGTTTGGAGTTTGTTCCAACAACCCACGGATCCTGGTTCCAGCTTTTTGAACCATTCCTCCGCTGATCCGCTCAGAGTGAGGGGGAAGCACAAGCATTTGGCGTCATTGCTGACCCGCATGACTGTCATGACACGGTTGAACCGTGACAAGTGATCACTGGGGTCGGAGTTCCCAGTATACGCCGCCATTTCGGGCATCTTGAAGTTTTTAGGGAGCTCCGCCTCCAGGATATGCTTGGCACATGGCTCCCGATCCTCACTATCCGAGTCGGAGTCGTCTCCCTTCTGCCTCCGGGAGACTCGAGCAATATCTTTTCGAAGTATGGCAAGTTCCGCATTGATCCCTTCGTTTACAGTACCCGAGGAGACCACGGGCCTGTATCTTTTTTGGTCAAGGTGATCCCGGAGGTCACCTTGATTCCCATTGATTTGATTTCTCAGATCAGTGGGAGGACATCTCTGTCCTCTTCTTCCTCTACCCCCTGGTTCCTGGTGCACAGAAACGCTTTTCCGGTCCCCTCGATACTGAGGGCCAAGACTCCCTCTCTTGGGCTTGCCCCTCTGCGGACCTTTCCCTTTAGGGAAATCTGAGCGGACCCTTCGCGGATCCTGCACCTTTTTCTTTCGCCCAGGGGTAGAAGTAGGGTTTTTTGTTTGATTTTCCTCAGCAGGGTGCCTTATAGGGCTAGGTTCCCTAGGTCTTTGCTGCTGGGAATTAGGCGAAGACGTCGCTGGCTCCCCGTCGAGCCCAGCGGCCATTGCCTTGGGATGCACGTGAATACCAGCTGCCTCCATGGCTTTCTGCATGGCTAGCATCACTTTCTGCATTTTTTGATTTTGCGCTTTCTGAGCTTCGATCTCAGCTTCATGATCGATAGCTTTCTGTCTAAGGAGCACCAATTCCGAGTAACTTCCTCCGTCGTAGGCATACTCGTCGAGGTTTTCCTCGTAGTTCTCGTCGGGAACTATTTCTTCTTCTTCTTCCTCGGACTCCTCTGCTGCTCTTGAGGCCACATCTTCCTCATTGGAATCTTGAGCATCTTCTAGAGGGCGAGGATGACGTGTACTTCTTGTCTCCACCATTGTTGTGAAGTCAGATGCTTGTTATGTAGCAGCTTTCCTCAGCTCTCAATGAAAGCACCAAAATGTTGACCGAGATTTTCGGCAACTATTAGAATATGATTATATTAAAGAGTTGTAAGAAAGTGAGACGAAGATTTTTACGTGGTTGGGGCGTTAATGAGCCTTAGTCCACGAGTCTCTGTTATTAATGGATGTATTTAATACAGATTCCACACTTGAGAGAATATTTTTCTCATAAATACAGAGAATGTTCTTGGTGAGTATTTTCTCTTCTTGCTCTTATGCAACCCAAGATTCTCGACCCCATTAAATGAGCTTTGAGGGGGTATTTATAGTGTTTTGGTGGGGTAATCCCAAGAATTGTTCTTACACATGTATCTGTAAGTATCCATAAAGTTGGGTATTTCCAATGAATATACCATGGGTGATGCATGGTCAAATCCCTAGGTGCTGTAGGGTTTTTATGAAGAATGTCCTTTTTGCCTTGTGATTGACGTGACTCTTCGCAGAGTAGCCGTCGCTAGACTTAAATGATCATTACTGTAGCGCTGCTGTTTGGGGGTTGTGCCGTCAGACTTTATTGCGTGTTACAGTCCCAACACGCTTCCTCCCATGCGGCATTAAATGCGACTTGATTGCTCGGGAGAGACCTGACACATCCCGGAGAGCCTTCACGATATGCGAGCTTCCTGGAGTACCTTGTACTCCGGGTGCCTCCTCCGGGACCCATGCTAACGGCGCTTCCTTGTGGCGCACAAAGACTTAACAAATATTTACAAGTTATCTGATCCACGTGTCCCATTTTGACTGGTCCACGTATTTTGGGCGAATTCAGGGGCAACAAATATATTCTAATGGAAATTTTTAAGTTGCTAATTAATTTAAATTAATACAACTTAAATTAATTTCCTTAATATTTATATTTAAGATTACTACGAAGATGGAAATAATTAACTTTATTTCAAATCACCATCAAAGTATAATTTTATAAATATTATATTAATTTTTTTTTGAATTTTTAATTCTGAATTTCGAATTTAATGAATGTATTTATTAGAATAATAAAGAAAATACATTTTAAAGAATGAGCTTTATTATTATTAAGATATTCGATCTCCATTGTTGGTTTTACATCGCGTTTGTTTTATTGAGTAATCCTCCCTAATGGAGGAAAGTTCATTAGCAATTTTGCACCGTTTAATCTCAAAAGATAAGTAGTTTGTAAGTATTTTATATGGCATCGATCACCCTAATGGTGGCGACCATATTTGACTTGCAAATTGCGAAACAATGGTAGTAGCTCATAAGATAGAATGTTGGGTTTTATGCCCTAAATAAAACTCATTTCAATATAATCAGATTTACTTATTAATATAGATCAGAAATAACATTTAATGTTGCACGGTTCACATGATTTATTTCATGATTATATGTACATAATGTATAAATTAATCTGAAACCCTTTTCACATACTTGATCCTGTTTATTGTGCCGTCAACACATTGGAAAGTAAACATGACTATGTGAATAAAGTTTCCTAGATTTATCAGACATAGGGTTTTACTGATATGATAATCTACAACAGAGTTTACTTGCATTTGGAGAAGTGCTATGTTCTTTCCAGAGCATTGGTTAAAGTAAAGCTCAGGTTGGATGCATGGAGTATGCATCGGAAGGGACCGATATTGAACTTTGACTTAGATTTATTAAACTTACCGTAATATCTATTCAAGTCAATATCACCTAGTTGATCCTAGATCAAATGTTCTTAATCCTGTTATGATTAGCCTCAATCTTGAAAGGCTATTCGTGTTCTTTGATTTGTTAGTTAAGCCTACTTTTAGGTCAGGGTGATACGTACATTTTGGGAACACGGTAGTGCAATTGAGTGGGAGCGCTAGCATAAACATGGAATCTATAGCTTCTGTCTGGCGAAGAGTAAGCAAAGGATGATCTCCTTCGAGCTTGACCAAACGAACATAAATGGTGGACTACTCATTTCACATAAGCTGAAATATCATTTATACGGGGTCAAGTGTTTTAAGGAATAAATACATTGTAGGGTGTAACAGTAATCTAATCCCTTTACAGTGTAGATCATTCATATAGAGGATCATTGATCACATTAAGATTATAACAATGGATAACCAATGATGCATCTATATGGTGGAACATATAGAGCATTCTATATACAGAGAGTGCAATTCTGAGTTCTATGCGTGGATTCAACGAAGAATTAATAAGTTAGTGAATTTTAGTGCTAAATTCTTGATCTACTTATTGGATGCTCGGTTATATAGACCCATGGTCCCCGCACTAGTTGAGATAATATTGCTTGTAAGACTCATGTAATTGGTTTTCATTAATCAATTATAATTCTCAAATTAGACTATGTCTACTTGTGAATTTTACACTAAGTAAGGGCGAAATTGTAAAGAAAGAGTTTTAGGGGCATATTTGTTAATTATGATACTTTGTATGGTTCAATTAATAAATATAATAAATGA
Organism: Cannabis sativa; assembly: GCF_029168945.1. NCBI lineage: Eukaryota > Viridiplantae > Streptophyta > Magnoliopsida > Rosales > Cannabaceae > Cannabis > Cannabis sativa. The sequence goes on along the minus strand of NC_083602.1, from coordinate 46,824,265 downwards.
CAATATTATTTAATAATTATTTATAGTTATTAATAGTTAGAATTGGCATTTAAATGGTTGAATTAGAAAATTGGCGTTTTTGAGAAAATCAGATGCAGAAAAGATAAAACTGCAAAATTGCAAAAAGTGAGGCCCAAATCCACTAGCATAGGGCCGACCACTTTTATAGGAATTTACCTCTGATATTTTCATTATTTTAATGCCAAATAATTCAAACCTAACCCTAGTGGAATGCTATAAATAGATAGTGAAGGCTTCAGGAAAAATACACTTTTCTTCTGACACTTCTGATTCAGAAAAAACTGAGCCTCTCTCTCTCTCTCCCTATCTTTGGCTGAACCCACTCTCTCTTTCTTCTTCCTCAAATTTCGAAATTCTTAGTGTATGAGTAGTGCCCACACACAGCAAGTGATACCTCAACCATAGTGAGGAAGATCGTGAAGAATGACTTTCAGCAAGAAGGAGTTTCAGCATCAAAGATTCAGAGAAAGAGATCCAGGTTCAGATATTGATAATGCTCTGCTACAGAAAGGAATCAAGGGCAAGATATCTGAACGGAAGGAGTCATATTATTCCGCTGCACCCAATGTAAGGTTTCCTAAACTTTATATGTGTTTATTTCATCGTTTTAGAAAGTTCATATTTAGGGTGTTAAACAACATACTTGTGAGTAGATCTAAGATCCTGGTAAAATAATTCCAACAAGAATAGCCTTGACTCAAGCCTTATCTTGAGTAGCCTGACTCCAGCATTTCTACCATACACATCAAATTATGTCATGAATAAGAAGGAAATTGACTTTCATGAATTAGTCAATGACGTTCAAACTTATGAAAATTTGATTGGAGGACCCAAGAAGAAAGGGAGTAAACCTCATAATCCTGGGAATGGTAATGGGACGAACAAACCTGAAGCAAATGTTGCCTCTGCTTCGAAACCCAAATCGAAGAAGAAGTGGAAGAACACCAAGAAGCGAACAAAAGCCATGAAGCATAAAAAGGCTGCTCCTTCTGGTGATGCTACACTTAAGGGAAAGTGTTTCTACTGCAATGAGAAAGGTCATTGGAAACCCCAATGTCCTAAACTTCTTGCAAAGAAACAAGGTATTTCTATTTATAAACTTTAAGAGTTTTAGTGAATTATTATCCAATTGGATTTATGATTCTGGACTAACTTTGTTTATTTGTTTTCTTCTTCTTATAGGCCAAGCTACTTGAACTCGGATGAGTTGGATCAAAAAGCTAGACCAAGGGTGAAATCGTCCAGATGAAGATGAAGCTCTTTTATTTATTTTTGAATTAATTGTTTTAGTTTAAAGACAATTTGGATTTCAAATTTTAGTTAGGGATATTTATCCCTGTTTTTCTCATATTGCTGCAATACATTTATTATTATTAATAAAGTTTCTTTTAATTTTTGAATTCAACAATTGCAATTTATGAGATTGAGCTTCATTTAATTTATCTTCATCAATTATTACCACATTATATTTATATGTTTGTATTTAAGTGTTTTTATTATTGATGCAAATTCCATAATATTAACAACTCCTCATAGAGTTATATTAAATAAACACTAGAAACTATTTCTATGTTTATTAATAATTGTTCATTCTAATACAATTATTAAGAATTTGTTTAATAAAAGGATCTTTTGATCTGATAGGGGTGGAGAAAAGTTAAGAAAACTATGCAGTTCAACGATCTTTTATATCTACTGAACTCTGGATAGTATTCAACTCCACATAAACTCTATCACACTTAGGGAATAATGATCTTTACAACCTTTAGGGGTGGATCATAATCTCTATATACTTAGGGGTGGAGGTTATCCACAGTACCCTATATGTATATTCTTAGGGGTGGAGTCTATTCCAGAAATCCCTATGTAACACATATTTTCTTTAAACATGGAAGTAATATAATGATTAGCTATTATCAATATAAATCCTTGATCTTGATTGTATGTTCTATTTCGATTTTACTATTGTAAGTAAAAGTTTGATACCTATGAAAGTTCTTTGTTAAAGTTTCACACATGGATAGGTATAACTTATCAGAATTATGAGAATAAGATAGAGAACTCTAGTTCAGTCTATTCGAATGACTTGAACCTAGAATTCTTAATTAATCCTCATAAATTTTTATGGTATCTTAATTTTGATTACTTTATCTCAGCCATGTATTTTTCACTTCAAATACTAGTCTGTTATGTTGATGACTTAGTCTTGACTTAAAATTTTAGACTAATACAAAAGTCACAACTAGGTAACTCTCCAAACAATCAGAGGTTAAAAGTATTATTTAACCAGACATCTGCTATTGAGTGGGAGCTATCTGAGATGTAATCAAATAGGGAACATTAGAAGATATTCAAGAAAGATTTATGAAAGTGATCTATATGTTAGATATTGAGGAACTGTGTATCAGTTGTCCTGGTATCTCACCATTTCATTTCGAGATCTTTGAGATGGTGCTTACTTTGGGGGTGGAGGAATTATTCTATAATAATTCAAGCTCTACCAGAGAAGAGTTATAACTTTGTAAATTTCGAAAATACCAGAAAGTTATATTGCGGAAGAAAAGTCTACACTGTATTATCTCAATTCCATATTTTAAAATATGAGAGATATGTCTTCTGTTAATTCAGATGTACTTTCAAAACAGTAAAGATTTCAGTATCCCTTGATGAGTAAAGCATATAGTAAAGGATGTTTCATAAGTGAATTTATGAACTAGTTTCCAGAAGTTTCGGTGGATTCAAATATACTACACTTGATCTGAAGATCAAGACATCAGATTGATCTATTTGCACAGTTTGTTTTATATTAGTGCAAGTGGGAGTTTGTTGGTTTTTATGCCCTAAATAAAACTCTTTACAATCTGATTAGTTATCAATATAAGAAATTTGAAGAGATTGATGTTTGCATGAATTCTACATGCTAATGGTTTAATATGTTTATTACATTTACACACAGAATCAGTTAAATCCAGATCATATATTTATTCACAATTACAGTATCGTCAACACAGTGGAATGTGATTGTGATCATATGAATCAAAAGACTTGGTCCCTGTTTCATCAGTGTTTTGGATTTACACTAATGTGATAATCAGCGATGATGTGTACTTACACTTGGAGTAATTGTTATGTTCTTTCCAGGACATTAGTAGAGTATACTAGTTTCGAATGTATGGAGTATACATTGGACTGGCCCGATATTGCAACTAAGTTAAGATATTACAAACTTACCGTTATATATATCTTTCCAAGTCAATATCAGTAGTTGATCTTAAGATTAAAAGAATCTAAATCCTATATTCTTAGGCTCGACTCAGGAGTACTATTCACGTTCTTTGATTTATTAGTTAAGCCTACTTTTAGGTCAGGGTGATACGTATATTTTGGGAACATGATAGTATGATTGAGTGGGAGTGCTGAACATAAATATGGAATCTATAGCTTCTACTGGTGTATAGAAGTCAAGTGATGATTCCCTTCGAGCTTAGCAAATAGAAGTAAATGGATGAGCTCTTGTTTAACTGACTAATTATTTGATCACTAAACACCATTTACAGGTAGCTAAGTGTTTTAAGGGGCAAAATACATTGAGGGGTGAGAACGGTAAGGAAATCCCATCTTGATGTAGATCATCTATATAGAGGATCTTTAAATCACAATAAGATTATAACAATGGTTAAATGAGATAGCATATTGATATCGTGGAACATATAATATGCTCTATATAAGTCTGAGAGTATAATTCTAAGTTCTAAGAGTGGATTCAACGAAGAATTAATAAGTAGGAATTTACTTGGTAAATTTGGTTCACTTATTGGAAGCTCAGCATATAGATCCATGGTCCCCATTCTAGTTGAGAACATTCTGCTTGTAAGACTCATTAATTGATTCGTGATTGATCAATTATAATTCTAAAGTTAGACTATGTCTAATTTTATGAATTTTCACTAAGTAGGGGTGAAATTGTAAAGAAAAAAGATTCTAGGTTTATTTGTTTATAAATGGACTTTATATGTCAAGTTAATAATTAAATTAAATGACAATATTATTTAATAATCTATTTTAGTTATTAAATAATTAGTTTTGGCATTTATATGGTCAGAATTGAAAAATTGGCGTTTTTGAGAAAATAGAAATAAAATTTGATAAAACTACAAAATAAAGTGGGGCCCATAAACTACACCATGGCCAGCCACTATTTGTGGAATTTCAAATTGATATTTTTATTATTTTAATGCCAAATAATTCTTAACCTAAACCTAGTAGTAGCCTATAAATAGAAAGTGATGGCTCAGTCAAAATATACATCACTAGTTATCTGACAGAAATTTCTCTCTTCAGAAAAACTAAGCCTTCCCTATTTTCTATACCTTGGCCGAAATCCCTCCTCTCTTTTTCTCTTAATAAATTTCGTGACCCTAGTGAGAGAGTGAGTGCCCACACACAGCAAGGAGTAACTCAATCATAGATTGGAAGACTGTGAAGGATCAAACTCAAAGAAGAAGGACATTCAGGCTCAGATCTTGATTATACTCTGCTACAGAAAGGATACAAGGGTTAGAGATCTGAGTGGAAGGAGACATTAATTCCGCTGCATCAATGTAAGGTTTTGTTAACTTTATATGTGTTTAATTTATCGTTTTAGAAAGTTCTTATTTAGGGTGTTAAACAACATACTTGTGGGTAGATCTAAGATCCTCGTAAAATAATTTCCAACAATCTAATCAAAGTTCAATATTGGTCCCTTCCGATGTATACTCCATACATCCGATACTGGTAAACTTTGCCAATGTCCTCGAAAGGACATAACACTTTTCCAAGGTGTAAGAATACCTATCGCTGATTATCATGTGAGTCTAAATAGAGTGAACTAACAAATCAGGGAATAAATTTTCGAACATATAATTAAGATTATATTCCACTGTGCTGACAACACTATAATCTTTAATAAATTCATATGCTCTGGACTTAAATAGAATTCATACATTATATATATATATATATAATCATGAAATAAATCATGTGAACCATGCAACATAAAATGTTATTTCTGATCTTTATTAATAAGTAAATCTGATTATATTGAAATGAGTTTTATTTAGGGCACAAAACCCAACAAACTCCCACTTACACTAATATAAAACAAAATGTGCATTTGAAATAATCTCAACACCTTGATATACAAATCAAGTGTAGTAGTAGTAAACTCCTCGTAATAGGATCTGACAGGTTGAATTAACCACAACCTTTTCTCCACCATCACTATTCCTTAATCACAAAATTCTTGATATTGTGAAATTCCTCTCTATATGTCTACTCTCTTGGGATATTGGATTCTATACTTTTGGCAACTACTTTTGGTTAATTAGGAAAACAACTTTAGTAGTTAAGATAAGTTGGAAGGGTGGCACAAATGTATAGAACTTTCCTTAGACTGAATAAGTACCTTTCCTGCAACTTTAACATTCAGTCTCTCTCTGGTAGACTAAGAGATTTCAGATAAGTTTTTTACACTTCTCCAAAATCACTACTCCACCCCCAGAGTAATCACCATCTTATCAGCAGACTTTCTAGCACAAAGGCAAGTCTCGAAATCTGATGTGGTGTAGTCTAAGAGTTTTCAACACACCCTTATTGACTAACATATAGTTCCTCTCCTTAATCTTAAGATTTACTTGATTGTTTTCTAATGTTCATCTCCTGGATTAATCTGATACCTACCCTTAACTCCCACTCAACAGCAGGTGTCTGGTCTAAGGCATACTAAAACATATCTTAGACCCCTCACTGTTGATTTAAGAAATTCTTTCATGGCTTTATCTTTTCTGGAATAGTTGAGACTTTTCCTTAGATAAATAAAATCTATGCCTAGAAGTCGACAAGCTTCTATAGATTGCCATTAGAAAGAAAATGCTTCAGCATCTTACTAAAGTAAGTTGCTTGCATTAGAGTAAGTAATTACCAGGTATACCACAAGCCATAGGTTTAGATAAACTCAAACCTATAATACTAGGAACAAGAAGTTTTGTTAAGTCCATTGAATAGACTTATTAATGAAAATTTCCTTTTATGTCCTTGTAATAGAAAACTTTAGGTTACTCCATGTAAATGGATTAAACCATAGTTCTCTTGGCTTTCTTCTTAGTTTCTTATGTTGACAATCCATTACTTGTTTAAACTCACAATAGATTTTAATCACTAGTGTCTTCCAAGTCACAATAAGGTGGATTCCTAGAAACCCTCCCACTACGACAAGGTACCGTGAATTATGTCTAAGAAAACTAAATGGTATTGACCTCTTCGATTGTGGTAAGACAACAGAGGCACTGGGATCATCTTGTAACGAATAAGATGATAGAACACTTATCGAATCAAAAGATATCTCCTTTATTTGCTACTTTATTTTCAGACTTAGTCTTTTTCTTAGAAAAGTAGTATTTGTTTAAACAAACACTTTCTTATCTAATGACTATGGGATGATCCACCCCTAATCACTTAGAATAGCTAAAAAACATGCAAACCAGGGTTAGCAGTTCTAGCTTTTCTTAAGATTTCGATTAGGTCATCCATGAATCTAGTAATGATTTACATTAAGTATACAACCATTGCATCATTCTAAAACTATATTACCATAGAAGGATTTATGCAACGGCTAGTAACTAATTATCAATATGCAAATTAAATTTCTGGGGAGGTAAGTTTGGATATAATTCAAAAATAAATTAATGATCATTGAACTGCATATCTACTAACTTTTTCTCCACCCCTATCAGTTCCCAAGATCTTTAACCACTTACCTTAATGGTTTTTCACCATTGCTAGAAATTCATGAAATTTTTCAAACATTTCAAATTTCTTTTGCATAAGGTAAAATCTAGAGTGATCGTTTTAAGAATACAACAAAAACTCATATCTATCCCTGAATGTACATCCATCTACGAATGAGATGATTATACTTTCAGTGGATATAGGCATATTAACTCTTTGCAGAGATTGATCTTGTCAAAACCACTATGAACAAGATACAAATGCCATAGATTAAAAAAATGGTTGTAGTCTTTTGATGACTTAGGTTTAGTTTCATCAAAGAGTTCTTAGAATAGTGCAAGTGGATTCTGGTCACAGAATACTAAACTCATACAGTTTGAATCCATTGAAAGAAAATGGTTATTAAACACTTGTGAAAGTGTAATTGTATAATGAGTAATTCTTTCTTGGACCACCACTACTAATTTAACTCTAAGTTGATTTGCCCATACAAGTAGGAGATTTCTAAGATTGAGCATATATATCAATTCAGGATAGAATTTCGGGAATATAATCATATGTGTCATTTAATTTCTTAAGAGAAAATATAGAATGACATGAAATGATTTATAGACCATTCATCCAATGATATGTTATAGAGCTAATTCAAAATGAATAAGCTAAGAGAAATTAGGATAATTTCGTTTTTAAATAAGAATCCAACGATGCTTCAATTAGCGAGAGTCAAAGTAATCTTATTTACAATCTTCTTGTTTCATATTGTAAAAACCAGTCTAAGGTGTCATCAATTGATGAACAGCTAGATGTTGCATTTACAATGTTTATCTTTCGAGATCTAATACTATTATGTTTGTCTAATGGTGAAAATCCATTAGGGACTTATCTCATTAGAACAACAAACCAAGTTAGACCAACAATGAAGATTCGAAATTAAACTACAATTTAATAACAGAAAATAACATGGTTCAATATAAAGTCATACACAATTCAGAAATTATTAAACATATAGCAAGTAGGAATGACAAGTGAAAATACTAAAACATACAATCCTAAATAATTTCCTAGGTCTTCAACAAACTAATATCAGTGTCCCGTTTAGGCGAGAGTCAGTGATACCATCCATTGAATAGAGTTGTTAGCTCATCTAAAATGATAAACATTCTAGCAACCTTTTATTCGATCAAGATTGGAATCCAGCGTTGTCCCGTTTAGGCGAGAGTCAAGGCTATTCTATCTTATGAGCTTCCACCCTTGTTTCATACTCTTGCAAGTCTTATACAGTCACCACCATTAGGGTGATCAATACTATATAAAAAACTTACGAGAATACTTATCTTTCGAGATTAAACGGCGCTAACTTGCTAATGACGTTCCTCCATTAGGGTGGATTACTCACTAAAATAATATCTATGTAAAACCAACAATGGAGATCGAATGTCCTAGTAATAGTAAAGCTCATTATATTTATTTAATTAAAATTTCCAATTTAGAATAAAAAAATTCTAAATATAATTTTAATTTAATATTTATAAATTATACTTAGATGGATATGAAAAAAAACGTGAATTATTTCCATCTTAGTAATAATTTCCAATAAATATTTAGAAAATTATTCAATTTAAGTTGTTTCAAAATTAATTTAAATTAATTTACAACTCAATTTAATTTTCTATATATATATATTGTATTTTTAAAAATGAAGTGTATAAGAATACTACTTTCGAAAATGCTTTATAATAAAATAAAAAAAAAATCTTGAAAAAAATTATCTTAATTTTATGTTGGCCCAAAATTAATTAATAAAATTAATTTACAACAAAAATTTAATTTTCCTATTTAATTAAATATTAAAAAATTTAAAATATTTAAGTATCATGATTAAGAATCAACTTAAATATTAAATTTCTATTTAATTAAATACACTAGAAAAATACGTCAAGCAAAACAGATAATATCTATCTAGACTTTCATTGACTAATTAATTCAATTTCTAATTATAATATATTTTAGTTCATTTATTTTAATTAATCATTAAATGAAAAAATCATTGATTTAAGATGGTCCAAAATTAAAATAAATAATTTTCAACTTTAAAGAAATGCAATTTCGAAATTGTGAGAAAAAGATTAATAAAATAAAGTAAAATATATTTTGAAAATTATTCAGATTTAAGTTATTCTGAAATAAGATTCCAAACATAGGATAATTTTCATCTTTAATTAAATAACATGAAAATAACAATATTTAAGTATCATGATGAAAATCAACTTAGATATTGAATTTTCAATTTAATTAAATGTATTAAATTGAAGAAATAAATAATTAAGTATAGAGGAAACTTAATTATTAATTCTAGTTTAATACTAGGAAAATATACTAAACTTAGATTGTACTAAAATTAATTATTAAACAATTAATTTCACAATCAATGATATTTTCCTATTTAATATTAGAAATAATAACTAGTATAGAAATAACTATCTAGAATATATATCATTAACTAAGTGTTTTTCTAAAATTAACTTTAAAATATTAAAATGAAAAATAAATTTCATATATTTTAAAAGTTAATTATGTTGCTAATTCAATTTTAATTAGGTTAGACTAATATAATTAACCTAATACAATTATTTAAATAAGGCAAATGGGCCTTCACAATTGGGGTAGTTCATGTGAGGGGGAGCTGGGTTCAGTATGTCGTACCCACTTCTATTGGCTCCCAACTCTCACACAAGACCCAAAAGAGAGGAATTTAACCTTTAAATAAACAATTGTTATTCATTGAATAAGCCCAAATCTAATTGGGCCTAAATAAAATTACTTATGTCAAATTTTATTTTAGCAACCTAGTCCATTTACTTAGTAAAGACTTAAATGGGCTTCCTATATGCATCTAAGCCCAATAGCAAACATATAGGCTCACACAGGTCAAATGATTTGGATGGGCCCTATCATGTTACTAGGTTTACACAGATGAAAGAAGTACACAATTTACTTGTTACAAATTATTCATAAGATTTGTTATCCCAAAATTGACACTTTGACATGGCATCACAAGAATGGTGACACGTGGCATCAACTTAGAGCACCTGGTCGGATCAACATGCCGAGCAGGATGCCTCGCTGGCATGTCCATAATGGAATACTCAACGAGTCGTGCAGAATGAGCAACACTTAGCGAATTCAGCCAACCACTTCGTGAGTCACCAGCTCAATCGCTATAACTCAGGGAAAAACTTGCGTGGATACGGCATACACATGATTCCACTATCGGTGTATATGGCCTCAATCCCACGATCCTAGCATTCAGTAATGATCCCACGATCTTGGTATTTATGCGCTTTGTAACAAGAGAGGAAACTCCTCCTCCTCAAGTTTCCTGCCCTATAAATAGTGAGGAATGTTCAGTGGGCAGGGGGACGAAAAAAGAGAGATTGATCGAAGCTGTATAACAGTGATCATACGCCGAAACGCTATAAGCTAAGACTATCTAAGAATTATATATTCAGAGATATTATTGTAAGAGCTATAAGAAAAGGAATCTTCTTCCTTATTCTTAAGTCAATACAACTAAAGAGGATTAGGCTATTACCGAACTGCTCAGGGGTGAACCTCTATACAATTTTTGTGTCTTCTTATTATTATTATTTGCTTTATTATGTATTCTTATTACGACATATCATTTATCGCTTATTAAAAGACTCATTGTCGTTGGCTAAAAGCAAAGTCAACATTTTGGTGCTTTCTTTGAGAGAAGAATCACAGATCGCTCTTTCGAGACGATAGTGCAAACTCGCAGAGGCCTGTCAGACCCAGCAAACTCATAGACGCGGGATCCAATGTTGCAGGACACAGGTAGTTCGAAGGTTCCACCCGTTGTCAATCCTAGACAAACGAGAAGCGTGGTGAATGATGGAACAACTCCTCTAACTGAAACTGCGCCTGGTGTGCAAGAGACCGGAAATAATTGTTCTGCACACAGCTAGGATGTTCATAACATGACTGTTCCACCAGGCATTAGCGCCCAGACAACCATCGGAGATGCAACCGAATTGCAAAATCTCCGTGCTGCGCTTGGACTCATGCAGGGCCACAACATTACCCTGCATCACGATCAGGAGGAGTTACGTGCCGCAGTAAACCTTGCGTTTGATGAACAGAGGCGTATGTTCGCCGAGTGGAGAGATAAAGAGATGGAGGCATTAAGGGCCCATCATGCAAAAATCGAAGATCGTAGTCAGCTAGCTACTGTGCTGATACGGAGAGTCTATCAGACTGTAGGCCAGCAGGCGCCGAGCGTCATTCCCCTTGGAGAATCCGAGGATGACCCAACGGTGAATGCTTCCCAGACAAACAACGGCCAGCCGTCCAATCCCCGGTCACGAGTTCCACTCGTGGGCCAAGAGGTAGGCGGACAGACCTTGTCCGGGAATTCATCAGTAGGAGTCATGCTCGATGGATCCACTCAAAATAATTGAGCCATTCCACCTGCCAACCAAGCGAACCAATCGCTAAGGCAGCCAGGTTCTTCTGTGTTCAAAAGGTTGGGAACACCCCGTGACCTACGGGATGACCTGAATAGAAGAAGGGGAGAAGACGAGCAGAATACTACAACGAATGTGCAGTCCAGAGCCCATACTCAAATCCCCGCTCAGAAAGACGCTGACGTAGCCCAACCCGACCAGAATGCCAATGAAGTTAGCCCAGCCGTACAGGCCCAGCTTGACGAACTGGAGAATATGTTTCATGGCATGGTCGGGCAGCATAACAATGATCTTGAGTTAGACCGCGCACGCGGAACTCCTTTCTCGCCAGAAATCAACCTCCTGCCACTACCTCACAAGTTCAAGATGCCAACGTGGAAGATGTACACTGGGAGAGAAGATCCTCTCTCTCATCTCAAGTATTTACAAGGAGTGCGAGGAGACGTATGTTGCAGATCTTCCCCGCAACTCTATCGGAGGCCGCACAGCAATGGTATTCCAAGTTGGCCCTAGGAAAGTTTAGTTCATGGAATACTTTCTCTTCGGAATTCCATGCACAATTCTCTTCCTCACGCCAACTCCCATTGCATCTGGGAGATTTGGTCGAAGTAAAACAGCGACCAGGCGAGCCACTCCGGGCATACATCAGCAGATTCATGACGAAGGCAACCAAGGTGTCACGGGTAACCGAGGATGGAAAGTTATCTGCGATACTGGGGGTCATTGAAGTCCTTGGCGAACTATGGAAGGACATAAGGAAGAATGGACCGGTCGACTCAATGGGTGATTTCCTCGACCGGGCCGAAGGTTTCATCAAGCTCGAAGAAGCCATTCGCGAGTAGAAGGTGAGCAAAAGCCGAACAAAACAAAGGCTCCTTCTACTAGAACGTCCGCCCAGCTTCCCCAATATTCCAGCAACGCAAGTGGCAAGCGTTCAGGCAACAACCATAAGCAAGGGAATGGGAAGAAGGGAAAGTTCACCGAAAAAACCGGACAGACTCCCTGTGATCGCGCCAAACACACTGCATTCACTATCCTAACTGAGGATATAGAAAGTGTGTATATAGCAACTCACTCGCTAATTCCGTACAAGAAGCCCAGGCCCATGAAGAAAGATACCAGCAAGAGGGACATGACAAAATTTTGTCGGTTCCATGGAGACTACGGCCACGACACCAACGATTGCTACAAACTGAAGCGGGAGATAGAACTTCTAATCAAGAAGAACAACCCGCACCTACAGAAGTATGTCAAGGCCAACCAAGGTCAAAACAACCAGGATCTGATGCCTCTGCCAATAGATGGACACATGCAAGTCATCATTGGAGGCCCGCACATTGCTGGAGACACGGGCAAAGCTCGGGAACGATATGCCCGCACAGCTCAGTACGAGCAAGAAGAAGTCATCCTGGCCGTGGAAGAAAGGAAGCCCAAAGTTCCACGAGCAAGAGAGCCAACCATAACATTCAACGACGAAGATGCTGTCCAGATAAGGTTTTCGCACAACGACCCGCTGGTCGTGGAAGTCCAGATAGCAATCAACCACTTGAAGCCTGGCTGAGAGAAGTAAAAATACCCCGACCTACCTTGCTTGGGGGTAGACTTCAGGTCGAAGAACCAAGCGACCTCGTGGAGAGAAGGAGTGCCCCATCCCTGGGAAGCGTAGAGGACGAAGTGGGCAATCAAATACTTAATGCCCTTGGGAGTGATCTGAGCCGGGCAGAGGCCGAAGAAGTCTGCCACATCTCGAAAGTACTTGTGCAAGGGCATCAACGCCCCTTGCTGGCCATGAGCCCCCGACCAGGCGCACTTCCCCTCACTAGGGTTTGAAGCGCGATTGTCGTGGGCGGGAATGAAGCAGTCCAGCTCACCCAGGTATCAGTCTTGGTCGAGAGTGCGGAGGCGTGCCTCCGAAATCTTGGACGGAGGACTCACCCATCTGGCGCCCAAGGCACCCTGCCTCCGATGAGGAACTGCCTCAGCAAGCTCCTCGGTGACGTAGTCGACGCCTGCAACCAGGACATCCCAGGAACTGCCTCAGCAAGCTCCTCCGATGAGGCATTAACTGGTTGCCCAGCCTCATTGTACTCCCCATAGTTTGGGGGTTCAATCTCCTCCTCTCCCTCGCCCAGCTCCTCAACCTCCTTGACTTCAACGTCCCCCTCACGGTCCTCCTCCATTGGGACCGCCAAATCCTATTCGCCGTCGGGCGGGGCGGCAAGCCGAGCCACCTGGGGATCAGAAGCGTCAGCTAGACGTGTAGTTTTCTTCGTACGAGCCATCATTCAATGGCTGGGTACGGAATCAGAAGAAGGATTAGCACGAAGACGAGGGTGGACTTCGTGTAGAAGTTGAAGCAGTTCCTGGTCGATTTGATGCTGAGGCTCCCAATACTCACCAAGGTTCATCTACAAAAGACAACACGCACGATGAGTGTTGGATGGAGTATCAAGCAAAAAAACAAGCAAATATGCCGACCAGGAGTACCCAACAGATTAAAGAGCAGCCATGTTTGAAGAAAAGTCTAAACTCAAGAAGTCAGAAAGTTTTTCTTGAGTTAGGGCCAAAAAGTTCATAAAGCTTAAAGAAAGCAGAAAGGAAAACAGACGCAATGTAGTTCTAAAATAAGCCTTACGGCTGAAAGCTAACGCAAGGACATGGAAAAGAAGAGTCGCAGAAGTTTCAAAACCTAGGGTTTCCTACAGTGTTCTTTCTACAGCAAAGATACATTCAAAAGCACAAGCATGCAAAGGAAAAACATAAAGGGATTCAGAAACTTACTCAAAGATTCAGGTGTCTGGATTCAAGCAAGATTGGAATCGTCTATAAACTCTTCAGCAACTTTAAAGCATGAAAGCTCTCTCTTTTTGCTCTGAAGTTTGCTTAACAACGAAGGGTGATGAAATGAGGAAATGTGTCAGTACTCTAAGTATTTATAAGCAAAAGGGTAACTGTACGTAAAGGAACCTTAGACGCCTCAACTTCCCGCCTCGAAAGCAAATATGGGAAATAAAAATAATCGAGTGCAACTGTCAGCCGTGGAGAGAGAAATTTGGATTTTCAAAATATTAAATGTCAGAGCATTAATTAGCCGAAAACCGAAGGGACGCCCAGTCAGCTTCACATCGAGTCTCAAACGGTCATGCTCGGCACGTGTCCCCTTCCAAGGCAGAGCTAGCTCGCAATAAGTCTATACGCAACCTCGGAGGTCCCGCACAGACTTGGGGGGCAAATGTTATCCCAAAATTGGCACTTTGACGTGGCATCACAAGAATGGTGACACGTGGCATCAACTTAGAGCACCTAGTCGGATCAACATGCCGAGCAGGATGCCTAGCTGGCATGTCCATAATAGAATACTCAACGAGCCATGCAGAATGAGCAACACTTAGCGAATTCAGCCAAGCACTACGTGAGTCACTAGCTCAATCCCTATAACTCAGGGATCAACTTGTGTGGATACGGCATACACAAGATTCCACTATCGGTGTATACGGCCTCTATCCCACGATCTTAGCATTCAGCAATGATCCCACGATCTTGGTATTTATGCGATTTGTAACGAGAGAGGAAAGTCCTCCTCCTCAAGTTTCCTGCCCTATAAATAGTGAGGAATGTTCACTAGGCAGGGGGACGAAAAAAGAGAGATTGATCGAAATTGTATAACAGTGATCATACGCCGAAACGCTATAAGCTAAGGCTATCTAAGAATTATATATTCAGATATATTATTGTAAGAGCTATAAGAAAAGGAATCTTCTTCCTTATTCTTAAGTCAATACAACTAACGAGGATTAGGCTATTGCCGAACTGCTCAGGGCTGAACCTCTATAAAATTTCTGTGTCTTCTTATTATTATTATTTTCTTTATTATGTATTCTTATTACGACATATCGTTTATCACTTACTAAAAGACTCATTGTCGTTGGCTAAAAGCGAAGTCAACAAGATCTACTCACAATTGGAGTATGATTAAAATCAGATCATTGGATCTGTCTGTTGGAAATTATTTTACCAGGATCTTAGATCTACTCACAAGTATGTTTATTAACATCCTAAATATGAACTTTCTAAAACGATGAAATAAACACATATAAAGTTTAGGAAACCTTACATTGGGTGCAGCGGAATATAATGACTCCTTCCGTTCAGATATCTAGCCCTTGATTCCTTTACGTAGCGAGCATTATCAATATCTGAACCTGGATCTCTTTCTCTGAATCTTTGATGCTGAAACTCCTTTGCTGATGATCTTTCTTCACGATCTTCCTCACTATGATTGAGGTATCACTTGATGTGTGTGGGCACTACTCATACACTAAGGATTTCGAAATTCTAAGGAAGAAGAGAGAGAGTGGTCAGCTAAAGATAGGGAGAGAGAAGGCTCAGTTTTTTCTGATTCAGAAAGTCTGAAGAAAAGTGTAATTTTCCTGAAGCCTTCACTATCTATTTATAGCATTCCACTAGGGTTAGATTTGAATTATATGGCATTAAAATAATGAAAAAATCAATTTAAAATAGCTACATAGGTGGCCGGCCATACACTTAGTGGATTGGGCCTTGGGCTTTACAATTTTGCAATTTTAACACCTTTTGTATCTGATTTTCTCAAAAATGCCAATTTCCTAATTCAATCATTTAAATGTCAATTCTAACTATTTAATAACTATAAATAATTATTAAATAATATTGTCATTTATCATATTTATTAATTGAACCATACAAAGTATCATAATTAACAAATATGCCCCTATAAACTCTTTCTTTACAATTTCGCCCTTACTTAGTGAAAATTTCACAAATAGACATAGTCTAATTCGTGGATTATAATTGATTAATCAAAACCAATTACATGAGTCTTACAAGCAATATTATCTCAACTAGTGGGGGGACCATGGGTCTATATAACCGAGCTTCCAATAAGTAGATCAAGAATTTAGCACTAAAATTCACTAACTTATTAATTCTTCGTTGAATCCACGCATAGAACTTAGAATTGCACTCTCAGTTATATAGAATGCTCTATATGTTCCACCATATAGACACATCATTAGTTATCCATTGTTATAATCCTAATGTGATCAATGATCCTCTATATGAATGATCTACACTGTAAAGGGATTAAATTACCGTTACACCCTACAATGTATTTATTCCTTAAAACACTTGACCCCGTATAAATGATATTTCAGCTTATGTGAAATGAGTACTCCACCATTTATGTTCGTTTGGTCAAGCTCGAAGGAGATCATCCTTTGCTTACTATTCGCCAGATAGAAGCTATAGATTCCATGTTTATGATAGCGCTCCCACTCAATTGCACTACCGTGTTCCCAAAAAGTACGTATCACCCTAACCAAAAGGTAGGCTTAATTAACAATTCAAGGAACACGAATAGCCTTTCAAGATTGAGCCTAATCATAACAGGATTAAGATCATTTGATCTAGGATCAACTAGGCGATATTGACTTGAATAGATTTTACGGTAAGTTTAATTAAATCTAAGTCAAAGTTCAATATCGGTCCCTTCCGATGCATACTCCATGCATCCAACCTGAGCTTTACTTTAACCAGTGCTCTGGAAAGAACATAGCACTTCTCCAAATGCAAGTAAACTCTTGTTGTAGATTATCATATCAGTAAAACCCTGTGTCTGATAAATCTAGGAAACTTTATTCACATAGTCATGTTTACTTTCCAATGTGTTGACGGCACAATAAACAAGATCAAGTATGTGAAAAGGGTTTCAGATGAATTTATACATTATGTACATATAATCATGAAATAAATCATGTGAACCATGCAACATTAAATGTTATTTCTGATCTATATTAATAAGTAAATCTGATTATATTGAAATGAGTTTTATTTAGGGCATAAAACCCAACAAACTCCCACTTGCACTAATATAAAACAAAAAGTGCGTTTCAAATAATCTCAACACCTTGATATAGAAATCAAGTGTAGTAGTAGTAAACTCCTCGTAATAGGATCTGAAAGGTTGAATTAACCACAACCTTTCCTCCACCATTACTCTTCCTTTAATCACAAAATCATTGATAATGTGAAATTCCTCTCTATATGTCTACTCTCTTGGGATACTGGATTCTATACCTTTGGCAACTACTTTTGGTTAATCAGGAAATTAACACTAGTAGTTTAAGGCAATTTGGAATGGTGCCAAAGATGTATAGAACTTTCCTTAGACTGAATAAGTACCTTTCCTGCAGCTTTAACATTCAGTCTCTCTCTGGTAGACCTAGAGACTTCAGATAGGTTTTTTCACTTCTCCAAAATCACTATTCCACCCCCAGAGTAACCACCATCTTATCAGAAATATTTACTAGCACATAGGCAAATTTTGAAATCTGATATGGTGTAGTCTAAGAGTTTTAAACACACCCTTATAGACTAACATATAGTTCCTCTTCTTTATCTTAGGATTTACTTGATTGTCTTCCAATGTTCTTCTCTTGGATTAATCTGATACCTACTCATTACTCCCACTCAACAGCAGGTGTCTGGTCTAAGGCATACAAAAGCATATCTAAGACCTCTCACTGTTGATATAAGAAATTCTTTCATGGCTTTATCTTTTCTGGAATAGTTGAGACTTTTCCTTCGATAAATAAAATCTATGTCTAAGAAGTTGTGAAGCTTCTACAGATTGCTATTAGAAAGAAAATGCTTTAGCATCTTACTAAAGTAAGTTGCTTGCATTAGAGTAAGTAATTACCAGGTATACCACAAGCCATAGGTTTAGATAAACTCAAACCTATAATACTAGGAACAGGAAGTTTTGTTAAGTCCATTGAATAGACTTATAAACGAAAATTTCCTTTTATGTCCTTGTAATAGAAAACTTTAGGTTACTCCATGTGAATGGATTAAACCATAGTTCTATTGGCTTTTCTTCTTAGTTTCTTATCTTGACAATCCATTACTTGTTTAAACTCACAATGGATTTTAATCACTAGTGTCTCCCAAGTCATAAGAAGGTGAGTTCCTAGAAACTCTCCCACTACGACAAGGTACCGTGAATTATGTCGAAGAAAACTAAATGGTATTAACCTCTTTGGTTGTGACAAGACAACAGAGGCAGTGGGATCATCATATATTATATAAGATGATAGAACACTTTTGGAATCAAGAATTAAATATCTCCTTTATTTGCTACTTGTTTTTCAGACTTAGTCATTTTCTTAGAAAAGTAGTATTTGTTTGAACAAACACTTTCTTATCTATTGACAATGGGATGGTCCACCCCTAATCACTTAGAATAGCTAAGAAACCATGGTTAACAGTTCTAGCTTTTCTTAAGATTTTGATTAGGTCATCCATGAATCTAGTAATGATTTACATTAAGTATACAACCATTACATCATTCTGAAATTGTATTACCATAGAAGGATTTAGGCAACGACTAGTAACTAATCATCAACATGCAACTCGAAATTTCTGGGGAGGTAAGTTTGGATATAATTCAAAAATCAATTTAATGATCTTTGAACTGCATATCTACTAACTATTTCTCCACCCCTATCAGTTCGCAAGATCTTTAACCACTTACCTTAATGGTTTTAACCATTGCTAGAAATTAATGAAAAACTCATATCTACCCCTGAATGTACATCCATCTGCGAATGAGATGAACTACTTTCAGTGGATATAGGCATATTAACTCTTTGCAGAGATTGATCTTGTCAAATCCACTATGAACAAGATACAAATGCCATAGATTAAGAAAAATGTGGTTGTGTCGTTTTGATGACTTAGGTATAGTTACATCAAAGAGTTCTTAGAATACTGCAAGTGGATCCTGGTCACAGAATACCTAACTCATATTCCATACAGTTTTAATCCATTAATAGAAAATGGATATTAAACACTTGAGAAAGTGTAACTGTATTGTATTCTGGAATTAGAAATATAATAAAATTTCTGTTTGGATTCTAAAATTAAAGTCAAAGACTTAAATTTATACCAAATATTATGAGTAATTCTATCTTGGACCACCACTACTAATACAAACTCTAAGCCAGATTTGCCCATAGAAGTAGGAGATTTCTAAGATTGAGGATTTATATCAATTGGGAATAGAATTTCGGGATTATAATCATAAGCGTCATTTAATTTCTTAAGAGAAAATATAATGACATGAAATGATTTATAGACCATTCATCCAATGATATATTATGGAGCTAATTCGAAATGAATAAGCTAAGAGGAATTAGGATAATTTTGTTTATAAATAAGAATCCAACGATGCTTCGATTAGCGAAAGACAAAGTAATCTTATTTATGTAATCTTCTTGCTTCATATTGTAAAAATACTAGTCTAAGGTGTCATCAATTGATGAACAGCTAGATGTCGCATATACAATATTTATCTTTCGAGATCTAACACTATTATGTATGTCTAATTGTGAAAATCCATTAGGGATTTATCTCATTAGATAAACAAACATGTTAGACCAACAATGAAGATTCGAAATTAAACTACAACTTAATAACAGAAAATAACATGGTTCAATATAAATTCATACACAATTCAGAAATTATAAGCATATAGCAAGTAGGAATGACAAGTGAAAATACTAAAACATACAATCCTAAATAATTTCCAAGGTTTTTCAACAAACTGATACAGTGTCCCGTTTAGGCGAGAGTCAAAGCATCATCCATTGAATAGAGTTGTCAGCTCATCTAAAATGATAACCATTCTAGCAACCTTTTATTCGATCAAGATTGGAATTCAGCGTTGTCCCGTTTAGGCGAGAGTCAAGGCAATTCTATCTTATGAGCTTCCACCATTGTTTCATAATTTGCAAGTCAAGTATGGTCGCCACCATTAGGGTGATCCATACCATACAAAACACTTACAAACTACTTATCATGCGAGGTTAAACGGTGCGAAATTGCTAATGAACGTTCCTCCATTAGGGAGGATTACTCACTAAAACAAACGCGGTGTAAAACCCACAATGGAGATCGAATGTCTCTTGATAATAAAGCTCATTATTTAAAAAGAGTTGTATTTTCTTTTATTCTCTTTATTTATTCTATTTATTTTAAATATATATTTATTTAATTAAAATTTCCAATTTAGAATGAAAAATTCTAAATATAAATTTTAATTTAATATTTATAAATTTTACTTAGATGGATATGAAAATAACATGAATTATTTCCATCTTAGTAATAATTTCCAATAAATATTTAGAAAAAAATATTTAAGTTGTTACAAAATTAATTTAAATTAATTTACAACTCAAATTTAATTTTCTATAAATATATATTGCATTTCGAAAAATTAAAGTATATAAGAATACAATTTTCGAAAAATGCATATTAAAATAAAAAATAAATCCTGGAAAAATTATTCTAATTTAATGTTGGCCCAAAATTAATTAATAAAATTAATTTACAACAAAAAATATAATTTTCCTATTTAATTAAATATATATAAGAAAAATTTCAAATATTTAAGTATGATGATGAACATCAACTTAAATATTAATTTTCTATTTAATTAAATACACTAGAAAAATACTTCAAGCAAAAATATCACCTATCTAGATTTTCCTTTGACTAATTAATTCAATTTCTAATAATATACTTTAATTCAATTTATTTTAAATTAATCAATAAATGAAAAAATCATTGATTTAAGTTGATCCAAGAATTAATTAAAATAAATAATTAATTTACAACTTAATCTATTTTTCAAGATAAAATTCGAAATTCTAGCATTTAAGAAATGCAATTTCGAAAATTGATTAATAAAATAAAGAAAAAATATATTTTGAAAATTATTTAAATTTAGTTGAAAAATTAAATTTCAACTAAAAATAATTTTCTATTTAATTAAATGTCATGAAAAAGAAATATTTAAGTATGATGATAAAAATCAACTTAGATATTTAATTTTCAAATTAATTAAATGTATTAAATTCAAGAAATAAATAATTAAGTGTAGAGAAGGCTTAATTATTAATTTCTAGTTTAATACTAGGAAAAATATACTTAAAATAAATTGTACCAAAATTAATTAAATAATTAATTTCACAATTTATAATATTTTCCTTTTTAATATTAGAAATAATAAGTAGTCTAGAAATAACTATCTAGAAAATATCTTATTTGACTAAGTATCTTTTCCACAAAATTTGAAAAAATATCTAATTTAGGTTGTATTAGAAAAAATCTAGAACCTAAATATTTTTCAAATTTAAATTTAATTAAATATCAAAAATTAAGTTGTAACCACTTAATTTGAAAATATTCCATTTTAAGTTAATATTCGAAAAGATATTAACTTAAAAAAAAAATATCTAAAGAATCTTAATAACCAATGCCTAAAATTCCTCAACTTAATTTTGAAATTTTGAATTCAAAAGATATTCAGATTTAAGTTGGTTAGTTGAAGATAACTAAATATCAACTTAAATAGGAATATTTAATGAAAAATTTAAATTAAGTTCCAGAAAGAATCTAGATGGTTATAATTCTATATTCAATTAAATACAAGAAAATACATATAGTTTAGCTTAGAATAAAAAATTCTTTAAACTATAATTTTCTTAAATTAATTTCAAAATAAATGAAATTAATTATGTTGCTAATCAATTTTATTAGGTTAAACTAGTGTAATTAACCTAGTACGATTGTTCAAATCGAGCAAATGGGCCTTCACAATTGGGGTAGTTTGTGTGAGGGGGTGCTGGGTTCAGTATGTCGTACCCACTTCTATGGCTCCCAACTCTCACACAAGGCCCAAAAGAGAGGAATTTAACCTTAATAAGAACAACTGTTATTAATTGAATAGGCCCAAAAACTAAATGGGCCTAAATAAATTCTATCAATAACTATGATAATTTATTTTAGCAACATTAACCTATATGCATCTATAATAAAATTAAACACATAGGCTCACACAGGCACACTTTGGATGGGTCCTATCATGTTGCTAGGTCATACACAGATGAAAGAAGATTGTAAATTATACCTGTTACAAATTATTATCTTGACCAAGGGAGCCATCAGATCATTAGATCTGGCAGAAGGTAACCATGGCTATTTGCAATCAAGTAATAATAGGTTTTGAAAACTTACAAACAAGCTAAAACCACATACTCCTGCAACAAGGTTAGCTGGATAGTTGGAAGTAGGATTTATTTAATTTTAAATTAAATATTTAATTAAATAATAATAAAAAAAAATTTCGAAAAATTTAAAAAAAAATTTGAAAAATTCGAAATTTTTAAAAAAAAATTAATTTAAAATTAAACCTACAATTTTTGAAAAATTAGGTTTCAACCAACCTAAATATCATTTCAAAAATTTGCTAACTACTTTTAAATTTTAAATGTTATTTTATAAATAAAAATTAAATAAAAAATTAGAAAAGATAAATAAATATCTTTTTCAAATTTTAAATGTAATTTAAATAAATAAAATAACAAAATTTAAAAAATTAGCAAAATATCTTACATCTATTTAAAATTACATGATTATAAATATCTTATTTTAAATTTAAATAAGGTCAAAATATCTAAAAAGATTTAAAAAAAATCTTAAAAGATAAGATATTATTAAAAAAAATATCTTAAAAGATAAGATATTTTTAAAATATCTTAAAAGATATTATAAATATCTTAAAAGATATTATAAATATCTTATAAAATCTGACCTTAAATTTAAAAAAAAATATATAATCAAATTTAAAAATAAGATAGATTTTTTAAGCAAAAAGATAAATACTAATTCTATTCAAATTCAAATTACACTAATATCTTGAATTAAATTAAAAAAAAAATTAAATTAATTCAAAATGATAATTAGAATTGAATTAGGAATAGTAATAGTATATATACAAAACCATACAAAAAATTGGAAGTTAATTCCATGAAAAAGTATGAAAAATTGAAGAGAAAAGAAAAAATTTGAAACTGTACGGACAGTTCTGCGATCGCAGGAAAATATCAGCACAGCCACGATTTTGTCAAATCTTCAAAAAATCATAACTAATTCAAATAAAATCCAAATTGAGTTCTGTAAAAGGCTAACTTGCTTAATTTTTTTCATACTATCCAATAAAAATAATTGCAGAGATAAAATCGCAATTATTTTTCACGAAAATTTCACAAACATCAATCAATCATCAAATAACACTCAATACAACATGATACCATCCAAAGAACATACAAACAATCGTTTTAAAGTCCAAATTTCTTGCAAGTAAATCAATTACCATGGCTCTGAGGCCAGTTGTTGGAAATTATTTTACCAGGATCTTAGATCTACTCACAAGTATGTTTATTAACATCCTAAATATGAACTTTCTAAAACGATGAAATAAACACATATAAAGTTTAGGAAACCTTACATTGGGTGCAGCAGAATATAATGACTCCTTCCGTTCAGATATCTAGCCCTTGATTCCTTTCTGTAGCAGAGCATTATCAATATCTGAACCTGGATCTCTTTCTCTGAATCTTTGATGCTGAAACTCCTTTGCTGATGATCGTTCTTCACGATCTTCCTCACTATGATTGAGGTATCACTTGATGTGTGTGGGCACTACTCATACACTAAGGATTTCGAAATTCTAAGGAAGAAGAGAGAGAGTGGTCAGCTAAAGATAGGGAGAGAGAAGGCTCAGTTTTTTCTGATTCAGAAAGTCTGAAGAAAAGTGTAATTTTCCTGAAGCCTTCACTATCTATTTATAGCATTCCACTAGGGTTAGATTTGAATTATTTGGCATTAAAATAATGAAAAAATCAATTTAAAATAGCTACATAGGTGGCCGGCCATACACTTAGTGGATTGGGCCTTGGGCTTTGCAATTTTGCAATTTTAACACCTTTTGTATCTGATTTTCTCAAAAATGCCAATTTCCTAATTCAATCATTTAAATGCCAATTCTAACTATTTAATAACTATAAATAATTATTAAATAATATTGTCATTTATCATATTTATTAATTGAACCATACAAAGTATCATAATTAACAAATATGCCCCTATAAACTCTTTCTTTACAATTTCGCCCTTACTTAGTGAAAATTTCACAAATAGACATAGTCTAATTCGTGAATTATAATTGATTAATCAAAACCAATTACATGAGTCTTACAAGCAATATTATCTCAACTAGTGGGGGGGCCATGGGTCTATATAACCGAGCTTCCAATAAGTAGATCAAGAATTTAGCACTAAAATTCACTAACTTATTAATTCTTCGTTGAATCCACGCATAGAACTTAGAATTGCACTCTCAGTTATATAGAATGCTCTATATGTTCCACCATATAGACACATCATTAGTTATCCATTGTTATCATCCTAATGTGATCAATGATCCTCTATATGAATGATCTACACTGTAAAGGGATTAAATTACCGTTACACCCTACAATGTATTTATTCCTTAAAACACTTGACCCCGTATAAATGATATTTCAGCTTATGTGAAATGAGTACTCCACCATTTATGTTCGTTTGGTCAAGCTCGAAGGAGATCATCCTTTGCTTACTATTCGCCAGATAGAAGCTATAGATTCCATGTTTATGATAGCGCTCCCACTCAATTGCACTACCGTGTTCCCAAAAAGTACGTATCACCCTGACCAAAAGGTAGGCTTAACTAACAATTCAAGGAACACGAATAGCCTTTCAAGATTGAGCCTAATCATAACAGGATTAAGATCATTTGATCTAGGATCAACTAGGCGATATTGACTTGAATAGATTTTACGGCAAGATTAATTAAATCTAAGTCAAAGTTCAATATCGGTCCCTTCCGATGCATACTCCATGCATCCAACCTGAGCTTTACTCTAACCAATGCTCTGAAAGAACATAGCACTTCTCCAAATGCAAGTAAACTCTTGTTGTAGATTATCATATCAGTAAAACCCTGTGTCTGATAAATCTAGGAAACTTTATTCACATAGTCATGTTTACTTTCCAATGTGTTGACGGCACAATAAACAAGATCAAGTATGTGAAAAGGGTTTCAGATGAATTTATACATTATGTACATATAATCATGAAATAAATCATGTGAACCATGCAACATTAAATGTTATTTCTGATCTATATTAATAAGTAAATCTGATTATATTGAAATGAGTTTTATTTAGGGCATAAAACCCAACACTGTCAACAAGTTAATCATAGCAATTTAGATCAAATAAATAATATGTGTGTAAAATTTTTTTTTGAATAAACAATATAATTAAACAAGCATTTTCCATGTAATAGATGTGAAATAAAATATTAATATAATTAAATTATTATTCTTAAACTAATCAATTAAATTTTGAAGAATTTAGGGTTGTTAAAAACAAACCTTAAAATCTCAAAATAAAGAAACTAATTTTAAAATATCTAGGTTTATTTGAATCAAATTAAATTAAATATCAAATAAGATCAATGATTTGAAAGAAAGAATCTTCAATATCACTTTCAAATCTTATAATTTAATAAAATAAACCAATTTTAAAATAGATTTGGTTCAATAGTTATTATTTTAGGAATAAAATAATAAATAAATAATAATTACCATAATTATATGTCAAAATATCCTGAATTAAGCAATATTCAAATTTCTACAAAATATCTAAGTTATTTAAATATTTAAGATATTATTTATAAATTTCCAATAAGGAAAAAAAATGATATATATTGAAAAATATTATTTCTAAACTTATAATTTATAAATAATTAAATATTTAACAAAATAACAAACTTTTGAATTTGAAAATATTATGGTAAGTGTATCTATAAAAATATCTATGTTAATTTCAAATTTATTAAATATTTAATTTGTCATATAAGATAATTTTAATATAATATTTTAAATAAAAAAGACAAGGTTATCTTTTAATTTCAAATATGTTAAATATCAAAATATCTAATCTTATAATTAAATAATATATAAATATTAAAGAAGTTAACAAATTTTTATATCTTACCATAATTGTAAATATTTAAAATTAGAAATATTTAATATTGGAAAAATTAAATTTTGGGAAACAATCCCCAAAATCGGATTTGGGAAGGTGGCTGACCAGGAGGCTGCACGTGCAGCCTCCAAAGGCTGCATGACACCCAAAATGCGCGCAGAGCAGGAGGAGGCGCCGAGAATCCTCGGTGCTGGAAGGGTCATCGTGGGGGAGGTGCAGGGCCGTCTGGGCGTGTCATGCTCGCGGATGGGGGGCTCTAGTCCGAGTGCCTGGTGCTCACGAGCACCCACTCGACAGCCTTGAATCCCAATTTTCCAAAATTCATAACTTTTTCAATTTTTATCAGAATCGAGTTCCATAAAAAACAAAATTTCTTAATTTTTCACAAGGAATCCAAATTAAATATTTTCAAAAATAGAAAAAATATTTTTCATGGAAAAAATTCGTACAACACATACATTCATCACATAAGCACATAAACCAACATGAAACCATCCAAATCAACACAAAACATCGTTTCAATTCATATTTCATGAAAGTAAATCATTACCATGGCTCTGGTGCCAGTTGTTGGAAATATTTTACCAGGATCTAGATTTACTACCAAGTATGTTTTATTAACACCCTAATATGAATTCTAAAACAATAAAATAAACACATAAGAGTTTAAGAAAACCTTACATTGGGTGCAGCTGAATATAATGACTCCTTTCGTTCAGATCTCTAGCCCTTGATTCCTTTCTGTAGCAGAGCATCACCAAGATCTAAACCTGGATCTCTTTCTCTCCTTCTTTGATGCTGATTCTCCACAGTCTTACACACTATGATTGAGGTACCACTTGATGTGTGTGGGCACTACTCTATCACTCAAGGAATTTTTGAAATTTTGAAGAGAAGAAACGAGAGAGAGGGTGGCGCATGGCTTTTTCTGAAAGAAACAATGTGGGAAGTCATGAGTTTCCTGAAGCCAACACTTTCTATTTATAGAATGCCTTCTAGGTTTAGGTTAGAATTGTATGGAATTAAAATAATGGAAAAATAAAATGGTAAACCTTTTGCATAGTGGGCGGCCATTTAAGGAAATTGGGCCTCACTTTGCAACTTTCCCATTTTATTATTTCTCATTCCCATTTTCTCAAAACTTCCAATTTTCCAATTTAACCATTTAAATGCCAATTCTAATTATTTAATAAATAAAAATTAATTATTAAATATATTTTCATTTAATATATTTATTAATTTAGACATATAAAGTCTCTTAATTAATAAATAAACCTAGAATCTCTTTTCTTTACAATTTCGCCCTTGCTTAGTGAAAATTAATAAAGTAGACATAGTCTAACTTTAGAATTATAATTCATTAATCAAAATCAATTAACTGAGTCTTACAAGCAGTATGGTCTCAACTAGCATGGGGACCATGGGTCTATATAACCGAGCTTCCAATAAGTAGATCAAGAATTTAGCACTAAAATTCACTAACTTATTAATTCTTCGTTGAATCCACGCATAGAACTTAGAATTGCACTCTCAGTTATATAGAATGCTCTATATGTTCCACCATATAGACACATCATTAGTTATCCATTGTTATAATCCTAATGTGATCAATGATCCTTTATATGAATGATCTACACTGTAAAGGGATTAAATTACCGTTACACCCTACAATGTATTTATTCCTTAAAACACTTGACCCCGTATAAATGATATTTCAGCTTATGTGAAATGAGTACTCCACCATTTATGTTCGTTTGGTCAAGCTCGAAGGAGATCATCCTTTGCTTACTATTCGCCAGATAGAAGCTATAGATTCCATGTTTATGATAGCGCTCCCACTCAATTGCACTACCGTGTTCCCAAAAAGTACGTATCACCCTGACCAAAAGGTAGGCTTAACTAACAATTCAAGGAACACGAATAGCCTTTCAAGATTGAGCCTAATCATAACAGGATTAAGATCATTTGATCTAGGATCAACTAGGCGATATTGACTTGAATAGATTTTACGGTAAGATTAATTAAATCTAAGTCAAAGTTCAATATCGGTCCCTTCCGATGCATACTCCATGCATCCAACCTGAGCTTTACTTTAACCAATGCTCTGGAAAGAACATAGCACTTCTCCAAATGCAAGTAAACTCTTGTTGTAGATTATCATATCAGTAAAACCCTGTGTCTGATAAATCTAGGAAACTTTATTCACATAGTCATGTTTACTTTCCAATGTGTTGACGGCACAATAAATAAGATCAAGTATGTGAAAAGGGTTTCAGATGAATTTATGCATTATGTACATATAATCATGAAATAAATCATGTGAACCATGCAACATTAAATGTTATTTCTGATCTATATTAATAAGTAAATCTGATTATATTGAAATGAGTTTTATTTAGGGCATAAAACCCAACACTGTCAACAAGTTAATCATAGCAATTTAGATCAAATAAATAATATGTGTGTAAAAATTTTTTTTGAATAAACAATATAATTAAACAAGCATTGTCCATGTAACAGATGTGAAATAAAATATTAATATAATTAAATTATTATTTTTAAACTAACCAATTAAATTTTGAAGAATTTAGGGTTGTTAAAAACAAACCTTAAAATCTCAAAATAAAGAAACTAATTTTAAAATATCTAGGTTTATTTGAATCAAATTAAATTAAATATCAAATAAGATCAATGATTTGAAAGAAAGAATTTTCAATATCACTTTCAAATCTTATAATTTAATAAAATAAACCAATTTTAAAATAGATTTGGTTCAATAGGTATTATTTTAGGAATAAAATAATAAATAAATAATAATTACCAAAATTATATGTCAAAATATCCTGAATTAAGCAATATTCAAATTTCTACAAAATATCTAAGTTATTTAAATATTTAAGATATTATTTATAAATTTCCAATAAGGAAAAAAAATGATATATATAGAAAAATATTATTTCTAAACTTATAATTTATAAATAATTAAATATTTAACAAAATAACAAACTTTTGAATTGAAAAATATTATGGTAAGTGTATCTATAAAAATATCTATGTTAATTTCAAATTTATTAAATATTTAATTTGTCATATAAGATAATTTTAATATAATATTTTAAATAAAAAAGACAAGGTTATCTTTTAATTTCAAATATGTTAAATATCAAAATATCTAATCTTATAATTAAATAATATATAAATATTAAAGAAGTTAACAAATTTTTATATCTTACCATAATTGTAAATATTTTAAATTAGAAATATTTAATATTGGAAAAATTAAATTTTGGGAAACAATCCCCAAAATCGGATTTGGGAAGGTGGCTGACCAGGAGGCTGCACGTGCAGCCTCCAAAGGCTGCATGACACCCAAAATGCGCGCAGAGCAGGGGGAGGCGCCGAGAATCCTCGGCGCTGGAAGGGTCATCGTGGGGGAGGTGCAGGGCCGTCTGGGCGTGTAATGCTCGCGGATGGGGGGCTCTAGTCCGAGTGCCTGGTGCTCACGAGCACCCACTCGACAGCCTTGAATCCCAATTTTCCAAAATTCATAACTTTTTCAATTTTTATCAGAATCGAGTTCCATAAAAAACAAAATTTCTTAATTTTTCACAAGGAATCCAAATTAAATATTTTAAAAAATAGAAAAAATATTTTTCATGGAAAAAATTCGTACAACAGATACATTCATCACATATGCACATAAACCAACATGAAACCATCCAAATCAACACAAAACATCGTTTCAATTCATATTTCATGAAAGTAAATCATTACCATGGCTCTGGTGCCAGTTTTTGGAAATATTTTACCAGGATCTAGATTTACTACCAAGTATGTTTTATTAACACCCTAATATGAATTCTAAAACAATAAAATAAACACATAAGAGTTTAAGAAAACCTTACATTGGGTGCAGCTGAATATAATGACTCCTTTCGTTCAGATCTCTAGCCCTTGATTCCTTTCTGTAGCAGAGCATCACCAAGATCTGAACCTGGATCTCTTTCTCTCCTTCTTTGATGCTGATTCTCCACAGTCTTACACACTATGATTGAGGTACCACTTGATGTGTGTGGGCACTACTCTATCACTCAAGGAATTTTTGAAATTTTGAAGAGAAGAAACGAGAGAGAGGGTGGCGCATGGCTTTTTCTGAAAGAAACAATGTGCAAAGTCATGAGTTTCCTGAAGCCAACACTTTCTATTTATAGAATGCCTTCTAGGTTTAGGTTAGAATTGTATGGAATTAAAATAATGGAAAAATAAAATGGTAAACCTTTTGCATAGTGGGCGGCCATTTAAGGAAATTGGGCCTCACTTTGCAACTTTCCCATTTTATTATTTCTCATTCCCATTTTCTCAAAACTTCCAATTTTCCAATTTAACCATTTAAATGCCAATTCTAATTATTTAATAACTAAAAATTAATTATTAAATATATTGTCATTTAATATATTTATTAATTTAGACATATAAAGTCTCTTAATTAATAAATAAACCTAGAATCTCTTTTCTTTACAATTTCGCCCTTGCTTAGTGAAAATTCATAAAGTAGACATAGTCTAACTTTAGAATTATAATTGATTAATCAAAATCAATTAACTGAGTCTTACAAGCAGTATGGTCTCAACTAGCATGGGGACCATGGGTCTATATAACCGAGCTTCCAATAAGTCGAACTGAATTTACCAAGTTAATTCCCTAACTTATTAATTCCTTATTGAATCCACACTTAGAACTTGGAATTGCACTCTCAGTCATATAGAACGCTCTATATGTTTCATGATATAGATACGTCATTAGTTATCCATTGTTATAATCCTAATTTGATCAATGACCCTCTAATAGATGATCTACATTGAATAGGCACTAAATTACCGTTACACCTTCAATGTATTTTATCCTTAAAAAACTTAGCTCCGTATAAATGATATTTCAGCGAAGTGAAATGAGATCTCCACTATTTATCTCTGTTTAGCCAAGCTCGAAGGATATCATCGTTTCACTTCTAAATTCCTATAGAAGTTATAGACACCATGTTTATGGTAGCGCGCCCACTCAATTATACTATCATGTTCCCAAAATGTACGTATCACCCTGACCCAAAAGTAGGCTTAACTAACAAATCAAAGAACATGTATAGTACTCTTAAGATCGAACCTAACCAGATCATTTGATCTAGGATCAACAGGTGATATTGAATTAAATAGATATTACGGTAAATTTTAATATATCCAATCAAAGTTCAATATCGGTCCCTTCCAATGTATACTCCATACATCCGATACTGGTAAACTTTGCCAATGTCCTGGAAAGGACATAACACTTTTCCAAGGTGTAAGAATACCTATCGCTGATTATCATGTCAGTCTAAATCCAGTGAACTCACAAATTAGGGAATAAACTTTCGAACATATAATGAAGATTATATTCCACTGTGATGACAACACTATAATCTTTAACAAATTCATATGTTCTGGATTTAAATAGAATTCATACATTATATATATAATCATGAAATAAATCATGTGAACCATGCAACATAAAATGTTATTTCTGATCTTTATTAATAAGTAAATATGATTATATTAAAATGGGTTTTATTTACAGCACAAAACCCAACACCAGTCTGGTTACATTTCTGCTGCCGAGTCACGAGCTGGGTCCTAGGTTCAAGTTCGGGTCTAGGTCGGGTACTAGGTCCCGGTCCTAGTTCTGTTTCCCAGGTCCCTATCATGATTCTTGGTCCAGGTCTCGGTTATTGTGTGGGTTCGGGTCCCGGTCTAGGTTCGGCTTCGACCCCTAGTCTCGGTTCGGGTTAAGGTCTCTGTTTGGGTTTTGATCTGGATTCGCGTTTGGGCTTAGGTCCTGGTCCAAGTCCTAGTCCTAGTTTGATTTTAGTTCCATTTGCGATTCTGAGTTCGAGTTTGGATTTGAGTTTGGGTCGAAGTTCGAGTCCTGGTCTGAGTTTGGGTTCAAGTCCAGATTTCAGTCTAGGTCCAGATCAGGCTCCGGGTTTGGGTTCGTGTCCTGGGTCTTGGTCTAGGTTGGGTCTGAGTCCTAAGTTCAAATCCCAATCTGAGTCTGGATTCATTTCTGGGTCTAAGTCCTTTGTTCTGATCTTGGTATGGGTTCGAGTTTCGGTTCATGTTCGGGTCTAGCTTTGGGTCTGATTCTAGGTGTGGGTGTTTGATTTCGGGTCCGAGTCTGTGTCTGGGTTTGTGTCAAGGTCTGGACACCAATCTTGGTCTAGGTTCGGGTCCAAGTCAAAGTTTAGGTCCCGAGTGCGGGTCCAAGTTTGGGTCTGGGTCAGGATCTCGGTTTAGATCTAGGTCCACCATTTCGATCCCAGTCTGGGTCTTGGTCCGAGTCCAGCTTCGTATCCGGGTCCCTATCTAGGTCCAAGTCTGTGTTTGGGATCGAAACCTAGATTTACGTCCAAGTCCGGGTCTCAGTTCTGGTCTGGGTACACGACCGTGTCCGGGCCTGAGTTCCAGTCTCAGTTTGGGTCTGAGGCTAGGTCTGTGTTCGGTTCTAGGTCTGGGTCTGGGTCCTGGTCACGGTCCTAGTCTTGTTCTAGGGTCCTGGTTCGGCGATTCTAGTTTAGGTTCTAATTTTGGGTCCCAAGTCTAGGTCTGGGTTTAGTTTTGGTTCTTCGTCTAGGTTCTGGTCCTAGTCTGAGTCCCAGATCTAGACACTGACTACTGGTTTGTTCCAGGCCTCGTTACCTGAATCCCGAGTCAAGATTTGGATCACTGTCTCGGGTCTCCGTCTAGTTCTAGTTCAGGTCCCAGGTCCCATTTCAGAGTTTGGGTTCGGGATCGAGCCTGGGGTGCTGTTCTAGGTCCCGATCCTGGTTCTGTGTCCCTAGTCTGGTTCCATGTTTGGGTCTGAGTTCAGGTTCGGGTTCAGGTCTAGAGTCCAGGTTTGGGTTGGGATCCGGGTTCGGCTCCCAATTCAGGTCTAGGTTTGATTTGGAGTCCGGGACCTGGTCCGGTTACAGTTCTGGATCTATATCCAGTTTCAGTTTTGATTGGAAGTCCAAAACCTAGTTCCAGTCCCGGTCAACTTCCGGTTTTTGTTCCAATTTTGGGTCGCAGGGTACAGGTTCGGGTCCACTTTTGGGTTGTGGACTCGGTTCAGGTCGGGTGTGGGTTCGGGTCCTTTTCAGGGTTCGGGTCCAGGGCTGGGTCCCAAATCCAGACACCAACTATGGGTTTCGTCCAAGACTTGGGTCCAGATCTAGATCCCAATCTCGGGTCCCAGTCTGGTTCCATTTCTAGTGCGGGGTTAGGAGCTGGGTCCTAGGTTCAAGTTCGGGTCTAGGTCGGGTACTAGGTCCCGGTCCTAGTTTTGTTTCCTAGGTCCCTGTTGGGTTTTGTGCCCTAAATAAAACCCTTTACAATCTGATTAGTTATCAATATAAGTAATTTGAAGTGATTTATGTTTGCATGAATTTTACATGCTAATGGTTTAATATGTTTATTACATTTACACACAAAATCTGTTAAGTCCAGATCATATGTTTATTCACAATTACAGTATCGTCAACACAGTGGAATGTGATTGTGATTATATGAATCAAAAGACTAAGTCCCTGTTTCATCAGTGATTTGGATTTACACTAATTTGATAATCAGCGATGATGTGTACTTACACTTGGAGTAAGTGTTATGTTCTTTCCAGGACATTAGTAGAGTATACTAGTTTCGAATGTATGGAGTATACATTGGACTGGACCGATATTGCAACTAAGTTAAGATATTACAAACTTACCGTTATATATATGTTTCCAAGTCAATATTAGTAGTTGATCTTAAGATTAAAAGAATCTAAATCCTGATATGCTGAGGCTCAACTCAAGAGTACTATTCATGTTCTTTGATTTATTAGTTAAGCCTACTTTTGGGTCAGGGTGATACGTATATTTTGGGAACATGATAGTATGATTGAGTGGGAGTGCTGAACATAAATATGGAATCTATAGCTTCTACTGGTGTATAGAAGTCAAGTGATGATTCCCTTCGAGCTTAGCTAAATAGAAGTAAATGGATGAGCTCTTGTTTAACTGACTAATTCTTAGATCACTAAACATCATTTACAGGTAGCTAAGTGTTTTAAGGGGCAAAATATGTTGAGGGGTGTAAACGGTAAAATTATCCCATCTCGATGTAAAACATGTATATAGAGGATCTTTGATCACAATAAGATTGTAACAATGGTTAAATGAGATAGCATATCTATATCATGGAACATATAATATGCTCTATATAAGTCTGAGAGTGCAATTCTAAGTTCTAAGAGTGGATTCAACGAGGAATTAATAAGTAGGGATTTACTTAGTGAATTCGGTTCACTTATTGGAAGCTCAGCATATAGATCCATGATCCCCATTCTAGTTGAGACTATACTGCTTGTAAGACTCAATAATTGATTTGTGATTAATCAATTATAATTCTAAAGTTAGACTATGTCTGATTTGTGAATTTTCACTAAGTAGGGGTGAAATTGTAAAGAAAAGAGATTCTAGGTTTATTTATTAATTAATAGACTTTATATGTCTAATTAATAATTAAATTAAATGACAATATTATTTAATAATCTATTTTAGTTATTAAATAATTAGTTTTGGCATTTAAATGGTTAGAACTGGAAAATTGGCGTTTTTGAGAAAATAGAAATAAAAATTGTGATAACTGCAAAAACCAAGTGAGGCCCATTAGACACCTTGGCCGGCCACTTAAGCATGTTTTTCAAATTTATATTTTCATTATTTTAATGCCAAATAATTACTAACCTAAACTTAGTAGTTGCCTATAAATAGAAAGTGATGGCTCAGTCAAATAACAAGTTTTCAACAAGCTTCCAAGCTTTCTATGAGAAAATTACTTTTTCAGAAAACTGAGCCTTCCCTCTCTCTCTATAGCCGAACTTAACCCTCTCTCTTTTCCTCTTCATAATTTTGAAACCCTTAGTGATAGAGTAGTGCCCACACACAGCAAGTGGTACCTCAATCATAGATTGGAAGACTGTGAAGGATCACACACAAAGAGAAGGACATTCGGGCTCAGATCTTGATAATACTCTGCGACAGAAAGGATACAAGGGTTAGAGATCTAAGTGGAAGGAGACATTATTCCGCTGCAACCAATGTAAGGTTTTCTTAACTTTATATGTGTTTATTTATCGTTTTAGAAAGTTCATATTTAGGGTGTTAAACAACATACTTGTGAGTAGATCTAAGATCCTGGTAAAATAAATTCCAACAAGTGGCCTCAGAGTCATGGTAATTGATTTTCTTGCAAGAAATTTGGACTTTTAAACGATTTGTTTGTGTTTTGGATGGTTTCATGTTGTGTTGTGTGTTATATGATGATTGATTGATGTTTGTGAATTTTCGTCAAAAATAATTGAAATTCTGTTTCTAGAATTATTTTTGTTGGATAGTATGGAAAAAATTAAGCAATTTACTTTTTTACAAAAATCAATTTTGATTTAATTTGAATTAGTTATGTTTTTTTGAAGTTTCGAAAAAATATCGGGATGATGCACTCACCCACTCGCGCGGAACCGAGTGATCCTCGGTCAGACGCGTGTTCGGACAAGGTTTTGTCCGAGCAACACGCCCAGGGGTGTCTGAAACCCCTTCTCCGCGTGCGGACGTGCAGCAGATTCCCCCTGCGCCGAGTTTTCTCGGCTGTGCACTCCCACCTGCGCGCGCGGGCAGTATGCACAGCATACTGTCCGTACAGCTCGCATTTTTTTTTTGTTTTTCTTCGATTTTTCATGCTATTTCATGGATTTAACTTCCAATTTTTTTGTGTAGTTTTGTATTTAGATTTTTATTTTTCAATTTTCAAATCTTAGATATTAGTGTAATTTGAATTTGAAAACAAGTAAAAATCTATCTTTTTGCTTGATTTTTTATCTTATTTTTAAATTTGATTATATCTTATCTTATTTTTAAATTTATGGTCAGATATTTTTTTAATTTGACCTTATTTAAATTTAAAATAAGATAACTATAATCATGATATTTTGAATAGAAATAAGATATTTTTCTAACTTTTAAATTTTGTTATTTTATTTATTTAAATTAAATCATAAAATCTGAAGAAGATATTTATTTATCTTTTTTAATTTTTATTGAATATTTAATTTATAAAATAACATTAATTTTTTAAAGGTAGTTAGCAAATTTTTTTTTAAATGATATTTAGGTTAGTTGGAACCTAATTTTTCAAAAATTGTAGGTTTAATTTTAAATATTATTTTATTAATTTCGAAAATATATATTTTTTTTATTATTTAATTATTTTTTCGAAATTTAATTATTTAAAATTAAATAAATCCTACATCCAACTATCTAGCTAGCCTTGTTGCAGGAGTATGTGTTTTAGCTTGTTTCTAAGTTTTATAAAACCTATTATTGCTTGACCTAAATTGCCATGGTTAACTTGTTGACAGATCCAATGATCTGATTTTAACCCATGGTTCAATTGACGATAGGTCAAGTAAATAATTTGTAATAGGTAAATTTTACAACCTTCTTTCATCTGTGTATGACCTAGCAACATGATAGGATCCATCCAAATGTGTGGGTGTGTGAGCCTATATGTTTATTTCATTATATAGATGCATATAGGTTGTTGCTAAATAAAATGTCACACCATGATAGATTTTATTTAGGTCCATTTAGTTTTTGGACCTATTCAATTAATAACAATTATTTATTTTAAGGTTAAATTCCTCTCTTTTGGGCCTTGTGTGAGAGTTGGGGGCCATTAGAAGTGGGTACGACATACTTAACCCAGCTCCCCCTCACATGAACTACCCCAATTGTGAAGGCCCATTTGCCTGATTTGAATAACTGTGCTAGGTTAATTAAATTAGTTTAACCTAATAAAATTGATTAGCAACATGATTAACTTTAAAAATATATGAAATTTATTTTCATTTTTAATATTTTAAAGTTAATTTTAAGAAAAACACTCTTAGTTTTAGATATTATTTCTAGACAAACTATCTGTATTTTTCTTGTATTTAATTAAATAAAAAAATTTAACTAACTAGATTCTTTTTGAAGCTTATTTAATTAAATATTCCTATTTAAGTTATAAATTAGTTACTTTAACTGATTTTTCAAATCTAACTTAAATTTGAATATTTTATTTAAATTTAAAATTAAGTTGAGGATGTTGGTTTTTATGCCCTAAATAAAACTCATTTCAATATAATCAGATTTACTTACTAATATAGATCAGAAATAACATTTAATGTTGCATGGTTCACATGATTTATTTCATGATTATATGTACATAATGTATGAATACATCTGAAACCCTTTTCACATACTTGATCCTGTTTATTGTGCTGTCAACACATTGGAAAGTAAACATGACTATGTGAATAAAGTTTCCTAGATTTATCAGACATAGGGTTTTACTGATATGATAATCTACAACAAGAGTTTACTTGTATTTGGAGAAATGCTATGTTCTTTCCAGAGCATTGGTTAAAGTAAAGCTCAGGTTGGATGCATGGAGTATGCATCAGAAGGGACTGATATTGAACTTTGACTTAGATTTATTAAACTTACCGTAATATCTATTCAAGTAAATATCGCCTAGTTGATCCTAGATCAAATGATCTTAATCCTGATATGATTAGGCTCAATCTTGAAAGGCTATTCGTGTTCTTTGATTCGTTAGTTAAGCCTACTTTTAGGTCAGGGTGATATGTACATTTTGGGAACACGGTAGTGCAATTGAGTGGGAGCGCTATCATAAACATGGAATCTATAGCTTCTATCTGGCGAATAGTAAGCAAAGGATGATCTCCTTCGAGCTTGACCAAACGAACATAAATGGTGGAGTACTCATTTCACATAAGCTGAAATATCATTTATACGGGGTTAAGTGTTTTAAGGAATAAATACATTGTAGGGTGTAACGGTAATCTAATCCCTTTACAGTGTAGATCATTCATATAGAGGATCATTGATCACATTAGGATTATAACAATGGATAACTAATGATGTGTCTATATAGTGGAACATATAGAGCATTCTATATACTGAGAGTGCAGTTCTAAGTTCTATGCGTGGATTCAACGAAGAATTAATAAGTTAGTGAATTTTAGTGATAAATTCTTGATCTACTTATTGGAAGCTCGGTTATATAGACCCATGGTCCCCCCACTAGTTGAGATAATATTGCTTGTAAGACTCATATAATTGGTTTTGATTAATCAATTATAATTCTCAAATTAGACTATGTCTATTTGTGAAATTTTCACTAAGTGAGGGCGAAATTGTAAAGAAAGAGTTTATAGGGGCATATTTGTTAATTATGATACTTTGTATGGTTCAATTAATAAATATGATAAATGCAAAGCCTGCTTAGTTAATTTGGAAATTAGCAGTTAATTATGATTATTTATGAAAATTATTTATAGCTATTTAAATAATTTATTATACTGTTATTTATGGAATTCAGAAATGCATGTTTATGTCATTCAGTAGTTTTCATATTTTGCATTTCCGGTGCCCGGTATTTTGGAACTCGGCGTTTGGCTCAGTAGAAATCACAACTTAGTATGTTAGTAGTTTGGGACGAGTTTTTAGACATTGGGAATGTCAGGAATGGCCGGGAATTTAGAATTTCCCAAAAATACCCCTTTAGTATGATTTATGTGGTTTTAAGGTGGAGGGGCAAAATGGTCTTTTTGCCCCAATAGTGTTTTGTCTTTTAGTGACTTGATTATTTGAAAATAAATGTTTATTTGTTTAATTATTGGCTGAAATAAAATGATATAAGTGGCTTTTATTTTCATTCCCTTCATTTTTACAAAAAAATACAAAGTTAGAAAAATTTGAAAAAGAAAACTCTCTCAAGTTCTCTCTCTATTTCGGCTGGTTATGTGGGTGCATGAAGCTGATTTCTTGCTTTGATTTTCAAGAAAATTCTCTTCCAATCTAAGCATTCTTCAAGCTAGGTTAGCTTCTCTTGTTTTCTTCTTTATTTTGTTGAAAAAATGATGAAAATGGTATGTTGCATGCTTATTTTTGAGTTGTGTTTGCTGCTGTATTTTGATGTGGATTTCAGAGGTTTATTTTTGATTTAAAATGTTGATTCATGCATGTTAGGGCTGATGATTTCTTGAGTTTATTAAGTTATGAAATTTTGGCTCAAAACTATGGTTTTCAAAGAAAATTGTTGAAATCGTTCTATTCTTTTGTTTTGTGATGTTTACTGTAGTTTTCAGAGGTGATTTTATGCATGTTTAATTAGATTTGAGTTGGTTTGAATGCATGTTAGAGGGATTTGCTCAAGTTTGAGTTTCGAACTCAAAGTTTGAGCTTTAATGGTGTTTTTCTTATCTGTGATTTCTGGGTTGTTTTAGTGCTTTGAAAATGTTCTTTGGGGTATTTAGAACAGGTCTGGAAGGTTTGGTATGAATTGGGTTTGATTTGATCGAGTTAGGAATTTTTGAAAAATTCCTGCGAGGAACCGGAATTCCGGTTGTGCAACCGGAATTCCGGATGAGGGTCCGATAATTCCCGAACCGAATTCCGGTTGCAGAACCGGTCTATGGGTTGGGGAATTTTCGAACCCGTGTTTTCCTCGTTTTTATGTTTTAGGGGTATTGCCATGCTTTTTATCGATAGGGAAACATTTAGTTCCTAGTTTAAGTCCCCGGAAGTGATTTAGCGTGTCACTTATAGCGTTGTGATTTTTATGGTTTAGGAGCACATGTCCGTAATCCGCTCAGCTAAAGTTCCAGTCAGGTCGACCGGCACACCTGAATTCGGAATCCAGGTAAGATTAGTATAACAATATGCATATGTAGATTACATGTTTAGCGTGCATGTAGGAAGCCTATTAGATTACATTAGTTATGTATGTTGGCTTCGAACCATCCAAACCCTGTCACGTCGATACAGGCTGGAGTATGACCAGCAGCCGGAGTATGACCGGTTCGACCGATCAGGCTGACACTTGGTTGGTGGTTCCGTACTATTGACGTATCCCGTCGGTACAGGCTGGAGTATGACCAGCAGCCGGAGTATGACCGGTTCGACCGATCAGGAGGATATAGTAACACGTCGGTACAGCCGGAGTATGACCAGAATGGAGTATGACCGGCTCGACCGATCGGGTTGTTACGTGTCAATAGTACCGTCCCTATGAACGTTCGAACTCGGTACCATGTTGGACATGGCGGTAGTGGCTCGATGCAGGTGTTGGACACGGCAGTAGCGGGACTCAGTATCGTGTTGAACACGGCAGTTAGGGTTATGATCAGGGGTATGGGCGTCTGATCATGACCGGGATTATGTATGAGTATTATTATGCTTTTCTTACTGAGTCTGTCGACTCACAGTTCTACGTTTATGTGTAGGTAAAGGCAAGGCTAAAGCTGATGGACCGTGAGCGAGCTTGTGAAGATTGTACATGTCGGGGCGGTTAGGCCTGGAGCGTACGATCATCGGGACAGCGAGGCTGATTTTTTTGTAACTGGTCGCTAGGCGACATTTATTTTGTGTATCAGTTAAACAGTTAAATCTTTTTGTAAATGATTTTATAATCGGGATCCCGAGTCTTTTGTAATATTATTTTACAAGTTTAATTAAAAAGCAAAAATTTTAATTAATCACGTTTTTCCATAAACCTCGTTGATTAGCAACGAGCTGCACAGCATGTTTAAAAATCACGTAATACGCCTATGTTAGTTAGGGTGTTACAATTTGGTATCAGAGCCGCCAGGTTGTCTTCCGAAGATCGTCACGACATGTACAATCATCATCAGCAGTTAGCTCGGTTCACGGTTCAGTAAGCCTTTATTGCTTTAGTAGTTTATTTTATTCAGTTATGAAAAAGAAAAGCCTGTTAGGAAGCATGTTAGTAGCCTGATAGTAGAATAGGCGCATGTTTCGTTTTTAATTTCCAAATTAAGCGGCA
This sequence comes from Cannabis sativa, assembly GCF_029168945.1. Taxonomy (NCBI): domain Eukaryota; kingdom Viridiplantae; phylum Streptophyta; class Magnoliopsida; order Rosales; family Cannabaceae; genus Cannabis; species Cannabis sativa. Next base: position 46,783,057 of record NC_083602.1, on the reverse strand, counting down.
TTAGTAAGCTCTCCTTGAATACAACCTGATATGCCAACTCTTGGTTACGCAGGCGGTTCTAATCAGATGGACGCCAGGCGGACTACCAGGAGTCAGGGCAACTCTGTAGGGTCGAACCAAGGACAGGGAGCTCAGTTTCCCCCACCTGTAAGTGGCCGAGGTAGAGGTCCCCGAGGCAGGGCTCGTGGTCGGGGTGATGAGAACCCGCTACAGGCTGCCCAGGCTCCCCCAGCCGATCAGGGAGCCCAGAATTGGGAGTTGCAGTTTGCGGAAATGCAAGCCCGGATTGAAGAGCAAGACCTCGAGATTCAGAGGTTGAGACAGCAGGGTGCTCCTGCAGTTCCAGTGCCCATAGTTCCAGTGGCACCTGCCCCTGCTGCCCAGGCCGAGATAGTGGTGGCGGCCAATAGATTGGAACCTCTGTACGAACGGTTCTGGAAGCAAGCACCTCCAGTTTTCCTGGGAGGTCCGGATGTGATGAAAGCCGAGCAGTGGCTGACGGTGATTACCAAGATTTTGAACTTCATGGGTGTCACCGGTAACGATAGAGTGGTGTGTGCCACTTTCCAGTTCCAGGAGGACGCTCTGGTCTGGTGGGACATGGTGTCTCAGATCCATGACGTCACCACCATGACCTGGGAAAGGTTCCAGGAACTCTTCAACGCAAAGTACTACAACGAGGCGGTCAGAAGCGCCAAGAGGAAAGAGTTCGCTCACCTGACCCAGCGTGAGAATATGAGCGTCACTGAGTATACTACTCAGTTTGATCGGTTGGCGAGGTTAGCCTCGGGAATTGTGCCGACCGACTTCAGCAAGAGGGAGAAGTATCTGGACGGGTTGAATGCCAAGATCAGGCATGACTTGATGATTACCACGGACGACAGCACCACCTATGCTTAGATGGTGGAGAAGGCACTGCGAGCAGAGGGCGCAGTTGGGTGTATCTCGGAGTCAGCTAGTACTCCGGTGAGTGGCGGGGCTCCTACCCCTCCTGCATCAGGCTTTAGCAGGGGGAGTAGTTGTTCGGCCATTGACCAGAGGAAGAGAGCACCCACTGCTTCCGGTGGCTCGAGTCAGAACAAGAGGTTCCGGGGGAACCAGAACAGAGGGAGTCGTCCTGGTGGTACTGAGACCCGATTCTCCTATCCCGAGTGCCCTAGCTGCAAGAGGCACCATCGGGGTGAGTGCAAAGGTCAGGGATGCTTTCACTGTGGCATGCCCGGACACTTCAAGAGGGATTGTCCCCAGCTCCGATCAGAGGCACCGAGAGCTCCAGCGATACCCACTCCAGCCAGGGTGTTCGCTATCACTCAGGCTGATGCAGATGCTAGCCCATCAGTTGTCACAGGTCAGCTTTCTATTAACAACTCGCTATATTCAGTGCTGTTTGATTCTGGGGCTAAACATTCTTATGTGGCGGCCAGAGTCTTTAGTAAATTGGGTAGACCGTATGATAGATATGAATCAGGGTTTGGAACCCTATTACCTGGCGGAGAATTGGTTATCTCCAATAGGTGGATTAGGTCTATGCCGATCAGGATAGATGGTAGAGAGTTAAGTGCTGATCTGATAGAGATGAGTTTAGTCGAATTCGATGTTATTTTAGGAATGGATTTCCTATCTAAATATTCGGCGAGCATTGATTGTAAAAGGAAGATGGTGATCTTTCAACCGGAAAGTGAAGAACCATTTGTGTTTGTTGGTTCAGTTCAGGGATCTCGGATCCCAGTGATCTCGGCTATGTCAGCTAGAGAATTGTTGCACGGTGGTTGCTTAGGGTTTCTGGCCGTGGTGGTGGACACCACTCGGCCAGATATCATTCGGCCAGAGGACATCAAAGTGGTTCGGGAATTTTTGGATGTTTTCCCGAAGAACTTCCAGGGTTACCACCTCAGCGGGAGATTGACTTCGTGATAGACTTGGCACCAGGGGTGGAACCGGTTTCCAAAGCCTCGTATAGAATGGCTCCAGTTGAACTTAAGGAATTAAAGATTCAGCTCCAAGGGTTGCTTGACATAGGGTTCATTCGGCCCAGTGTGTCACCCTGGGGAGCCCCGGTTTTATTCGTCAAGAAGAAAGATGGATCTATGAGGATGTGCATCGACTACAGAGAATCGAACAAGCTGACGGTGAAGAATAAATATCCATTACCTAGGATCGATGATTTGTTCGATCAGCTTCAGGGAAAGACGGTCTTTTCTAAGATTGATCTCCGTTCGGGTTATCATCAGTTGAGAATCCGAGAGGAGGACATTCCGAAGACGGCTTTCCGCACTAGGTATGGACATTACGAATTTCTGGTTATGTCATTCGGACTAACCAATGCTCCTGCAGCATTTATGGACCTGATGAATAGAGTATTCAAGGATTTCCTCGATATCTATGTGATTGTGTTTATCGACGACATCCTCGTGTACTCTCAATCAGAAGAGGAGCATGAGTTACATCTTCAGATGGTACTGCAACGGCTTCGGGAACATAAGCTTTATGCCAAGTTCAAGAAATGTGAGTTCTGGTTATCTCAGGTGTCCTTCCTAGGGCACATTGTGAGCAAAGATGGGATCAAGGTGGATCCTGGGAAGATTGAATCCGTCAGGGATTGGCCGAGACCGAAGACAGTGACTGAGATCAGAAGCTTCTTGGGTTTAGCTGGGTACTACCGTAGGTTCGTCGAAGGGTTCTCTAAAATTTCAATGCCCCTAACCGAACTTACAAAGAAGAATCAGCGTTTTATCTGGTCAGACAAGTGCGAAGCTAGTTTTCAGGAGCTAAAGCAGAGGTTGATTACCGCTCCAGTGCTAGCTTTGCCTTCGGACAAGGAGAAGTTCGTAGTTTATTGTGACGCATCCAAACAGGGATTGGGGTGTGTATTGATGCAAGCCGATCGGGTTATCGCTTATGCCTCCCACCAGTTAAAGGATTATGAACAGCGATACCCGACTCATGATCTAGAGTTGGCCGCAGTGGTTTTTGCACTGAAGATATGGCGGCATTACCTTTACGGGGAAAAGTGTGAAATCTATACTGACCATAAAAGTCTCAAGTATTTCTTTACTCAGAAGGATTTGAATATGACACAGAGGTGTTGGTTGGAATTAGTGAAAGATTACGATTGTGAGATCCTCTATCATCCCAGAAAGGCCAATGTAGTGGCCGATGCCCTGAGCAGAAAGGGTCCCGAGCAAGTAGCTAGCATTGTTCAGATCTCACCTCAGCTAGCGGAGGATATGGTTAGATCCAGCATTGAGTTTGTAGTAGGTCAGCTTCACAACTTAACGCTGCAATCTGATCTGTTGGAAAGAATAAAAGTCGCTCAGATGACGGATCCAGAGTTAGTGAAGATCCGAGATGAGGTGTTGGTTGGTCAAGCCAAGGACTTTTCAGTGTCAGATAGTGGGATGCTTTTGTATAAAGCCAGGGTTTGTGTTCCGAATAGTGTGGAACTTAGAAATGAGATCTTTGAGGAGGCTCATTCTACCCCGTATTCTCTGCATCCCGGCACCACTAAGATGTACCAAGATTTGAAACCGTACTTCTGGTGGAGCGGTATGAAGAAGAATTCGGTAGAATTCGTATCGAGATGCCTCACTTGTTAGCAGATTAAGGCTGAACATCAGAGACCAGCAGGGTTGTTGCAGCCTCTAACCCTACCAGAATGGAAATGGGAAGACATTGCGATGGATTTTGTGGTCGGGTTACCTAGGACCACGGGTTTATTTGATTCCATCTGGGTAGTGGTGGATCGATTTACGAAATCTGCTCATTTTCTGCCGGTTAGAACAACATTTACAGTGGATCAGTTGGCAGAGTTGTATGTTAGAGAGATAGTGAGACTTCATGGGGTACCGAAGTCTATAGTTTCGGACAGGGATCCGAAGTTCACCTCCAAATTTTGGCAAAGTTTGCAAAGAGCAATGGGTACAAAGCTGAAATTTAGTACAGCATTCCATCCTCAGACCGATGGTCAGTCCGAAAGGACAATTCAGATATTGGAGGACATGTTGAGAGCCTGTGTTATGGACTTTGAAGGCTCATGGAATAAGTATCTACCGTTGATAGAATTTTCTTACAACAACAGTTATCAGAGTACGATAGGGATGGCTCCCTATGAACTGTTATACGGTAGGAAATGTAGATCTCCTATCCACTGGGATGAGACAGGGGAGAGGAAGTACCTAGGTCTAGAGTCAGTGCAGCGGACGAATGAGGCAATAGAGAAGATAAAAGCTAGAATGCTTACCTCACAGAGCAGACAGAAGAGTTACGCAGATCCGAAACGCAGAGATGTTGAGTTCCAAGTAGGGGACCATGTGTTTTTGCGGGTATCTCCGATGAAGGGGATTAAACGTTTCGGGAAAAGAGGCAAGTTATGCCCTAGATTTACAGGACCTTTCGAGATTCTCGAGAAGATAGGTCAAGTGGCATATCGGTTAGCATTGCCTCCAGCCTTATCAGCAGTTCACAACGTATTCCATGTCTCAATGTTGAGAAAATACGTTTCAGATCCCTCTCATATACTCAGTTATGAGAGCCTTGAGCTACAGCCAGACATGACTTATGAGGAAGAGCCAGTGCAGATCCTGGATAGAAAGGATAAAGTCCTTCGGAATAAGACCATAGCATTGGTCAAGGTTCTCTGAAGAAACAGCAAGGTGGAGGAAGCCACCTGGGAGCTTGAGTCAGATATGAGAGCTCAATATCCAGAGTTATTCAGGTTAGATTTTGGGGACGAAATCCTTTTAAGGGGGGGATAGTTGTAAAGCCCGCTTAGTTAATTTGGAAATTAGCAGTTAATTATGATTATTTATGAAAATTATTTATAGCTATTTAAATAATTTATTATACTGTTATTTATGGAATTCAGAAATGCATGTTTATGTCATTCAGTAGTTTTCATATTTTGCATTTCCAGTGCCCGGTATTTTGGAACTCGGCGTTTGGCTCAGTAGAAATCACAACTTAGTATGTTAGTAGTTTGGGACGAGTTTTTAGACATTGGGAATGTCAGGAATGGCCGGGAATTTAGAATTTCCCAAAAATACCCCTTTAGTATGATTTATGTAGTTTTAAGGTGGAGGGGCAAAATGGTCTTTTTGCCCCAATAGTGTTTTGTCTTTTAGTGACTTGATTATTTGAAAATAAATGTTTATTTGTTTAATTATTGGCTGAAATAAAATGATATAAGTGGCTTTTATTTTCATTCCCTTCATTTTTACAAAAAAATACAAAGTTAGAAAAATTTGAAAAAGAAAACTCTCTCAAGTTCTCTCTCTATTTCGGCTGGGTATGTGGGTGCATGAAGCTTATTTCTTTCTTTGATTTTAAAGCAAATTCTCTTCCAATCTAAGCATTCTTCAAGCTAGGTTAGCTTCTCCTGTTTTCTTCTTTATTTTGTTGAAAAAATGATGAAAATGGCATGTTGCATGCTTATTTTTGAGTTGTGTTTGCTGCTGTATTTTGATGTGGATTTCAGAGGTTTATTTTTGATTTAAAATGTTGATTCATGCATGTTAGGGCTGACGATTTCTTGAGTTTATTAAGTTATGAAATTTTGGCTCAAAACTATAGTTTTCAAAGAAAATTGTTGAAATCTGTTGCTGCTGTTTTGTGATGTTTACTGTAGTTTTCAGAGGTGATTTTATGCATGTTTAAGTAGATTTGAGTTGGTTTGAATGCATGTTAGAGGGATTTGCTCAAGTTTGAGTTTAGAACTCAAAGCTTGAGCTTTAATGGTGTTTTTCTTATCTGTGATTTCTGGGTTGTTTTAGTGCTTTGAAAATGTTCTTTGGGGTATTTAGAACAGGTCTGGAAGGTTTGGTATGAATTGGGTTTGATTTGATCGAGTTAGGAATTTTTAAAAAATTCCTGCGAGGAACCGGAATTCCGGTTGTGCAACCGGAATTTCGGATGAGGGTCTAGTAATTCCCAGAAGCGGAATTCCGGTTGCAGAACCGGTCTACCGGTTGGGGAATTTTCAGAACCCGTGTTTTCCTCGTTTTTATGTTTTAGGGGGTATTGCCATGCTTTTTATCGATAGGGAAACTTTTAGTTCCTAGTTTAAGTCCCCGGGAAGTGATTTAGCGTGTCACTTATAGCGTTGTGATTTTTATGGTTTAGGAGCCTGTAATCCGCCGCTCAGCTAAAGTTCCAGTCAGGTCGACCGGCACACCTGAATTCGGAATCCAGGTAAGATTAGTATAACAGTATGCATATGTAGATTACATGTTTAGCGTGCATGTAGGAAGCCTATTAGATTACATTAGTTATGTATGTTGTCTTCGAACCATCCAAACCCTGTCACGTCGATACAGGCTGGAGTATGACCAGTAGCCGGAGTATGACCGGTTCGACCGATCAGGCTGACACTTGGTTGGTGGTTCTGTACTATTGACGTATCCCGTCGGTACAGGCTGGAGTATGACCAGCAGCCGGAGTATGACCGGTTCGACCGATCAGGAGGATATAGTAACACGTCGGTACAGGCTGGAGTATGACCGACGGCGGAGTATGACCGGTTCGACCGATCAGGTTGTTACGTGTCAATAGTACCGTCCCTATGAATGTTCAGAACTCAGTACCATGTTGGACATGGGAGTAGTGGCTCAGTACCGTGTTGGACACGGCAGTAGCGGGACTCAGTATCGTGTTGGACACGGCAGTTAGGGTTATGATCAGGGGTATGGGCGTCTGATCATGACCGGGATTATGTATGAGTATTATTATGCTTTTCTTACTGAGTCTGTCGACTCACAGTTCTACGTTTATATGTAGGTAAAGGCAAGGCTAAAGCTGATGGACCGTGAGCGAGCTTGTGAAGATTGTACATGTCGGGGCGGTTAGGCCTGGAGCGTACGATCATCGGGACAGCAAGGCTGATTTTTTTGTAACTGGTCGCTAGGCGACATTTATTTTGTGTATTAGTTAAACAGTTAAATCTTTTTGTAAATGATTTTATAATCGGGATCCCGAGTCTTTTGTAATATTATTTTACAAGTTTAATTAAAAAGCAAAAATTTTAATTAATCACGTTTTTCCATAAACCTCGTTGATTAGCAACGAGCTGCACAGCATGTTTGAAAATCACGTAATACGCCTATGTTAGTTAGCGTGTTACAATAAATGACAATATTATTTAATAATTATTTATAGTTATTAAATAGTTAGAACTGGCATTTAAATGGTTGAATTAGAAAATTGGCATTTTTGAGAAAATCAGATGCAGAAAAGGTAAAACTGCAAAATTGCAAAAAGTGAGGCCCAAATCCACTAAGCATGGCCAGCCACTTTTGTAGGCAATTTAAACTGATATTTTCATTATTTTAATGCCAAATAATTCAAACCTAACCCTAGTGGAATGCTATAAATAGATAGTGAAGGCTTCAGGAAAATTACACTTAAATTTTCTATTTTTCCTTCAGAGAAAAACCTGAGCCTTTCTCTCTCCCTATCTTTAGCCGCCACTTCTTCTTTCTCTTCCCTCTTGAATTTCAAAATTTTTAGTGTGAGAGTAGTTCCCACACACAGCAAGTGATACCTCAATCATAGTGAGGAAGATCGTGAAGAAAGACATTCAGCAAAAGGAGTTTCAGCATCAAAGATTCAGAGAAAGAGATCCAGGTTCAGATATTGATACTGCTCTGCTACAGAAAGGAATCAAGGGCTAGATATCTGAACGGAAGGAGTCATTATGTTCCGCTCCACCCAATGTAAGGTTTCTTTAACTTTATATGTGTTTATTTCATCGTTTTAGAAAGTTCATATTTAGGGTGTTAATAAACATACTTGTGAGTAGATCTAAGATACTGGTAAAATAATTTCCAACAACTGGCCTCAGAGCCATGGTAATTGATTTACTTGCAAGAAATTTGGACTTTAACACGATTGTTTGTTTGTTTTTGGATGGTATCATGTTGTATTGAGTGTTATTTGATGATTGATTGATGTTTGTGAATTTTCGTAAAAAATAATTGCGATTCTGTTTCTAGAATTATTTTTATTGGATAGAATGGAAAAAATTAAGGAAGTTACTTTTTTACAGAACTCAATTTCGATTTAATTTGAATTAGTTATGATTTTTTGAAGATTCGAAAAAAATGGGAGCTGTGCTGAAATTTTCCTGCGATCGCGAAAACTGTCCGTACAGTTCACAATTTTTTCGTTTTTCTTCGTTTTTTCATACTTTTTCATGGAATTAGCTTCCGATTTTTTGTGTAGTTCTGCATATATACTATTACTATTCCTAATTCAATTCTAATTATCATTTTGAATTAATTTAATATTTTTTAAATTTAATTCAAGATATTAGTGTAATTTGAATTTGAAAATAGTTAGTATCTATCTTTTTTGCTTAATAATCTATCTTATTTTAAAATTTGATTATATCTTATCTTATTTTTAAATTTAAGGTCAGATTTAAAATATTTTAAATTAATTTTTTTTTTAATAAATTGACCTTATTTAAATTTAAAATAAGATAACTATAATCATGTAATTTTTAAAAGGATGTAAGATATTTTGCTAAATTTTAAATTTTATTATTTTATTTATTTAAATTACATTTAAAATCTGAAAACGATATTGATTTATCTTTTTTAATTTTTTTTATTTAATTTTTATTTATAAAATAACATTTAAATTGTAAAAGTAGTTAGCAAATTTTGAAATGATATTTAGGTTGGTTGAAACCTAATTTTTCAAAATTGTAGGTTTAATTTTAAATTTAACTTTTTTTTAAATTTTCGAAATTTTTTTTATTTTATTTTAATTTTTCGAAAATAAATATTTTATTTATTTAATTAATTATTTCGAAATTAATTATTTAATTTAAAATTAAATAAATCCTACATCCAACTATCCAGCTAACCTTGTTGCAGGAGTATGTGTTTTAGCTTGTTTGTAAGTTTTCAAAACCTATTATTACTTGATTGCAAATAGCCATGGTTACTTTTTGCCAGAACTAATGATCTGATGGCTCCCTTGGTCAAGTAAATAATTTGTAACAGGTATATTAACAATCTTCTTTCATCTGTGTATGACCTAGCAACATGATAGGACCCATCCAAAGTGTGCCTGTGTGAGCCTATGTGTTTAATTTCATTATAGATGCATATAGGTTGTTGTTGCTAAATAAAATGTCAGTCATTGATAGATTTTATTTAGGCCCATTTAGTTTTTGGGCCTATTCAATTAATAACAGTTGTTCTTATTAAGGTTAAATTCCTCTCTTTTGGGCCTTGTGTGAGAGTTGGGAGCCATAGTAGTGGGTACGACATACTGAACCCAGCACCCCCTCACATGAACCACCCCAATTGTGAAGGCCCATTTGCCTGATTTGAATAACTGTACTAGGTTAATTAAACTAGTTTAACCTAATAAAATTGATTAGCAACATAATTAATTTCATTTATTTTGAAATTAATTTAAGAAAATTATACTTTAAAGAATTTTTTATTCTAAGCTAAACTATATGTATCTTCTTGTATTTAATTAAATATAGAATTATAACCATCTAGATTCTTTCTGAAGCTTAATTTAAATTTTTCTTTAAATATTCCTATTTAAGTTGATATTTAGTTATCTACAACTAACCAACTTAAATCTGAATATCTTTTGGATTTAAAATTTCAAAATTAAGTTGAGGAATTTTAGGCATTGGTTATTAAGATTCTTTAGATATTTTTTAAGTTAATATCTTTTTGAATATTAACTTAAAATGGAATATTTTAGATATTTTTTAAGTTAATATCTTTTCGAATATTAACTTAAAATGGAATATTTTCAAATTAAGTGGCTACAACTTAATTTTTGATATTTAATTAAATTTAAATTTGAAAAAATATTTAGGTTCTAGATTTTTTCTAATACAACCTAAATTAGATATTTTTTCAAATTTTGTGGAAAAGATACTTAGTCAAATGAGATATTTTCTAGATAGTTATTTCTAGACTACTTATTATTTCTAATATTTAAAAGGAAAATATTATACATTGTGAAATTAATTATTTATATAATTAATTTTGGTACAATTTATTTTAAGTATATTTTTCCTAGTATTAAATTAGAGATTAATAATTAAGCCTTCTCTACACTTAATTATTTATTTCTTGAATTTAATACATTTAATTAACTTGAAAATTAATATCTAAGTTGATTCTCATCATCATACATAAATATTTCTTTTTCATGACACTTAATTAAATAGAAAATTATTTTTAGTTGAAATTTATTTTTTCAACTAAATTTAAATAATTTTCAAAATATATTTTTTCTTTATTTTATTAATCAAATTTCAAAACTGCATTTCTTAAATGCTGGAATTTCGAATTTTATTTGAAAAATAGATGAAAGTAGTAAATTATTTATTTTAATTTTGGACCAAATTAAATCAATGATTTTTTCATTAATTGATTAATTTAAAAATAAATGTATTAAAATATATTATTAGAAATTGAATTAATTAGTCAAAGGAAAATCTAGATAGGTGATATTTTTTCTTGAAGTATTTTTCTAGTGTATTTAATTAAATAGAAAATTAATATTTAAGTTGATTTTCATCATCATACTTAAATATTTGAAATTTTTCTTATATATATTTAATTAAATAGGAAAATTATATTTTTTGTTGTAAATTAATTTTATTAATTAATTTTGGGCCAACATTAAATTAGAATAATTTTTCCAGGATTTATTTTTTATTTTAATATGCATTTTTTGAAAATTGTATTCTTAAATACTTTAATTTTTCGAAATGCAATATATATTTATAGAAAATAAAATTTGAGTTGTAAATTAATTTAAATTAATTTTGCAACAACTTAAATTGAATATTTTTCTAAATATTTATTGGAAATTATTACTAAGATGGAAATAATTCATGTTATTTTCATATCCATCTAAGTAAAATTTATAAATATTAAAGTAAAATTTATATTTAGAATTTTTCATTCTAAATTGGAAATTTTAAATAAATATATATTTAAAATAAATAAATCAAATAAAGAGAATCAAAGAAAATACAACTCACTTTATATAATGAGCTTTTAATCAAAAGACATTCGATCTCCATTGTGGGTTTTACACCGCGTTTGTTTTAGTGAGTAATCCTCCCTAATGGAGGAACGTTCATTAGCAATTTCGCACCGTTTAACCTCGCATGATAAGTAGTTTGTAAGTGTTTTGTATGGTATGGATCACCCTAATGGTGGCGACCATACTTGACTTGCAAGTTATGAAACAATGGTGGAAGCTCATAAGATAGAATTGCCTTGACTCTCGCCTAAACGGGACAACGCTGAATTCCAATCTTGATCGAATAAAAGGTTGCTAGAATGTTTATCATTTTAGATGAGCTGACAACTCTATTCAATGGATGATGCTTTGACTCTCGCCTAAACGGGACACTGTATCAGTTTGTTGAAAAACCTTGGAAATTATTTAGGATTGTATGTTTTAGTATTTTCACTTGTCATTCCTACTTGCTATATGCTTATAATTTCTGAATTGTGTATGAATTTATATTGAACCATGTTATTTTTTGTTATTAAGTTGTAGTTTAATTTCGAATCTTCATTGTTGGTCTAACATGTTTGTTTTTCTAATGAGATAAATCCCTAATGGATTTTCACCATTAGACATACATAATAGTGTAAGATCTCTAAAGATAAATATTGTATATGCAACATCTAGCTCTTCATCAATTGATGACACCTTAGACTAGTATTTTTACAATATGAAACAAGAAGATTACATAAATAAGATTACTTTGTCTTTCGCTAATCGAAGCATCGTTGGATTCTTATTTATAAACGAAATTATCCTAATTCCTCTTAGCTTATTCATTTCGAATTAGCTCAATTACATATCATTGGATGAATGGTCTATAAATCATTTCATGTCATTCTATATTTTCTCTTAAGAAATTAAATGACGCATATGATTATAATCCCGAAATTCTATTCCCAATTCATATAAATCCTCAATCTTAGAAATCTCCTACTTGTATGGGCAAATCTGACTTAGAGTTTGTATTAGTAGTGGTGGTCCAAGATATAATTACACATTATATTTGGTATAAATTTAAGTTTTTGACTTTAATTTTAGATTCCAAATAGAAATTTTCTTATATTTCTAATTCCAGAATACAATACAGTTACACTTTCTCAAGTGTTTAATATCCATCTTCTATTAATGGATTAAAACTATATGGAATATGAGTTAGGTATTCCGTGACCAGGATCAACTTGCAGTATTCTAAGAACTCTTTGATGTAACTAAACCTATGTCATCAATAGACACTACCACATTTTTTTTAATCTATAGCATTTGTATCTTGTTCATAGTGGATTTGACAAGATCAATCTCTGCAAAGAGTTAATATGCCTATATCCACTGAAAGTAGTTCATCTCATTCGCAGATGGATGTACATTCAGGGGTGGATATGAGTTTTTCGTTGTATTCTTAAAACGATAACTCTAGATTATACCTTTCAGCAAAGAAATTTGAAATGTTTGAAAAATTTCATTAATTTCTAGCAATGGTTAAAACCATTAAGGTAAGTGATTAAATAGTTAGTAGATATGCAGTTCAAAGATCATTAATTTGATTTTTGAATTATATCCAAACTTACCTCCCCAGAAATTTCGATTTGCACATTGATGATTAGTTACTAGTCGTTGCCTAATTCCTTCTATGGTAATACAATTTCAGAATGATGTAATGGTTGTATACTTAATGTAAATCATTACTAGATTCATGGATGACCTAATCAAAATCTTAAGAAAAGCTAGAACTGTTAACCATGGTTTGTTAGCTATTCTAAGTGATTAGGGGTGGACCATCCCATTGTCAATAGATAAGAAAGTGTTTGTTCAAACAAATACTACTTTTCTAAGATAATGACTAAGTCTGAAAACAAGTAGCAAATAAAGGAGATATTTAATTCTTGATTCCAAAAGTGTTCTATCATCTTATTTGATATATGATGATCCCAGTGCCTCTGTTGTCTTGTCACAATCGAAGAGATCAATACCATTTAGTTTTCTTAGACATAATTCACGGTACCTTGTCGTAGTGGTAGAGTTTCTAGGAACTCACCTTCTTATGACTTGGGAGACACTAGTGATTAAAATCTATTGTGAGTTTAAACAAGTAATGGATTGTCAAGATAAGAAACTAAGAAGAAAGCCAAAAGAACTATGGTTTAATCCATTCACATGGAATATCCTAAAGTTTTCTATTACAAGGACATAAAAGGAAATTTTTGTTTATAAGTCTATTCAATGGACTTAACAAACTTCCTGTTCCTAGTATTATAGGTTTGAGTTTATCTAAACCTATGGCTTGTGGTATACCTGGTAATTACTTACTCTAATGCAAGCAACTTACTTTAGTAAGATGCTGAAGCATTTTCTTTCTAATGGCAATCTATAGAAGCTTCACAACTTCTTAGACATAGATGTTATTTATCTAAGGAAAAGTCTCAACTATTCCAGAAAAGATAAAGCCATGAAAGAATTTCTTATATCAACAGTGAGACGTCTTAGATATGCTTTTGTATGCCTTAGACCAGACACCTGCTGTTGAGTGGGAGTAATGAGTAGGTATCAGATTAATCCAAGAGAAGAACATTGGAAGACAATCAAGTAAATCGTAAGATTAAGAAGAGGAACTATATGTTAGTCTATAAGAGTGTGTTTAAAACTCTTAGACTACACCATATCAGATTTCGAAAATTTTCCTTTGTGCTAGTAAATCTTTCTGATAAGATGGTGGTTACTCTGGGGGTGGAATAGTGATTTTGGAGAAGTGTAAAAACCTATCTAAAGTCTCTAGGTCTACCAGAAAAGGGACTGAATGTTAAGGTTGGAGGAAAGGTACTTATTCAGTCTAAAAAAAGTTCTATACATTTTTGGCACCATTCCAAATTGCCTTAACTACTAGTGTTAATTTCTTGATTAACCAAAAAGTAGTTGCCAAAGATATAGAATCCAGTATCCCAAGAGAGTAGACATATAGAGAGGAATTTCACATTATCAATGATTTTGTGATTAAGGAAGAGTAATAGTGGAGGAAAGGTTGTGGTTAATTCAACCTTTCAGATCCTATTACGAGGAGTTTACTACTACTACACTTGATTTGTATATCAAGGTGTTGAGATTATTTGAAACGCACTTTTTGTTTTATATTAGTGCAAGTGGGAGTTTGTTGGGTTTTATGCCCTAAATAAAACTCATTTCAATATAATCAGATTTACTTACTAATATAGATCAGAAATAACATTTAATGTTGCATGGTTCACATGATTTATTTCATGATTATATGTACATAGTGTATGAATTCATCTGAAACCCTTTTCACATACTTGATCCTGTTTATTGTACTGTCAACACATTGGAAAGTAAACATGACTATGTGAATAAAGTTTCCTAGATTTATTAGACATAGGGTTTTACTGATATGATAATCTACAACAAGAGTTTACTTGTATTTGGAGAAATGCTATCTTCTTTCCAGAGCATTGGTTAAAGTAAAGCTCAGGTTGGATGCATGGAGTATGCATCGGAAGGGACCGATATTGAACTTGGACTTAGATTTATTAAACTTACCGTAATATCTAGTCAAGTCAATATCGCCTAGTTGATCCTAGATCAAATGATCTTCATCCTGATATGATTAGGCTCAATCTTGAAAGGCTATTCGTGTTCTTTGATTTGTTAGTTAAGCCTACTTTTAGGTCAGGGTGATATGAACATTTTGGGAACACGGTAGTGCAATTGAGTGGGAGCGCTATCATAAACATGGAATCTATAGCTTCTATCTGGCGAATAGTAAGCAAAGGATGATCTCCTTCGAGCTTGACCAAACGAACATAAATGGTGGAGTACTCATTTCACATAAGCTGAAATATCATTTATACGGGGTTAAGTGTTTTAAGGAATAAATACATTGTAGGGTGTAACGGTAATCTAATCCCTTTACAGTGTAGATCATTCATATAGAGGATCATTGATCACATTAGGATTATAACAATGGATAACTAATGATGTGTCTATATGGTGGAACATATAGAGCATTCTATATACTGAGAGTGCAATTCTAAGTTCTATGCGTGGATTCAACGAAGAATTAATAAGTTAGTGAATTTTAGTGCTAAATTCTTGATCTACTTATTGGAAGCTCGGTTATATAGACCCATGGTCCCCCCACTAGTTGAGATAATATTGCTTGTAAGACTCATATAATTGGTTTTGATTAATCAATTATAATTCTCAAATTAGACTATGTCTATTTGTGAAATTTTCACTAAGTAAGGGCGAAATTGTAAAGAAAGAGTTTATAGGGGCATATTTGTTAATTATGATACTTTGTATGGTTCAATTAATAAATATGATAAATGAAAATATTATTTAATAATTATTTATAGTTATTAAATAGTTAGAATTGGCATTTAAATGGTTGAATTAGAAAATTGGCATTTTTGAGAAAATCAGATGCAGAAAAGGTAAAACTGCAAAATTGCAAAAAGTGAGGCCCAAATCCACTAAGCATGGCCAGCCACTTTTGTAGGCAATTTAAACTGATATTTTCATTATTTTAATGCCAAATAATTCAAACCTAACCTTAGTGGAATGCTATAAATAGATAGTGAAGGCTTCAGGAAAATTACACTTAAATTTTCTATTTTTCCTTCAGAGAAAAACCTGAGCCTTTCTCTCTCCCTATCTTTAGCCGCCACTACTTCTTTGTCTTCCCTCTTGAATTTCGAAATTCTTAGTGTGAGAGTAGTGCCCACACACAGCAAGTGATACCTCAATCATAGTGAGGAAGATCGTGAAGAAAGACATTCAGCAAAAGGAGTTTTAGCATCAAAGATTCAGAGAAAGAGATCCAGGTTCAGATATTGATAATACTCTGCTACAGAAAGGAATCAAGGGCTAGATATCTGAACGGAAGGAGTCATTATGTTCCGCTGCACCCAATGTAAGGTTTCTTTAACTTTATATGTGTTTATTTCATCGTTTTAGAAAGTTCATATTTAGGGTGTTAATAAACATACTTGTGAGTAGATCTAAGATCCTGGTAAAATAATTTCCAACAGAGGAATTCTAGGCATTAGTTATTAAAGATTCTTAAGATATTTTTTAAGTTAGTTTTAAACTTAAAATGGAATATTTTTCAAATACAGTGGTTACAACTTAATTTTTGATATTTAATTAAATTTAAATTTGAAAATATTTAAGTTCTAGATTTTTTCTATAACAACTTAAATTAGATATTTTTTCAAATTTTGTGGAAAAGATACTTAGTCAAATAAGATATTTTCTAGATAGTTATTTCTAGACTACTTATTATTTCTAATATTAAATAGGAAAATATTATACATTGTGAAATTAATTATTTAAATAATTAATTTTGGTACAATTTAATTTAAGTATATTTTTTCCTAGTATTAAACTAGAGAATAATAATTAAGCCTTCTCTACACTTAATTATTTATTTCTTGAATTTAATACATTTAATTAAATTGAGAAATTAAATATCTAAGTTGATTTTCATCATGACACTTCAATATTTGTTTTTCATGACACTTAATTAAATAGAAAATTATTTTCTTTTTTTCAACTTAAATTTAAATAATTTTCAAAATATATTTTCTTTATTTTATTAATCAATTTCGAAATTGCATTTAATTATGCTAGATGTTTTTGAATTTATCTTGAAAAATAGATTAAGTTGTAAATTAATTATTTATATAAATTAATTCTTGGACCAACTTAAATCAATGATTTTTTCATTTATTGATTAATTTAAAATAAATGAATTAAAGTATATTATTAGAAATTGAATTAATTAGTCAAAGAAAAATCTAGATAGGTGATATTTTTGCTTGAAGTATTTTTTCTAAGTAATTATTATTTAAGTATTTCGAAAATAGTAAAGTTTTTATACTTTCATTTTCAAAATACAATAAATATATTCTCATGAAAATTTATTTTGAGTTGCAAATTAATTTAAATTAATACAACTTAAATAATTTTCTTAATTTTTATATATAAAAATTACTGCTAAGATGGAAATAATTCAATTTATTTCAATCACCATCTAAGTATAATTTTATAAATATTAAATTAAATTCTAATTTAGAATTTTAATTCTAAATTCGATATTTAATGAATATATTTTATTATGAAAAATAAAGAAAATACATTTTAAAGAATGAGCTTTATTATTATTATTAAGATATTCGATCTCCATTGTTTGTTTTACATAGCTTTTGTTTTAGTGAGTAATCCTCCCTAATGGAGGAATGTTCATTAGCAAGTTAGCACCGTTTAATCTCGAAAGATAAGTAGCTTTGTAAGTGTTTTATATAGTATGGATCACCCTAATGGTGGCGACTGTATTTGACTCGCAAAATATGAGACAATGGTAGAAGCTCATAAGATCGAATAGCCTTGACTCTCGCCTAAACGGGACAACGCTGGATTCCAATCTTGATCGAATAAAAGGTTGCTAGAGTGTTTAACATTTTAGATGAGCTGACAACTCTATTCAATGGATGGTAGCTTTGACTCTCCCCTAAACGGGATACTGAAATCAGTTTGTTGAAAACCTTGGAAATTATTTAGGATTGAATTTTTTTTAAGTATTTTCTCTTATCATTCCTACATGCTATGTGCTTATAATTTCTGAATTGGATTTTGTGTTAAACCATTATTGATTTCTATTTATTATTTTGTAGTATCCTGTATAACCATGATGAATTCCATGTTATCACTCTTGACCGAAAATAAGCTAAATGGATCTAACTTTCCAATATGGAATGAGAACATTAATATTGCTCTCATAGGAGAAAGTGCCTTGTTTGTGTAAACTGAGCCGTCTCCTGAAGTGCCAGGGGACAATGCAACCAAAGCTGTGAAAGAAAAGTATGAGCGTTGGCAGAAAGCTAACGACAAAGCTCTATACTTCATGCTTTCCAGCATGGTTGACACCCTTAAAACTCGGTTTTCTAAAACTAAAAAGGCTGCTGAAGTTATGACGAAGTTAACTGAGCTATTTGGTAGGGCATCTCTTCAGTCTCGCTTTGACGCGACTAAGAAATACATCAATGCACGGATGGAACCCCATCAAAATGTGCGTGATCATGTTCTCCTAATGGCAAGTTATTTCCAAGAAGCCCAGGATCATGGTGCTGAAATGGATCACACTACTCAAGTAAGCCTTATCTTGAATAGTCTGACTCCATCATTTCTGCCCTATACATCAAATTATGTCATGAATAAAAAGGACATAGACTTTCATGAGTTAGTCAATGACCTTCAGACATATGAAAATTTGATTGGAGGCCCCAAGAAGAAAGAGAGTAAGCCTCAAAATTCTGACAATGGTAATGGGACGGTCAAACCTGAGGCAAATGTTGCCTCTACTTCTAAACCCAAATCTAAGAAGAAGTGGAGAAACACCAAAAAGCGTGCCAAAGCCATGAAAAACAAAAAGGCTGCTGCTTCTGGTGATGCACTAAAAGGAAAGTGTTTCTACTGTAATGAGAAAGGTCATTGAAAACCCCAATGTCCTAAACTTCTTGCAAAGAAACAAGGTATTTCTTTCTATAAACTTTAAGAGTTTCAGTGAATTATTATCCAATTGGATTATTGATTCTGGACTAACTTTGTTTATTTGTTTCTTCTTCTTATAGGCCAAGCTACTTGAACTCAGATGCTATCTTAGTGAGTTGGATCGAAAAGCTGGACAAAGGGTGAAGATCGTCCAAGATGAAGATGAAGCTCATTTATCTATTTTTTGAATTAATTGTTTTAGTTTAAAGACAATTTGGATTTCGAATTTTAGTTAGGGATTTTTATCCCTGTTTTTCTCATAATGTTCCAATACATTTTTTTTATTAATAATATTTTATTTTATTCAAACAAATTGCAATTTATGAGATTGAGCTTCATTTACTTTATCTTAAACCACAATTACCACATTATATTTATATGTTTGTATGTGTAAGTGTTTTTATTATTGATACAAATTCTTTAATATTTACAACTCTTCATAGAGTTATATTAAATAAACACTAGAAAATATTTCTATGTTTATTAATAATTGTTAATTCTAATACAATTATTAAGAATTTATTTAATAAAAGGATCTTTTGATCTGATAGGGGTGAGAAAAGTTAAGAAAACTATGCAGTTCAACGATCTTTTATATCTAATGAACTCTGGATTGTATTAAACTCCACATTATCTCTATAACACTTAGAGAATCATAATCTTTATTATCCACAATACCCTATGTAACACATATTTTCTTTAAACATGGAAGTAATATAATGAATTACCTATTATTAATATAAATTCTTGATCATGATTGTATGTTCCAATTTAGTTTTACTGTTGTAGTAAAAATTGATACCTATAAAAGTTTTTTGATAATGTATCACACTACCTTAATTGAGTGGGAGAATTTTAAAATTCTTTACCCATCTTCATTAGGTTGACACTTGTGATAGGAACTTAAGAACACTTCTAGAAAGCAAATCTAACCATTCATGTGGATAGATATAACTTATCAAAATTATGAGAATAAGATAAAAGAATTCTAGTTCAGTCTATTCACAGCGTACGGGTTCTGGTCCACTTTTGGGTTTGGGACAGGGTTCAGGCCCTTGTCAAGGTTTGGGTCCACGGCTAGGTCCCAAATTAAGACACCGACTACGCGTTTTGTCCAAGCCGTGGGTCCAAATCCGGATCCAAATCTCGGGTCCCAGTCTGGTTCCATTTCTGGTGCAGGGTCACGAGCTGGGTCCTAGGTTCAAGTTCGCGTCTGGGTCGGATACTAGGTCCTGGTCCTAGTTCTGTTTCCCAGGTCCCTATCCTGATTCTGGGTATAGGTCCCGGTTATTGTGTGGGTTTGGGTCTAAGTATAGGTTCGGGTTTGAGTCCCAGTCTCGGTTCGGGTTTAGGTCTTTGTAAGGGTTTTGATCTGGGTTCGGGTTTGGGTTTAGGTCCTGCTCCTGGTCCTAGTCCTAGTTCGGTTCTAGTTCCATTTGCAATTCTAAGTTCGAGTTTGGGTTTGAGTTCGGGTCAGAGTTCGAGTCCTGGTCTGAGTTTGGGTTGGGGTCCAGATTTCAGTCTAGGTCTAGATCAGGCTCCGGGTGTGGGTTCACGTCCTGGGTCTTGGTCTAGGTTGGGTCCGAGTCCCAAGTTCCAATCCCGATCTGATTCTGGATTCAGTTCTCGGTCTAAGTCCTTGGTTCTAATCCTGGTCTGGGTTCGAGTTTGGGTGCAGGTCCGGCTCTAGCTTTGGGTCTGATTCTAGGTGTGGGTTTGAGTTTGGGTCCGAGACTGTGTCCGGGTTTGCGTCCAGGTCTGGAACCCGATCTGGGTCTAGGTTCCGGTCTAGGTCCAAGTTAGGGTCCCGAGTGCGGGTCCTAGTTTGGGTCTGGGTCAGGATCTCGGCCCAAATCTAGGTCTAACATTTCGATCCCAGTCTGGGTCTTGGTCCGAGTCCAGGTTCATATCAGGATCCCAATCTAGGTTTAAGTCTGTGTTTTGGATCCGATCCATGATTTAGGTCCAGGTCTAGGTCTTAGTTCCAGTCTGGGTACACGACCATGTCCGGGCCTGAGTACCAATCCAGTTTGGGTCTGATTCAAGGTTTGTGTTCGGTTCTAGGTCTGGGTCCGAGTCCTGGTCACGAGTCTAGTCTTGTTCAAGGGTCCTGGTTTGGCGATTCTTGTTCAGCTTCTAATTTTAAGTCCCAGGTCTAGGTTTGGGTTCGGGTTTGGCTCTTCATCTAAGTTCTGGTCCTAGTTTGAGTCCCAGATCAAGACATCGACTACTGGTCTGTTCTAGGCCCGTTACCCGAATCCCGAGTTAAGATCTAGATCACCGTCACGGGTCTCGGTCTGGTTCTGGTTCAGGTCCCAGGTCCCATTTCTGAGTTTACGTTCGAGAACGAGACTACGGTATGGTTCTAGGTGCCCACCCTTGTTCTATGTTTGGGTCTGAGTTCAGGTTCGAATTCGAGTCCCGAGTCCATGTTTGGGTTGGAATCCAGGTTCGACTCCTAATTCGGGACTAGGTCTGATTTGGAGTCTGGGTCCTAGTCCGGTTACGGTTCTAGATCTAGGTCCAATTTCAGTTACGATTCCAAGTCCAAGTCTTACTTCTAGTCCATGTCAACTTCTGTTTTTGGTTTCAATTTTGGGTCACATGGTATGGGTTCGGGTCCACTTTTGGGTTTGGGACTTTGTTCAGGTCCGGGTGTAAGTTTCGGTCCTTATCACGGTTCGGGTCCAGTGCTGAGACCCAAATCCATACACCGACTACGGGTTTTGTCCAAGCCTAAGGTTCAGATCCGGATCCCAATCTCGGGTCCCAGTCTGGTTCCATTTCTTGTGCAAGGTCACGAGCTAGGTCCTAGGTTCAAGTTCACGTATGGGTCGGGTACTAGGTCCCGGTCCTAGTTCTATTTCCTAGGTCCCTATCGTGATTCTGGGTCCAAGTCCCAGTTATTGTGTGGGTTTGGGTCCCGGTCTTGGTTTGAGTTTGAGACCTAGTCTCGGTTCGGGTTTAGGTCTCTGTCTGGGTTTTGATCTGGATTCGGGTTTGGGATTAGGTCTTGGTCCTGGTCCTAGTCCTAGTTCGGTTCTACTTGCATTTGCGATTCTGAGTTCGAGTTTAGGTTTGAGTTAAGGTTGGAGTTCGAGTCCTGGTTTGAGTTTGGGTTCGGGTTCAGATTTCAGTCGAGGTCCAGATAAAGCTCTGGGTGCAGGTTTGCATCCTGGGTCTTGGTCTATGTTGGGTTTGAGTCCCAATTTCCAATCTCAATCTGAGTCTGGATTCAGTTATGGGTCTAAGTCCTTGGTTCTGACCCTTATTTGGGTTCGACTTTGGGTCCGAGTCTGGGTCTAGCTTTGGGTCTAATTCTAGGTGTGGGTTTGAGTTCAGGTCCGAGTCTATGTCTGGGTTTGTGTCTATGTCTGGACCACGATCTGGGTTTAAGCTCGGGTCAAGGTCAAAGTTCAAGTCCCGAGTGCGGGTCCAAGTTATGGTCTAGGTCAGGCTTGGTCAAAATCTAGGTCCAGCATTTCGATCCTAGTCTTGGTCTTGGTCTGAGTCCAAGTTCGTATCCGGATTCCTATCTAGGTCCAATCTGTGTTTGGGATCGGGTCCTAGATTTAGGTCCAGGTCTGGGTCTAAGTTCCGTTCTTGGTACACAACCGTGTCCGAGCCCGAGTTCCATTCTCAGTTTGGGTCTAAGGGTTGGTCTGTGTTAGGTACTAGGTCTGGGTCCGGAACCTGGTCACGATCCTAGTCTTGTTCTAGGGTCCTGGTTCGGCAATTCTTATTCAGGTTCTAAGTTTGGGTCCCAGGTCCCATTTCTGAGTTTGGGTTCGGGATCGAGACTGCGGTGCGGTTCTAGGTCCCGAACCTGGATTTGTGTCCCTAGTCTCGTTCCATGTTTGGGTCTGAGTTCTGGTTCTGGTTTGTGTCCCGAGTCCAGGTTTGGGTCGGGATCTGTGTTCGACTCCCAATTCGGGTCTAGGTCTGGTTTGCAGTCGGGGTCCTGGTCTGGTTACGTTTATGGATCTAGGTCCAATTTTAGTTACGATTCCAAGTCCAACTCTTACTTCTAGTCCAGGTCAACTTCCGGTTTTTTATCCAATTTTGGGTCACAGGGTACTGGTTCGGGTCCACTTTTGGGTTTGGGACTGGGTTCAGGTCCGGGTGTGGGTTCGGGTCCTTGTCAGGGTTCGGGTCCACATTTGGGTTTGGGACTGGGTTCAGGTCCGGGTGTGGGTTCGGGTCCTTGTCAGGGTTCGGGTCCAGAGCTTGGTCCCAAATCCAGACACTGACTACGGGTTTTGTCCAAGCGCTGTGTCTAGATTCGGATCCCAATCTCGGGTCCCAGTCTAGTTCCATTTCTGGTGCCCAGTAACGAGCTGGGTCCTAGGTTCAAGTTTGGGTACTAGGTCTGGATTTCAGTCTTGGTCCAGATCAGGCTCCGGGTGTTGGTTCGCGTCCTGGGTCATGGTCTAGGTTGGATCCGAGTGCTAAGTTCCAATTAGTTCTGGGTGTAAGTCCTTGGTTCTGATCCTGGTCTGGGTTCGAGTTTGTGTCTGGGTCCGGGTCTAGCTTTGGGGTCTGAATCTTTGTGTGGGTTTGAGTTCGGGTCCGAGTCTGTGTCCGAGTTTATGTCCAGGTCTGGACCCTAATCTGGGTCTAGGTTTGGGTCTAGGTCCAAGTTTTTGTCCTGAGTGCGGGTCCAAGTTTGGGTCTGGGTCAGGATCTCGGTCGAGACATAGGTCTAGCATTTCGATCCCAGTATGGGTCTTGGTCCAAGTCCAAGTTCGTATCCGAATCCTTATTTAGGTCCAATCTGTGTTTGGGATTTGGTCCCAGATTTAGGTCTAGGTTGGGTCTCATTTCCGGTCTGGGTACACGACCGTGTCTGGGCCCGAGTTCTAGTCTCAGTTTGGGTTTGAGGCTAGGTATGTGTTCAATTCTAGGTCTGCGTTCGGGTCCTGGTGACGGCTCTAGTCTTGTTCTAGGGTCTTGGTTCGAAGATCCTTGTTCAGGTTCTAATTTTGGGACCCAGGTCTAGGTCTAGGTTTGGTTTTGGTTCTTTGTCTGGGTTCTAGTACTAGAATGAGTCCCAGATCTAGACACCGACTACTGGTCTGTTCCAAGCCCCGTTACCTGAATCCCGAGTCAAGATTTGGATCACTTTCACGGGTCTCGATCTAGTTCTGGTTCAAGTGCCAGGTCTAATTTTTGAGTTTGGGTTCGGGTTCGGGTGCGGTTCTAGGTCACGACCCTATTTCTGTGTCCCTAGTCTGGTTTCAGGTTCGGGTTCGGGTCTCGAGTCCATGTTTGGGTTGGGATCCGGATACGGCTCCCAATTCGGGTCTAGGTTTGATTTGGAGTCCAGATCCTGGTCCGGTTATGGTTCTGGATCTAGGTCCAATTTCAGTTATGATTCCAAGTCCAAGTCCTAGTTCCAGTCCCAGTCAACTTCCGGTTTTGGTTCCATTTTTGGGTCATGGGGTACGGGTTCGGGTCCACTTTTGGGTTTGGGACTTGGTTCAGGTCTGGGTGTGGGTTCGGGTCCTTGTCAGGGTTCGGGTCCAGAGCTGGGTCCCAAATCCTGACACCGACTAAGGGTTTTGTCCAAGCCCTGGGTTAAGATCCAGAACCCAATCTCGGGTCCCAGTCTGGTTCCATTTCTAGTGCCGGGTAACGAGCTGGATCCTAGGTTCAAGTTCGGATCTAGGTCGGGTACTAGGTCTCGGTCCTAGTTCTGTTTCCAAGGTCCCTATCCTGATTCTGGGTCCAGGTCCCGGTTATTGTGTGGGTTTGGGTCCCGGTCTAGGTTTGAGTTTTAGTCCTAGTCTCAATTCGGGTTTAGGTTTCTGTCTGGGTTTTGATCTGGGTTCGGGTTTGGGTTTAGGTCCTGGTCCTGGTGCTAGTCCTTGTTCAGGTCTAGTTCCATTTCTGATTATGAGTTCGAGTTTGGGTTTGAGTTCGGGTCGGAGTTCGAGTCTTGGTCTGAGTTTGGGTTCGGGTCCGGATTTCAGTCTAGGTCCAGATCAGGCTCCGGGTGTGGGTTCGCGTCCTGGGTCTTGGTCTAGGTTGGGTCCGAGTGCCAAGTTCAAATCCCGATCTGAGTCTTGATTCAGTTTTGGGTGTAAGTCCTTGGTTCTTATCCTGGTTTGGGTTTGAGTTTGTGTCTGGGTCCGGGTCTAGCTTTTGGTCTGAATCTTTGTGTGGGTTTGAGTTCGGGTCTGAGTCTGTGTCCGGCTTTATGTCGAGGTCTGGACCCTAATCTGGGTCTAGGTTCGCGTCAAGGTCCAAGTTTGGGTCCCGACTGCGGGTCCAAGTTTAGGTCTGGGTCAGGATCTTGGTCCAGACCTAGATCAAACATTTCGATCTCAGTCTGGGTCTTGGTCCGAGTCCAAGTTCGTATCCGGATCCCCATCTAATTCCAATCTGTGTTTGGGATCGGGTCCCAAATAAAGGTCCAGGTCTGGCTCTCAGTTTCGGTCTGGGTACGCGACCGTGTCTGGGCCCAAATTCAAGTCTCAGTTTAGGTCTGAGGCTAGGTCTGTGTTCGGGTCCTGGTCACGGTCCTAGTCTTGTTCTAGGGTCCTAGTTCGACGATTCTTGTTCAGGTTCTAATTTTGGCTCCCAAGTCTAGGTCTTGGTTTAGGTTTCGTACTTTGTATGGGTTGTGGTCCTAGCATGAGTCCCAGATCTAGACACCGACTACTGGTCTGTCCCAGGCCCCGTTACCTGAATCCCGAGTTAAGATTTGGATCACTGTCACGGGTCTCGGTCTAGTTCTGGTTCAGGTGCCAGGTCCAATTTCTGAGTTTGGGTTCGGGATCGAGACTGGGGTACGGTTCTAGGTCACAACCCTGTTTCTGTGTCCCTAGTCTGGTTTCAGGTTCGGGTTCGGGTCCCGAGTCCAGGTTTGGGTTGGGATCCGGGTACGGCTCCCAATTCGGGTCTAGGTCTGATTTGTAGTCCGGGTCCTAGTCCGGTTACGGTTCTGGATCTAGGTCTAGTTTTAGTTATGATTCCAAATCCAAGTCCTAGTTCCAGTCCCGATCAACTTCAAGTTTTGGTTCCAATTTTGGGTCACAGGGTACGGGTTCAGGTTCACTTTTGGGTTTGGGACTTGGTTCAGGTCCGGGTGTGGGTTCGGGTCGTTGTCAGTGTTCGGGTCCAGAGCTTGGTCCCAAATCCTGACACCGACTACAGGTTTTTCCAAGCCCTAAATCCAGATCCAGATCCCAATCTCAGGTCCCAGTTTGGTTCCATTTCTAGAGCCGGGTAACGAGCTGAGTCCTAGGTTCAAGTTCGTATCTGGGTTAGGTACTAGGTCCCGGTCCTAGTTCTGTTTCAAAGGTCCTTATCCTGATTCTGGGTCCAGGTCTCGGTTATTGTGTTGGTTTTTGTCCCGGTCTAGGTTCGGGTTTTAGTCCTAGTCTCGGTTCAGGTTTCGGTCTCTGTTTGGGTTTTGATCTAGGTTCGGGTTTTGGTTTAGGTCCTGGTCCCGGTCCTAGTCCTAGTTGGGTTCTAGTTCCCTTTTCGATTCTGAGTTCGAGTTTGGGTTTGAGTTCGGGTCCAAGTCCAAGTTCGGGTCCCGATTGCGGGTTCAAGTTTGGGTCTTGTCAGGATCTCGGTCCAGATCATGATTCCTGCATTTCGATCCCATTCTAGGTCTTGGTCTGAGTCCAGGTTCGTATTCGGATCCCGATCTACGTCCATGTCTATGTTTGGGATCGGGTCCCAGATTTAGGTCCAGGTCCAGGTCTCAGTTCCGGTCTAGGTACACGACCGTGTCCGGGCCCGAGTTCAAGTCTCAGTTTGGGTGTGAGGCTAGGTCTCTGTTCGGTTTTAGGTCTGGGTCCAGGTCCGGGTCCTGGTCCTACTCTTGTTCTAGGGTCTTGGTTCGACGATTCTTGTTCAGGTTCTAATTTTGGGTCCCAAATCTAGGTCTGAGTTCAAGTTTTGTTCTTCGTCTGGGTTCTGGTCCTACTCTGAGTCCCAAATCTAGACACCGACTACTGGTCTGTTCTAGGCCCCGTTACCCGAATCTCGAGTCAAGATCTGGATCACTGTCGCGGGTCTCGGTCTGGTTCTGGTTCAGGTCCCAAGTCCCATTTCTTAGTTTGGGTTCGGGTCCCGAGTCTAGGTTTGGGTTGGGATCCGGGTCCGGCTCCCGATTCGGGTGTAGGTCTGATATGGAACTCTGTCCTGGTCCGGTTACGGTTCTCGATCTAGGTCATATTTTAGTTATGATTCCAAGTCCTAGTCCTAGTTCCAGTCCCAGTCAACTTCTTCTTTTAGTTCCAATTTTGGGTCATGGGGCTTGGTCCCAAAGCAAGACACCGACTATGGTTTTTTTCAAAGCCCAGGGTCGAGATCTGGATCCCAATCTCGGGTCCCAGTCTGGTTCAATTTCAGGTGTCGGGTCACGAGCTAGGTCCTATGTTCAAGTTCGGGTTTGGGTCGGGAACTATGTCCCGGTGCTAGTTAAGTTTCCCAGGTCCCTATCCTGATTCTCGGTCCAGGTTCTGCTTATTGTGTGGGTTTGGGTCCCGGTCTAGGTTCGGGTTCAGGTTCGAGTCCCAGTCTTGGTTTGGGTTTAGGTCTCTGTCTGGGTTATGATCTCGGTTCGGGTTTTGGTTTAGGTCCTGGTCCTGGTCCTAGTCCTAGTTCGGTTCTAGTTCCATTTGCGATTCTGAGTTTTAGTTTGGGTTTGAGTTCGGGTCGGAGTTCGATTCCTTGTCTAAGTTTGGGTTGGGGTCTGGATTTCAGTCTAGGTCCAGATCAGGCTCCGGGTGTGGGTTCGCGTCCTTGGTCTTGGTCTAGGTTTGGTCTGAGTCCCAAGTTCCAATCCCGATCTGAGTGTGGATTCAGTTCTGGGTCTAAGTCCTTGGTTTTTCACCTAGTCTGGGTTCGAGTTTGGGTCCAGGTACGGGTCTACCTTTGGGTCTTATTCTAGGTGTGGGTGTTAGAGTTCGGGTCCGATTTTGTGTCAAGGTCTGGACCCCGAGCTGGGTCTATGTTCGAGTCCTAGTCCAAGTTCAGGTCCCGTGTGCAAGTCCAAGTCTGTGTTTGGGATTGGGTCCCAGATTTTGGTCTAGGTCCGTGTCTCAGTTCTGGTCTAGGTACACAACCGTGTCCGGGCCCCAGTTCCAGTCTCAGTTTGGGCTGAGGCTAGGTCTGTGTTTGATTTTAGGTTTTTGTCCGGGTCCTGGTCGCGGTACTAGTCTTGTTCTAGGGTCTTGGTTCGGCGATTCTTGTTCAGGTTCTAATTTTGGATCCCAGGTCTAGGTCTAGGTTCGGGTTTGGTTCTTCATCCTGGTTCTAATTTTGGATCCTAGGTCTAGGTCTAGACACCGACTACTGGTTTGTTCCAGGTCCCGTTACCCGAATCTCGAGTCAAGATTTGGATCACTGTCACGGGTCTCGGTCTGGTTCTTGTTTAGGTCCCAAGTCCCATTTCTGAGTTTGGGTTCGGTATCGAGACTGTGGTGCATTTCTAGGTCCAGACCCTTGTTCTGTGTCCCTAGTGTGGTTCCATGTTTGTGTCTGAGTTCAAATTCGGGTTCGTGTCCTGAGTCTAGGTTTGGGTTGGGATCCGGGTCCGGCTGCCAATTCGGGTCTAGGTCTGATTTGGAGCTCGGTCCTAGTCCGATTAAGATTCTGGATCCAGGTCAAATTATAGTTATGATTCCATGTCCAAGTCCTAGTTCAAGTCCCGGTCAACTTCTTGTTTTGGTTCCAATTTTGGGTCAGAGGGTACGGGTTGCGTTCCACTTTCGGGTTTGGGAGTGGGTTTACGTCCGCGTGTGGGTTTGGGTCCTTGTCAGGGTTCAGGTCCAGGGCTGGGTCCCAAATCCAGACACCGACTACAGGTTTTTTCCAAGCCCAAGGTTGAGATCTGGATCCCAATCTCGGGTCCCAGTCTGGTTCAATTTTGGGTGTCGGGTGACGAGCTGGGTCCTATATTCAAGTTCGGGTCTAGGTCGGGTACTATGTCCCGGACCTAGTTCAGTTTCCCAAGTCCCTATCGTGATTCTTGGTCCAGGTCCCAGTTATTGTGTGGGTTTTGGTCTCGGTCTAGGTTCGGGTTCGAGTCCTAGTCTCGGTTTGGGTTTAGGTCTCTGTCTGGGTTTTGATCTGGGTTTGGGTTTGGGTTTAGGTCCTAGTCTTGGTCCTAGTCCTAGTTCGGTTCTAGTTCCATTTGCGATTCTAAGTTTTAGTTTGGGTTTGAATTCGGGTCGGAGTTGGAGTGCTGGTCTAAGTTTGGGTTGGGGTCTGGATTTCAGTTTAGGTCCAGATCAGGCTCTGAGTGTGGGTTCACGTCCTGGGTCTTGGTCTAGGTTGGGTCTGAGTCCCAAGTTCCAATACCTATTTGAGTCTTGATTCAGTTCTGGGTCTAAGTCCTTGGTTCTGTTCTTGGTCTGGGTTCGAGTTCGGATCTAGGTACGAGTCTTGCTTTGGGTGTTTTGGTTCGTTTCCAGATCCCTATCATGGTCCAAGTGCACTTTTGAGATTGGGTCCCAGATTTTGGTCCAGGTCTGAGTCTCAGTTCCGATCTGGGTACACAACCGTGTCAGGGACCCAGTTCCAGTCTCAGTTTTGGGTCTGAGGCTAGGTTTGTGGTCGGTTCTAGGTTTGGGTCAGGGTCCTGGTCGCGGTCCTAGTGTTGTTCTAGGGTCTTGGTTCGGCGATTCTTGTTCAGGTTCTAATTTTGGGTCCCAGGTCTAGGTCTGGGTCCAGGTTGGGTTCTTCATCTGGGTTCTGGTCCTAGTTTGAGTCCCAGATGTAGACACTGACTACTGGTCTGTTCCAGGCCCCATTACCTGAATCCCGAGTCAAGATATGGATCACTGTCACGGGTCTCGGTCTTGTTCTGGTTCAGGTCCCAAGTCCCATTTCTGAGTTTGGGTTCGGGATCGAGACTGGGGTGCGGTTCTAGGTCACGACCCTGATTCTGTGTCCATAGTCTGGTTCCATGTTTAGGTCTGAGTTCAGGTTTGTGTTCGGATACCGAGTCTAGGTTTGGGTTGGGATCCGGGTCCAGCTCCCAATTCCGGTCTAGGTCTGATTTGGAGCTCGGTCCTGGTCCGGTTACGGTTCTGATCTAGGTCCAATTTTAGTTATGATTCCAAGTCCAAGTCCTAGTTCCATTCCCGGTCAACTTCTTGTTTTGGTTCAAATTTTGGGTCACAGGGTACGGGTTCGGTTCCACTTTTGGGTTTGGGACTGGGTTTAGGTCCGGGTGTGGGTTGGGGTCCTTGTCACGGTGCGGGTCCAGGGCTGGGTCCCAAACCCTGACATCGACTACGGGTTTTTTCCAATCCCAGGGTCGAGATCCAGATCCCAATCTCGGGTCCCAGTCTGGTTCCATTTTGGGTGTCGGGTCACGAGCTGTTACCTATGTTCAAGTTCCGGTCTTTGTCGGGTACTATGTCCCGGACCTAGTTTAGCTTCCCAGGTCCTTATCGTGATTCTGGGTCCAGGTCCGGGTTATTGTGTGGGTTTGGGTCCCGGTCTAGGTTCGAGTTCAAGTCCTTATCTCAGTTTGGGTTTAGGTCTCTGTTCGGGTTTTGATCTAGGTTCGGGTTTGGGTTTAGGTCCTAGTCCTGGTCCTAGTCCTAGTTCGGTTATAGATCCATTTGCGATTCTGAGTTTTAGTTTGGGTTTGAATTCAGGTCGGAGTTCGAGTCCTGGTCTACGTTTTGGTTGGGGTCCGGATTTCAGTCTAGGTTCAGATCAGGCTTTGAGTGTGGGTTCGCGTCCGGGGTCTTGGTCTAGGTTGGATTCGAGTCCCAAGTTCCAATACCGATCTGAGTCTGGATTCAGTTCTAGGTCTAAGTCCTTGGTTCTGATCCTAGTCTTGGTTCCAGTTCAGGTCTAGGTACGGGTCTAGCCTTGGGTGTGATTCTAGGTGTGGGTGCTTGGGTTCGTATCCGGATCCCTATCATGGTCCAAGTCTGCGTTTGAGGTCTGGTCCCAGATTTTGGTCCAGGTCCGAGTCTCAGTTCCGGTCTGGGTACACAACCGTGTCCGGGCCCGAGTTCCAGTCTCAGTTTGGGTTTGAGGCTAGGTCTGTGTTCGGTTCTAGGTCTGGGTCCGGGTCCTGGTCACGGTCCTAGTCTTGCTCTAGGGTCCTGGTTCGGCGATTCTTGTTCAGGTTCTAATTTTGGGTCCCAGGTCTAGGTCTGGGTTCTGGTTTGGTTCTTCATCTAGGTTCTGGTCCTAGTTTGAGTCCCAGATCTAGACACCGACTACTGGTCTGTTCCAGGCCATGTTACCCAAATCCCGAGTCAAGATCTGGATCACTGTCACGGGTCTCAGTCTGATTCTGGTTCAGGTCCCATGTCCCATTTCTGAGTTTGGGTTCGGGAAGGAGACTGGGGTGCGGTTCTAGGTCCCGACCCTGGTTCTGTGTCCATAGTCTGGTTCCATGTTTAGGTCTGAGTTCAGGTTCGGGTTCGGGTCCCGAGTAAATGTTTGGGTTGGGATCCGGGTCCGGCTCCCCATTCGGGTCTTGGTCTGATTTGGATTCGGGGTCCTGGTCCGGTTACGGTTCTGGATGTAGGTCCCATTTTAGTTACGATTCCAAGTCCAAGTCCTACTTCTAGTGAAGGTCAACTTCCAGTTTTGGTTCCCATTTTGGGTCACAGGGTACTGGTTCGGGTCCACTTTTTGGTTTGGGACTAGGTTCAGGTGCGGGTTGGGGTTCGGGTCCTTGTCAGGGTTCGGGTCCAGGGCTGGGTCTCAAATCCAGACACCGACTACGGGTTTTGTCCAGACCCTGGGTCTACATCCAGATCCCAATCTCGGGTCCCAGTCTAGTTCTATTTCTGGTGCCCAGTAACGAGCTGGGTCCTAGGTTCAAGTTTGGGTACTAGGTCCCCGTCCTAGTTCTGTTTCCCAGGTCCCTATCCTGATTCTCGGTCCAGGTCCCAGTTATTGTGTGGGTTTGGTTCCCGGTCTAGGTTTGTGTTCAAGTCCTAGTCTCGGTTCGCGTTTAGGTCTCTGTCTAGGTTTTGATCTGGGTTCGGGTTTGGGTTTAGGTCCTGGTCCTGGTCCTAGTGCTAGTTCGGTTCTAGTTCCATTTGCGATTCTGATTTTCCACAGTCTTACATACTATGATTGAGGTACCACTTGATGTGTGTGGGCACTACTCATTCACTCAAGAGTTTCGAAATTGTAGAGAGGAAAAGAGAGAGAAGGGGCGGCTTGGCTTTTCTCTGAACGAAACAATGTGCAAAATTATATGTTTCCTGAAGCCATCACTTTCTATTTATAGAATGCCCTCTAGGTTTAGGTTAGAATTGTGTGGCATTAAAATAATGAAAAAATAAAATTGTATAGGGCTTTGCATAGTGGACGGCCAGAATAAGAAATTGGGCCTCACTTTGCAACTTTCCCATTTTGCTATTTCTCATTCCCATTTTCTCAAAAATGTCAATTTTCCAATTTAACCTTTTAAATGTCAATTCTAATTATTTAATAACTTAAAAATAATTATTAAGTAATATTTCCATTTTATATATTTATTAATTTAGACATATAAAGTATCTTAATTAATAAATAAACCTATAATCTTTTTTTTCTTTACAATTTCGCCCTTGCTTAGTGAAAATTCATAAAGTAGACATAGTCTAACTTTAGAATTATAATTGATGAATTAAAATCAATTAACTGAGTCTTACAAGCAGTATGTTCTCAACTAGTATGGGGACCATGGGTCTATATAACCGAGCTTCCAATAAGTTGAACCGAATTTACCAAGTAAATTCTCTAACTTATTAATTCCTTATTGAATCCACTCTTAGAACTTGGAATTGCACTCTCAGTCATATAGAACGCTCTATATGTTCTACGATATAGATACGTCATTAGTTATCCATTGTTATAATCGTAACTTGATCAATGATCCTCTATATAGATGATTTACACTGTAAAGAGATTAAATTACCGTAAGACCCTACAATGTATTTTATGCTTAAAACACTTAACCCTGTATAAATGATATTTCAACTATGTGAAATGAGTACTCCACCATTTATTTTCGTTTGGTTAAGCTCGAAGGAAATCATCCTTTACTTTCTATTTGCCAGATAGAAGCTATAGATTCCATATTTATGTTAGCGCTCCCACTCAATTGCACTACCATGTTCCCAAAATGTACGTATCACCCTAACCAAAAAGTAGGCTTAACTAACAAATCAAAGAACACGAATAACACTCTTGAGATTGAACCTAATCATATCAGGATTAAGATCATTTGATCTAGGATCAACAGGTGATATTGAATTGAATAGATATTACGGTAAATTCTATTATATCTAATCAAAGTTCATTATCGGTCCCTTCCGATGTAAACTCCATACATCCGATACTGGTAAACTTTGCCAATGTCCTGGAAAGGAGATAACACTTTTCCAAGGTGCAAGAATACATATCACTGATCATACCATGTCAGTCTAAATCCAATGTTCTAACAAATCAGGGAATAAACTTTCGAATATATAATTAAGATTATATTCAACTGCGCTGACAACACTATAATCATTAACAAATTCATATGTTCTGGACTTAAATAGAATTCATACATTATATCTATAATCATGAAATAAATCATGTGAACCATGCAACATAAAATGTTATTTCTGATCTTTATTAATAAGTAAATCTGATTATATTGAAAAGGGTTTTATTTAGGGCCCAAAACCCAAGACTAGGTTCAAGTTTGGGTCTTGGTCGGGTACTAGGTCCCGGTCCTAATTCTGCTTCCCAAGTCCCTATCCTGATTCTGGGTCCAGGTCCCGATTATTGTGTGGGTTTGGGTCCCGGTCTAGGTTCGGGTTTGAGTCCTAGTCTCGGTTCGGGTTTAGGTGTCTGTCTGGGTTTTGATCTGGGTTCGGGTTATGGTTTAGGTCCTGAACCTGGTCCTAGTCCTTGTTGGGTTCTAGTTCTATTTGCGATTCTAAGTTCGAGTTTGGGTTTGAGTTCGGGTCGGAGTTCGAATCTTGGTATGAGTTTTGGTTTGGGTCCAAATTTCAGTCTAGGTCCAGATCAGGCTCCCTGTGTGGGTTCGCCTCCTGGATTTTGGTCTAGGTTGGGTCCGAGTCCCAAGTTCCAATCCCGATCTGAGTCTGGATTCAGTTTTGGGTCTAAGTCCTTGGTTCTGATCCTGGTCTTGGTTCGAGTTGGAGTCCGGGTCTGGGTCTAGCTTTGGGTTTGATTCTAGGTGTGGGTGTTTGAGTTCGGGTCTAAGTCTTTGTCTAGGTTTGTGTCTAGGTCTGGACCCCGATCTGGGTCTAGGTTCGTGTCCAGGTCCAAGTTCGGGTCCCAAGTGCGGGTCCAAGTTTGGGTCTGGGTCAGGATCTCGGTCCAAATCTACGTCCAGCATTTCGATCTCAGTTTGGGTCTTGGTCCAAGTCCAAGTTCGTATCCGGATCCCTATCTAGGTCCAATCTGTGTTTGGCATCGGGTCCCAAATTTAGGTCTAGGTGCGAGTTTCAGTTCCGGTCTGGGTACACGACCGTGTCCGGGCCCGAGTTCCAATCTTACTTTGGGTCTGAGGCTTTGTTTTTGTTAGGTTCTAGGTCTGGGTCCGGGTCCTTGTCCCGATCCTAGTCTTGCTCAACGGTCCTGGTTCGACGATTCTTGTTCAGGTTCTAATTTTGGGTCCAAGGTCTAGGTCTGGGTTCGAGTTTGGTTCTTCGTCTCGATTCTGGTCATAGTCTGAGTCCCAGATCTACACACCGACTACAGGTTTGTTCCAGGCCCCATTACCCGAATCCCGAGTCAAGATCTGGATCACTATCACGGGTCTCGGTTTGGTTCAGGTTCATGTCCCAGGTCTCATTTCTGAGGTTGGGTTCTGGATCGAGACTGGGGTGCGGTTCTAAGTCCCGACCCTTGATTTGTGTCCCTAGTTTGGTTCCATGTTTGGGTCTGAGTTCAGGTTCGGGTTCGGGTCCCGAGTCAAGGTTTAGGTCGGGATCTAGGTCCGGCTCCCGATTCGGGTCTAGGTCTAATTTGGAGTCGGGGTCCTGGTCCGGTTACGGTTCTGGATCTAGGTCCAATTTTAGTTACGATTCCAAGTCCAAGGTCTTCTTCTAGTCCTGGTCAACTTCCAGTTTTGGTTCCAATTTTGGGTTAGAGGGTACGGGTTCGGGTCCACTTTTTGGTTTGGGACTGGGTTCAGGTCCGGGTGTGGGTTTGGGTCCTTGTCAGGGTTGGGGTCCAAGGCTGGGTCCCAAATCCAGACACCGACTATGGGTTTTGTCCAAGCCCTGGGTCTAGATCCGGATCCCAATCTCGGGTCCCATTCTGGTTACATTTCTGCTGCCGAGTAACAAGATGGGTCCTAGGTTCAAGTTAGGGTACTAGGTCCGGTCCTAGTTCTGTTTCCTAGGTCCCTTTCCTTATTCTTGGTCAAGGTCCCGATTATTGTGAGGGCTTGGGTCACGGTCTAGGTTCGGGTTCGAGACCAAGTCTCAGTTCGGGTTTAGGTCTCTTTCTGGGTTTTGATCTGGGTTCGGGTTTGCGTTTAGGTGCTGGTCCTGGTCCTAGTCGTAGTTCAGTTCTAGTTCCATTTCCTATTCTGAGTTCGAGTTTGGGTTTGAGTTCGGGTCGGAGTTCGAGTCCTGGCCTAAGTTTGGATTCGGGTCTGGATTTCAGCCTAGGTCCAGATCAGGCTCCGGGTGTGGGTTCGCGTCCTGGGTCTTGGTCTAGGTTGCGTCCGAGTGCCAAGTTCAAATCCAGATCTGAGTCTTTATTCAGTTCTTGGTGTAAGTCCTTGGTTCTGATCCTGGTCTGGGTTCGAGTTTGGGTCTGGGTCCGGGTTTAGCTTTGGGTCTGAATATGTGTGTGGGTTTGAGTTCGAGTCCGAGTCTGTGTCCGGCTTTATGTCCAGGTCTATACCCTAATCTGGGACTACGTTTGGGTCCAGGTCCAAGTTTTGGTCCCGAGTGCGGGTCCAAGTTTGGGTTTGGGTTAGGATCTCGGTCAGAACCTAGGTCCAGCATTTCGATCCCAGTTTGGGTCTTGGTCGGAGTCCAAGTTCGTATCCGGATCCCTATCTAGGTCCAATCTGTGTTTCAGATCGGGTCCCAGATTTAGGTCCAGGTCCGGGTCTCTGTTCTTGTCTGGGTACACGACCATGTCTGGCCCGAGTTCCAGTCTCAGTATGGGTCTGAGGCTTGGTCTGTGTTCAGTTCTAGGTCTGCGTTCGGGTCCTGGTCACGGTCCTAGTCTTGTTCTAGGGTCTTGGTTCGACGATTCTTGTTCAGGTTCTAATTTTGGGTCCCAGGTCTAGGTCTTGGTTCGTGTTTGCTTCTTTGTCTGGGTTCTGGTCCTAGAATGAGTCCCAGATCTAGACACCGACTAATGGTCTGTTCCAGGCCCCGTTACCCGAATCCCGAGTCAAGATTTGGATCACTGTCACGGTTCTCGATCTAGTTCTAGTTCAGGTGCCAGGTTCGATTTTTGAGTTTGGGTTCGGGAGTGAGACTGGGTTGCGGTTCTAGGTCACGACCCTATTTCTGTGTCCCTAGTCTGATTTCCGGTTCGGGTTCGGGTCCCAAGTCCAGGTTTGCGTTGGGATCCGGGTCCGGCTCCCAATTCGGGTCTAGGTGTTATTTGGAGTCCGGCTCCTTGTCCGGTTACGGTTCTGGATCTAAGTCCAATTTCAGTTATGATTCCAAGTCCAAGTCCTAGTTCTAGTCCCGGTCAACTTCCGGTTTTGGTTCAAATTTTTGGTGATAAGGTACGGGTTCAGGTCCACTTTTGGGTTTTGGACTTGGTTCAGGTCCGGGTGTGGGTTCGGGTCCAGTGCTGGGTCCCAAATCCTGACACCGACTACGGGTTTTTTCCAAGCCCTGGGTCAAGATCCAGATCCCAATCTCGTGTCCCAGTTTGGTTCCATTTCTAGTGCTGGGTAACAAGCTGGGTCCTAGGTTCAAGTTCGGATCTGGGTCGGGTACTAGGTCCTGGTCCTAGTTCTATTTCCAAGGTCCCCATCTTGATTCTTGGTCCAAGTCCTGGTTATTGTGTGGGTTTGAGTCCCGGTCTAGGTTCGGGTTTTAGTCCTAGTCTTGGTTCGGGTTTAGGTCTATGTTTGGGTTTTGATTTGGGTTCGGGTTTGGGTTTAGGTCTTGGTCCTTGTCCTAGTCCTAGTTCAGTTCTAGTTCCATTTCTGATTCTGAGTTCGAGTTTGGGTTTGAGTTCGGGTCGGAGTTCGAGTCCTGGTTTGAGTTTTGGTTCGGGTCCGGATTTTAGTCTAGGTCCAGATCAGGCTCCGAGTGTGGGTTCGCGTGCTGGGTCTTGGTCTAGGATTCGTCCGAGTGCCAAGTTCAAATCCCGATATGAGTCTTGATTCAATTCTGGGTGTAAGTCCTTGGTTCTGATCCTGGTCTGGGTTTGAGTTTGTGTCTAGGTCCGGGTCTAGCTTTTGGTCTAAATCTTTGTGTGGGTTTGAGTTCGGGTCCGAGTCTGTGTCCGGCTTTATGTCCAGGTCTGGACCCTAATTTGGGTCTCGGTTCAGGTCCAGGTCCAAGTGTGGGTCCCGAGTGCGGGTCCAAGTTTGGGTCTGGGTTAGGATCTCGTTCCAGACCTAGGTCCAACATTTCGATCCCAGTCTGGGTCTTGGTCCGAGTCTAGCTTTGGGTTTGAATATTTGTCTGGGTTTGAGTTCGGGTCCGAGTCTGTGTCCGGCTTTATGTCCAGGTCTATACCCTAATCTGGGTCTAGGTTTGGGTCCAGGTCCAAGTTTTTGTCCCGAGTGCGGGTCCAACTTTGGGTTTGGGTCAGGATCTCGGTCAGAACCTATGTCCAGCATTTCGATCCCAGTCTGGGTCTTGGTCCGAGTCCAGGTTCGTATCCGGATCCCTATCTAGGTCCAATCTTTGTTTGGGATCGGGTCCCAGAATTAGGTCCAGGTCCGGGTCTCAGATCCGGTCTGGGTACACGACTGTGTCCGGGCCCGAGTTCCAGTCTCACCTTGGGTCTGAGGCTAGGTCTTTGTTCGGTTCTAGGTCTTCGTTCGGGTCCTGGTAACGGTCCTAGTCTTGTTCTAGGGTCCTAGTTCGACAATTCTTGTTCAGGTTCTAATTTTAGGTCGCAGGTCAAGGTCTTGGTTCGGGTTTTGTTCTTTGTATTGGTTCTGGTCCTAGAATGAGTCCCAGATCTAGACACCGACTACTGGTCTGTTCCAGGCCCCGTTACCCGAATCTTAAGTCAAGATCTGGATCACTGTCCCGGGTCTCGGTCTAGTTCTGGTTTTGGTACTAGGTCCATTTCTAGTGCCGGGTAACGAGCTGGGTCTTAGGTTCAAGTTCGGATCAGGGTCGGGTACTAGGTCCCGGTCCTAGTTTTGTTTCCAAGGTCCCTATCCTGATTCTAGGTCCAGGTCCCGGTTATTGTGTGGGTTTGGGTCCCGGTCTAGGTTCGGGTTTTAGTCCTAGTCTCGGTTTGGGTTTAGGTCTCTGTCTGGGTTTTGATCTGGGTTCGGGTTTTGGTTTAGGTCTTGGTCCCAGTCCTAGTCCTTGTTGGGTTCTAGTTCCCTTTGCGATTCTGAGTTCGAGTTTGGGTTTGAGTTCGGGTCGGAGTTCGAATCCTGGTATGAGTTTGGGTTCGGGTCCAGATCAGGCTCCGGGTGTGGGTTCGCCTCATGGATCTTGGTCTAGGCTGGGTCTGAGTCCCAAGTTCCAATGTTGATCTGAGTCTTGGTATGAGTTTTGGTCCGGGTCCGGGTATCGCTTTGGGTCTGATTCTTAGTGTGCGTTGGATTTCGGTTTTGAGTCTGCGTCTGGGTTTGTGTCCAGGTCTGGACCCCGATCTGTGTCTTGGTTCGGGTCCAGGTCCAAGTTAGGGTCCCAAGTGTGGGTCCAAGTTTGGGTCTTGTCAGGATCTCGGTCCAGATCTAGGTCCAGCATTTCGATCCCATTCTGGGTCTTGGTCTGAGTCCAAGTTCGTATCCGGATCCCTATCTAGGTCCCTGTCTATGTTTGGGATTGGGTCCCAGATTTAGGTCCAAGTCTGGGTCTCAGTTTGGGTCTGAGGCTAGGTCTGTGTTCGGTTTTAGGTCTGGGTCCAGGTCCTAGTACCGGTCCTACTCTTATTCTAGGGTCTTGGTTTGATGATTCTTGTTCAGGTTCAAATTTTGGGTCCCAGGTGTAGGTCTGGGTTCGGGTTTTGTTCTTCGTCTGGGTTCTGGTCCTAGTCTGAGTCCCAAATCTACACACCGACTACTAGTCTGTTCCAGGCCCGGTTACCCGAATCCCGAGTCAAGATCTGGATCACTGTCACGGGTCTCGTCTTGTTCTGGTTCAGGTCCCAAGTCCGATTTCTGAGTTTGGGTTCGGGATCGAGACTGGGGTGCGGTTCTAGGTCCCGACCCTGGTTCTGTGTCCCTAGTCTGGTTCCATGTTTGGGTCTAAGTTCAGGTTCGGGTTCGGGTCCCGAGTCTAGGTTTTGGTTGGGATCCGGGTCCGGCTCCCGATTCGGGTGTAGGTCTGATATGGAACTCTGTCCTGGTCCGGTTACGGTTCTCGATCTACGTCATAATTCAGTTATGATTCCAAGTCCAAGTCCTAGTTCCAGTCCTAGTCAACTTCTTGTTTTAGTTCCAATTTTGGGTCATGGGGCTGGGTCCCAAAGCAAGACACCGACTACGGGTTTTTTCAAAGCCCAGGGTCGAGATCCGGATCTCAATCTTGGGTCCCAGTCTGGTTCAATTTCAGGTGTCGGGTCACGAGCTGGCTCCCATGTTCAAGTTCGGGTCTGGGTCGGGTACTATGTCCCGGTCCTAGTTAAGTTTCCTAGGTCCCTATCCTGATTCTTTGTCCAGGTCCAGGTTATTGTGTGGGTTTGTGTCCCGGTCTAGGTTCGGGTTCAAGTCCCAGTCTCGGTTCGAGTTTAGGTCTCTGTCTGGATTTTGATCTGGGTTCGGGTTTTGGTTTAGGTCTTGGTCCTGGTCCTAGTCCTAGTTCGGTTCTAGTTCCATTTGCGATTCTAAGTTTTAATTTGGGTTTTAGTTCGGGTCGGAGTTCGATTCCTGGTCTAAGTTTGGGCTGGGGTCCGGATTTCAGTCTAGGTCCAGATCAGGCTCCGGGTGTGGGTTTGTGTCCTTGGTCTTGGTCTAGATTGGGTGAGAGTCCTAAGTTCCAATATTGATCTAAGTCTGGAGTCAGTTTTGGGTCTAAGTCCTTGGTTCTGATCTTGGTCTGGGTTCGAGTTCGGGTCCAGGTACGGGTCTACCTTTGTGTCTTATTCTAGGTATGGGTGTTTGAGTTTGGGTCCGAGTCTGTGTCTGAGTTTGTGTCAAGGTCTGGACCCCAAGCTGGGTCTAGGTTCGGGTCCTAGTCCATGTTCCAGTCCCGAGTGCAATTCCAAGTTTGGGTCAGGGTCAGGATCTCGATCCAGATCTAGGTCCAGCATTTTGATTTCAGTCTGGGTCTTGGTCTGAGTCTATGTTCGTATCCAGATCCCTATCTTTGTCCACGTCTGTGTTTTGGATTGGGTCCTAGATTTTGGTGCAGGTCCGAGTCTCAGTTCCGGTCTAGGTCTGTGTTCGGTTCTAGGTTCGGGTCCGGGTCCTGGTCCTGGTCGCGGTCCTAGTCTTGTTCTAGTGTCTTGGTTCGGCGATTCTTGTTCAGGTTCTATTTTGGGTCCCAGGTCTAGGTCTAGGTTCGGGTTTGGTTCTTCGTCTGGGTTCTGGTCCTAGTCTAAGTCCCAGATCTAGACACCGACTACTGGTCTGTTCCAGGCCTCGTTACCCAAATCTCGAGTCAAGATCTGGATCACTGTCACGGGTCTCGGTCTGGTTCTGGTTCAAGTCCTACGTCCCATTTCTGAGTTTGGGTTCGTGATCGAGACTGGTGTGCGGTTCTAGGTCCCGTCCCTGGTTCTGTGTCCCTAGTGTGGTTCCATGTTTGGGTCAAAGTTCAGGTTCGGGTTTGGGTTCGGGTCCTGAGTCTAGGTGTGGGTTGGGATTCTGGTCCGGCTCCCAATTCCGGTCTAGGTCTGATTTGGAGCTCGGTCCTAGTCCGATTACGATTCTGGATCTAGGTCCAACTTTAGTTATGATTCCAAGTCCATGTCCTAGTTCCAGTCCATGTCAACATCTTGTTTTGGTTCACATTTTGGGTCACAGGGTACGGGTTGGGTTCCACTTTTGGGTTTGGGACTAGGTTTAGGTCCGGGTGTGGGTTTGGGTCCTTGTCAGGGTTCAAGTCCAGGGATGTGTCCCAAATCCAGACACCGACTACGGGTTTTTTCCAAGCCCAGGGTTGAGATCTAGATCCCAATCTCAGGTCCCAGTCTGGTTCCATTTTTGGTGTCGGGTCACGAGCTGGGTCCTATGTTCAAGTTCGTGTATGGGTTGGGTACTATGTCCCGGATCGAGTTCAGTTTCCCAGGTCCCTATCGTGATTCTGGGTCCAGGTCCCGATTATTGTGTGGGTTTGGGTGCCGGTCTAGGTTCGAGTTCAAGTCTTAGTCTCAGTTTTGGTTTAGGTCTCTGTTTGGGTTTTAATCTGGGTTCGGGTTTAGGTTTAGGTCCTAGCCCTGGTCCTAGTCCTAGTTCGGTTCTAGTTCCATTTGCGATTCTGAGTTTTAGTTTGGGTTTGAATTCGGGTCGGAGTTCGAGTCCTGGTCTATGTTTGGGTTGGGGTCCAGATTTGAGTCTATGTCCAGATCAGGTTTCGAGTGTGGGTTCGCGTCCTAGGTCTTGGTCTAGGTTGGGTTCGAGT
The DNA here is from genome assembly GCF_029168945.1 of Cannabis sativa. Lineage (NCBI taxonomy): Eukaryota > Viridiplantae > Streptophyta > Magnoliopsida > Rosales > Cannabaceae > Cannabis > Cannabis sativa. Next base: position 46,741,751 of record NC_083602.1, on the reverse strand, counting down.
CCCAAGTTCCAATACCGATCTGAGCCTGGATTCAGTTCTGGGTCTAAGTCCTTGGTTCTGATCCTGGTCTGGGTCGAGTTCGGGTCTAGGTACGCGTCTAGCTTTGGGTGTGATTCTAGGTGTGGGTGATTGGGTTTGTATCCAGATCCCTATCATGGTCCAAGTCTGCATTTGGGATCGGGTCCTAGATTTTGATCAAGGTCCGAGTCTCACTTCCGGTCTGGGTAGACAACCGTGTCCGGGACCTAGTTCCAATCTCAGTTTGGGTCTGAGGCTAGGTCTGTGTTCGGTTCTAGGTTTGGGTCCGGGTCCTGGTCACGTTCCTTGTCTTGTTCTAGGGTCTTGGTTCGGCGATTGTTGTTCAGGTTCTAATTTTGGGTCCCAGGTCTAGGTCTGGGTTCGGGTTTGGTTCTTCATCTGGGTTCTGGTCCTAGTCTGAGTCCCAGATCTAGACACCGACTACTGGTCTGTTCCAGGCCCTGTTACATGAATCCCGAGTTAAGATTTGGATAACTGTCGCGGGTCTCGGTCTGGTTCTAGTTCAGGTCCCAAGTCCCATTTCTGAGTTTGGGTTCGGAATTGAGACTGTGGTTTGGGTCTAGGACCCGACCCTGGTTCTGTGTCCATAATCTGGTTCCATGTTTAGGTATTAGTTCAGGTTCAGGTTCGGGTCCCGAGTCTAGGCTTGGGTTGGGATCCAGGTCTGGCTCCCAATTCGGGTCTAGGTCTGATTTAGAGCTTGGTCCTGGTCCGGTTACGGTTCTGGATCTAGGTCCAATTTCAGTTATGATTCCAAGTCCAAGTCCTTGTTCCAGTCCCGGTCAACTTCTTGTTTTGGTTCCAATTTTGGGTCACAGGGTACAGGTTCGGTTCCACTTTTGGGTTTGGGACTGGGTTAAGGTCCGGGTGTGGGTTGGGGTCCTTATCAGGGTTCGGGTCCAGGGCTGTGTCCAAAATCAAGACACCGACTACGGGGTTTTTCCAAGCCCAGGGTCGAGATCCAGATCCCAATCTCGGGTCCCAGTCTTGTTCCATTTTGGGTGTCAGGTCACGAGCTGGGTCGTATGTTCAAGTTCGGGTCTTGGTCGGGTACAATGTCCTGGACCTAGTTTAGTTTCCCAGGTCCCTATCGTTATTCTGGGTCCATGTCCCGGTTATTGTGTGGATTTGGGTCCTGGTCTAGGTTCGGGTTTGAGTCCTAGTCTCGGTTTGGGTTTAGGTCTCTGTTTGGGTTTTGATCTGGGTTCGGGTTCGGGTTCGGGTTTAGGTCCTAGTCCTAGTTCGGTTCTAGTTCCATTTGCGATTCTGAGTTTTAGTTTGGGTTTGAATTCGGGTCGGAGTTCGAGTCCTGGTCTAAGTTTGGGTTGGGGTCCGGATTTCAGTCTAGGTCCAGATCAGGCTCCGAGTGTGGGTTCGCGTCCTGGGTCTTGGTCTAGGTTGGGTTCGAGTCCCAAGTTCCAATACCGATCTGAGTCGAGATTCAGTTCTGGATCTATGTCCTTCGTTCTGATCCGTGTCTGGGTTCGAGTTCGGGTCTAGGTACGGGTCTAGCTTTGGGTGTGATTCTAGGTGTGGGTATTTGGGTTCGTACCCGGATGCCTATCATGGTCCAAGTCTGCGTTTGGGATCTGGTCCCAAATATTGGTCCAGGTCCGAGTCTCACTTCCGGTCTGGGTACACAACCGTGTCTGGGACCTAGTTCCAGTCTCAGTTTGGGTCTGAGGCTAGGTCAGTGTTCGGTTCTAGGTTTGGGTCCGGGTCCTGGTCGCGGTCCTTGTCTTGTTCTAGGGCTTAGTTCCTCGATTCTTGTTCAGGTTCTAATTTTGTGTCCCAGGTCTATGTCTGGGTTCGATTTTGGTTCTTCATCTGCGTTCTGGTCCTAGTCTGAGTACCAGATCTAGACACCGACTACTGGTCTGTTCCAGGCCCCGTTACCCGAATCCCGAGTCAAGATGTGGATCACTGTCACGGGTCTCGGTCTCGTTCTGGTTCAGGTCCCAAGTCCCATTTCTGAGTTAGGGTTCGGGATTGAGACTGGGGTGCGGTTCTAGGTCCCGACCCTGGTTCTGTGTCCATGGTCTGGTTCCGTGTTTGGGTCTGAGTTCAGGTTCGGGTTCGGGTCCCGAGGCTTGGTTTGGGTGGGGATCCGAGTCCGGCTCCCAATTCCGGTCTAGGTCTAATTTGGAGCTCGGTCCTGGTCCGGGTATGGTTCTGGATCTAGGTCCAATTTCAGTTATGATTCCAAGTTCAAGTCCTAGTTCTAGTCCCGGTCAACTTCTTGTTTTGGTTCCAATTTTGGGTCAGAGGTTACGGGTTCGGTTCCACTTTTGGGTTTGGGACTTGGTTTACGTCCTGTTGTGGGTTCGGGTCCTTGTCACGGTTCGGGTCTAGGGCTGGGTCCCAAATCCAAACACCGACTACGGGTTTTTTCGAAGCCCAGGGTCGAGATCCGGATCCCGATCTCGGGTCGAAGTTTGGTTCCATTTCGGGTGTCGGGTCACGAGCTGGGTCCTATGTTCAAGATCATCTCTGGATCGGGTACTAGGTCCCAGGTATTCTGTGGGTTTTGGTCCCGGTCTATATTCAGGTTTGAGTCCTAGTCTCGGTTCGGGTTTAGGTCTCTATTTGGGTTTTGATCTGTGTTCGGGTTTGGGTTTAGGTGTTGGGTTTTATGCCCTAAATAAAACTCTTTACAATCTGACTAGTTATCATTGCAAGAAATTTGAAGTGATTAATGTTTGCCTGAATTTTATATGCTAATGGTTTAATATGTTTAATACATTCACACACACAAAATCAGTTAAATCCAGATCATATCTTTATTCACAATTACAATATCGTCAACACAGTGGAATGTGATTGTGATCATATGAATCAAAAGAATTGGTCCCTGTTTCATCAGTGTTATTGGATTTACACTAATGTGATAATTGTTGGAAATTATTTTACCAGATCTTAGATCTACTCACAAGTATGTTTATTAACACCCTAAATATGAACTTTCTAAAACGATGAAATAAACACATATAAAGTTAAAGAAACCATACATTGAGTGCAGCGGAATATAATGACTCCTTCCATTCAGATATCTAGCCCTTGATCTCTTTCTCTGAATCTTTTATGCTGAAACTCCTTTGCTGATGATCTTTCTTCACGATCTTCCTCACTATGATTGAGGTATCACTTGCTGTGTGTGGGCACTACTCATACACTAAGAAATTTCGAAATTTCAAGAGGGAAGAGAAAGAAGAAGTGGCAGCTAAAGATAGGGAGAGAGAAAGGCTCAGGTTTTTCTCTGAAGGAAAAATAGAAAATTTTAGTGTAATTTTCCTGAAGCCTTCACTATCTATTTATAGCATTCCACTAGGGTTAGGTTTGAATTATTTGGCATTAAAATAATGAAAATATCAGTTTAAATTTCCTACAAAAGTGGCAGGCCATACACTTAGTGGATTGGGCCTTGCTTTTTGCAATTTTGCAATTTTAACACCTTTTGTATCTGATTTTCTCAAAAATGCCAATTTCCTAATTCAACCATTTAAATGCCAATTCTAACTATTTAATAACTATAAATAATTATTAAATAATATTGTCATTTATCATATTCATTAATTGAACCATACAAAGTATCATAATTAACAAATATGCCCCTATAAACTCCTTCTTTACAATTTCGCCCTTACTTAGTGAAAAATTCACAAATAGACAGTCTAATTTGAGAATTATAATTGATTAATCAAAACCAATTACATGAGTCTTACAAGCAATATTATCTCAACTAGTGGGGGGACCATGGGTCTATATAACCGAGCTTCCAATAAGTAGATCAAGAATTTAGCACTAAAATTCACTAACTTATTAATTCTTCGTTGAATCCACGCATAGAACTTAGAATTGCACTCTCAATATATAGAATGCTCTATATGTTCCACCATATAGACACATCATTAGTTATCCATTGTTATAATCCTAATGTGATCAATGATCCTCTATATGAATGATCTACACTGTAAAGGGATTAAATTACCGTTACACCCTACAATGTATTTATTCCTTAAAACACTTGACCCCGTATAAATGATATTTCAGCTTATGTGAAATGAGTAATCCACCATTTATGTTCGTTTGGTCAAGCTCGAAGGAGATCATCCTTTGCTTACTATTCGCCAGATAGAAGCTATAGATTCCATGTTTATGATAGCACTCCCACTCAATTGCACTACCGTGTTCCCAAAATCTACGTATCACCCTGACCTAAAAGTAGGCTTAACTAACAAATCAAAGAACACGAATAGCCTTTCAAGATTGAGCCTAATCATATCAGGATTAAGAACATTTGATCTAGGATCAACTTGGCGATATTGACTTGAATAGATTTTACGGTAAGTTTAATTAAATCTAAGTCAAAGTTCAATATCGGTCCCTTCCGATGCATACTCCATGCATCCAACCTGAGCTTTACTTTAACCAATGCTCTGGAAAGAACATAGCATTTCTCCAAATGCAAGTAAACTCTGTTGTAGATTATCATATCAGTAAAACCCTATGTCTGATAAATCTAGGAAACTTTATTCACATAGTCATGTTTACTTTCCAATGTGTTGACGGCACGATAAACAGGATCAAGTATGTGAAAAGGGTTTCAGATGAATTTATACATTATGTACATATAATCATGAAATAAATCATGTGAACCATGCAACATTAAATGTTATTTCTGATCTATATTAATAAGTAAATCTGATTATATTGAAATGAGTTTTATTTAGGGCATAAAACCCAACAATAATCAGCGATGATGTGTACTTAAACTTGGAGTTAGTGTTATGTTCTTTCCAGGACATTAGTAAAGTATACTAGTTTCGAATGTATGGAGTATACATTGGACAGGACCGATATTGCAACTAAGTTAAGATATTACAAACTTACCGTTATATATATCTTTCCAAGTCAATATCAATAGTTGATCTTAAGATTAAAAGAATCTAAATCCTGATATGCTTAGGCTCAACTCAGGAGTACTATTCATGTTCTTTGATTTATTAGGTAAGCCTACTTTTGGGTCAGGGTGATACGTATATTTTGGGAACATGATAGTATGATTGAGTGGGAGTGCTAAACATAAATATGGAATCTATAGCTTCTACTGGTGTATAGAAGTCAAGTGATGATTCCCTTCGAGCTTAGCAAATAGAAGTAAATGGATGAGCTCTTGTTTAACTGACTAATTATTAGATCACTAAACACCATTTACAGGTAGCTAAGTGTTTTAAGGGGCAAAATACATTGAGGGTGAGAACGGTAAAGAAATCCCATCTCGATGTAGATCATCCATATAGAGGATCTTTAAATCACAATAAGATTATAACAATGGTTAAATGAGATAGCATATTGATATCGTGGAACATATAATATGCTCTATATAAGTCTGAGAGTGCAATTCTAAGTTCTAAGAGTGGATTCAACGAAGAATTAATAAGTAAGAATTTACTTGGTAAATTTGGTTCACTTATTGGAAGCTCAGCATATAGATCCATGTTCCCCATTCTAGTTGAGAACATTCTGCTTGTAAGACTCATTAATTGATTCGTGATTGATCAATTATAATTCTAAAGTTAGACTATGTCTAATTTTATGAATTTTCACTAATCAGGGGTGAAATTGTAAAGAAAAGAGATTCTAGGTTTATTTATTTATTAATGGACTTTATATGTCTAGTTAATAATTAAATTAAATGACAATATTATTTAATAATCTATTTTAGTTATTAAATAATTAGTTTTGGGATTTAAATGATTAGAATTAGAAAATTGGCGTTTTTGAGAAAATAGAAATAAAATTTGATAAAACTACAAAATCAAGTGGGGCCCACTAACATACCATGGCCGTGTTGGGTTTTATGCCCTAAATAAAACTCTTTTCAATATAATCAGATTTACTTATTGTTGCTCCAGAATTTGCCCAAAATACGTGGACCAGTCGAGAGGGGACACGTGGATCGGATAACTTGTAAACATTTACTAAGTCTTTGTGTGCCACAAGGAAGCACTGTTAGCATGGGTCCCGGAGGAGGCACCCGGAGTACAAGGTACTCCAGGAAGCTAGTATAGCGTGAAGGCTCTCCGGGATATGTCAGGTCTCTCCCGAGCAATCAAGTCGCATTTAATGCTGCATGGGAGGAAGCGTGTTGGGACTGTAACACGCAATAAAGTCTGACGGCACAACCCCCAAACAGCAGCGCTACAGTAATGATCATTTAAGTCTAGCGACGGCTACTCTGCGAACAGTCACGTCAATCACAAGGCAAAAAGGACATTCTTCATAAAAGCCCTATAGCACCTAGGGATTTGACCATGCATCACCCATGGTATATTCATTGGAAATGCCCAACTTTATGGATACTTACAGACACATGTGTAAGAACAATTCTAGGGATTACCCCACCAACACACTATAAATACCCCCTCAAAGCTCATTTAATGGGGTCGAGAATCTTGGTTTGCAAAAGAGCAAGAAGAGAAAATACTCACCAAGAACATTCTCTGTATTTAAGAGAAAGACATTCTCTCAAGTGTAGAATCTGTATTAAATACATCCATTAATAACAGAGGCTCATGGACTAAGGCTCATTAACGCCCCAACCACGTAAAAAATCTTCATCTCACTTTCTTACAGCTCTTTATTATAATTATATTTTAATAGTTGCCGAAAACCTCGGTCAACATTTTGGTGCTTTCATTGAGAGCTGAGGAAAGCTGCTACATAACAAGCATTTGACTTCACAACAATGGTGGAGACAAGAGCTGCACGTCATCCTCGCCCTCTAGAAGACGCTCAAGACCCCAATGAGGAAGATGTAGCCTCAAGGGCAGCAGAGGAGTCCGAGGAAGAAGAAGAAGAAATAGTTCCCGACGAGAACTACGAGGAACACCTCGACGAGTATGCATATGACGGAGGAAGCTACTCGGAGTTGGTGCTCCTTAGACAAAAAGCTATCGATCATGAAACTGAGATCGAAGCTCAGAAAGTGCAAAATCAAAAAATGCAGGAAGTGATGCTAGCCATGCAGAAAGCCATGGAGGCAGCTGGTATTCACGTGCACCCCAAGGCGATGGCAGCTGGGCTCAACGGGGAGCCAGCGACGTCTTCGCCTAACTCCCAGCAGCAAAGACCTAGGGAACCTAGCCCTATAAGGCACCCTACTGAGGAAAACCAAACAAAAAACCCTACTTCTACCCCGGGGCGAAAGAAAAAGGTGCAGGATCCGCGAAGGGTCCGCTCAGATTTCCCTAAAGGGAAAGGTCCGCAGAGGGGCAAGCCCCAAAGAGGGAGTCTTGGCCCTCAGGATCGAGGGGACCGGAAAATCGTTTCCGTGCACCAGGAACCAGGGGGTAGAGGAAGAAGAGGACAGAGATGTCCTCCCATTGATCTGAGAAATCAAATCAATGGGAATCAAGGCGACCTCCGGGATCACCTTGAACAAAAAAGATACAGGCCCGTGGTCTCCTCGGGTACTGTAAACGAAGGGATTATGGCGGAACTTGCCATACTTCGAAAAGATATTGCTCGAGTCTCCCGGAGGCAGAAGGGAGACGACTCCGACTCGGACAGTGAGGATCGGGAGCCTTGTGCCAAACATATCCTGGAGGCGGAGCTCTCTAAAAACTTCAAGATGCCCGAAATGGCGGCATATACTGGGAACTCCGACCCCAGTGATCACTTGTCACGGTTCAACCGAGTCATGACAGTCATGCGGGTCAGCAATGACGCCAAATTCTTGTGCTTCCCCCTCACTCTGAGCGGATCAGCAGAGGAATGGTTCAAAAAGCTGGAACCAGGATCGGTGGGTTGCTGGAACAAACTCCAAACCAACTTCCGGAGACAATTTGTCGCTGCCAGGAAGGTCAACTTGGAGGTTAGTGCCTTGACCAACATCAAGCAACTGCCCACCGAGACCTTGAAGAATTACATCAAGAGGTTCCGAGAGGAAGCCTCGAAGACCAAGAAGGTCGACGACGGACAACAGCTTGCGCTTCTCCAAGCAGGAATCCGCACTGGGACTCCCTTCTGGAACGAGTTGCAGCAAGAAGGCGCTGCTAGCCTTCAGGACTTCCAGAAGCGAGTCCAAAAATATATTAACCTCTAAGAAGCCCAGATCGTGGCTTACGGAGGCTACTATCCCACCGGGATAGCGGGATACATGCCAGGAGTGTCGCCCTTGGGTATTGTCCCGACCGCAACTCCGCCGGTAAGTGGCCCATACAGTTCTCCGCTACTCCCGGATACAGCCAGGGTCAAGCTGTGGCGCCGGCATCTTCCCATTACGGCAACCCGTCCGGGGTGAATGGACGAACTCCTTCACAGGCTGCCCCGACTGCTAGCTTAACAGGCCCTACCCAGGGGTCGAGGAGCAAAAGGTCCTCCAAGGGCAGCACCCGAACGGGAGAGAAGCGCCAAAAGAAGGGGTACACACCCCAATATACTCAGTACACGGAGCTCACGGACTCCCAGGAACGTGTATATTTTGCCACTAGGCAAAATACACACTACCGGAGGCCCCAGCCGTTGTACAAAGATAGCTCCCGGAGAGATCCGAGTAAAAGATTCGAGTACCACAACGACATTGGTCATAGCACCAATGAGTGTAAAAATCTCAAAGACGAGATTGAAAATTTGATCCGTTTGGGCCACCTCTATGAGTGGATCAAAAATAGGTTGCCCCACCTGAATCCAGGGCAGGTGGCCGGGGGTATGCCTCCGGGAACGCCAGGGGGTACAGCAGGAGTATTGCCTCCAGCTGCTCCCGCAGGTGACACCCAGCATATCCCCGGGCTACCGCCCCGGCCTAATGGACGGGTAGCCATGATCTCCGGAGGTCCCCATATCGGAGGAAACACTCGCAAGGAGCGAAAAAGATATGCCGAGGCCGCAAGACACAGTGAGGTGTGGGAGGTTACTCAACTCCCGGCTCAAAGGCCTCGGCTAATGGACCAGCCCATAACGTTCACGGAAGAAGACGCCAAGACGGTGCGTTTTCCTCACCACGACCCGCTGGTCATAGAGACCCCCATCGCAAATAAGGTGGTGGCTAGGGTCCTGATTGACAATGGGAGTTCCGTGAACTTGCTCTTCAAAGAAGCCTTCACTGCGATAGGGTTGACCGACCGGGACCTCTCGCCTAGTGGATCGCAGCTCACAGGGTTTAACGGGACGACGCTAATCCCGATGGGAAAAGTCAGGCTCCCAGTTACCCTGTGCCCGGATACCCCCCAAAGCACATTCAAGTATTGCACCTTCGTGGTGGTAGACTGTCCAACAGCCTACAACGCAATCCTAGGCCGACCGGCCCTCGTCGACTTTGGCGCAATTACTTCGATCCGACATCTGTGCCTAAAATTCCCTACCCAGGAAGCCGGAGTCGGAATGGTGAGGGGAAATCAGGGAGAGGCCAGGCAATGTTACAATGTTGCCACCCACTTACCTGTACTCACGGTCCGGGGGCCCCCTGAGATAGAGAAGGCTGAAGAGGATGAGTTGGATCCTCGCATAGGGTCCGAAAGGGTCGTGGAACCAATGGAGGACGTCGAAGAAATACCAGTGTGCGACGACGACTCCACCAAAGTACTCCGGATAGGGAAGAGCCTGGATCCGGAGGAAAAAGATAAAATAATAAAAACACTGAAGGGCGCCATCGACATCTTTGCGTGGCGCCAAGAAGACATGACCGGCATCAGCCCTCATGTCATCACCCATGTACTCAATGTCAACCCGGACATGCCCCCTGTACAGCAAAAGAGACGCCCGCTCGACTCGGTGAAAGCCGAGGCCTTAGAGAAAGAGGTGGATAAACTTTTGTCCAATGGCATGATCCGCGACGTGTATTATCCGGAATGGCTGGCCAATCCGGTCCTGGTGCCCAAGCCGAACGGGACTTGGCGGGTTTGTATAGATTTCACAGATCTAAACAAAGCCTGCCCAAAGGACTGCTTTCCGCTGCCCAGGATCGACCAGATGGTAGACGCCACGTCCGGATTTAAGCTGCTGTCTTTCATGGATGCCTATGCTGGGTACAACCAAATAAAAATGCATACGGCAGACCAGGAGTGCACTAGCTTCAGGACCGATAAGGGGGTATACTGTTACCTAGTCATGCCTTTCGGACTGAAAAACGCCGGAGCAACCTATCAAAGAATGGTTAACCGGATGTTTAAAAGCCTCCTGGGACGAAACATGGAGGTATATGTAGACGACATGCTCGTCAAATCCAAAGCATGCAACAGCCATGCAAGCGACTTAGAAGAATGTTTCGAAGTCGTCCGGAGATACGGCATGAAGCTCAATCCGAAAAAATGCACCTTTGGGGTCAAGTCGGGAAAATTCCTGGGCTACATAGTCAGTCAAAGGGGGATCGAAGCGAACCCGGAGAAAATCCAAGCTCTCCTGGACATGCCATCCCCCAAGAAACATAAGGACGTGCAGAGCTTGACCGGAAAGGTAGCCGCACTGAGCCGCTTTATCTCACGATCCACGGACAAGTGCATACCCTTCTTCAACATACTGAAGAAATGCCAAAAGTTCGAATGGTCGGATGAATGCGAGGAGGCATTCAAAAGGTTAAAAGACCACATGGCCAAACCTCCTATCCTATCAAAACCCGTCCTTGGAGAAGACTTGTTTCTTTACTTGGCCGTCTCCGAGCACGCGGTCAGCGCTGCACTGGTTCGGGAGGAAGAAAAAATTCAGCACCCCGTGTACTATGTTAGTAAGTGCATGGTAGGGGCCGAGACAAGGTACCCGGTCATTGAAAAATTAGTATTCTGCCTCCTGATGGCATCAAGGAAGTTGAGACCATACTTCCAAGCCCACCCAATCAGAATCTTGACCAATCATCCACTCCGGCAAGTTCTCCAGAAGCCTGAAGCATCCGGAAGACTCCTCAAGTGGGCGATGGAGCTGAGTCAGTTCGACTTACATTACGTGCCCCGGATTTCCATAAAAGGCCAAGCCTTGGCAGACTTCATCACCGAATGCAATGAAGCCGAGGCAACAGCCAATACACCGGAACCACCAATCCCCACTTGGAGAGTATTTGTGGACGGAGCTTCTAATGAGAACGGTTCAGGAGCCGGAGTGGCTATGATATCACCTACTGGATTGCGGCTCCAGGCGGCACTCCGATTCAACTTCACAGCTTCGAATAATGAAGCCGAATATGAGGCCCTGATAGCAGGGCTAAAATTGGCTAAAGCTGTAGGAGCCAAGAGAGTGGAAGTCTACAGTGATTCTCAGCTGGTCGTAAACCAAGTTTCCGGAGAATACCAAACTCGCGGCGAACGGATGGCCGCGTACGTAGCAATAGTCCGAGAACTGCTCCACGAGTTCACGGACTACAAAGTAGAAAGAATCCCCCGAGAGAAGAATGCTCATGCGGACTGTCTGGCTAAGTTAGCCTCGGACAGCGAAATCGAAGAGCTGGGGGTAGTACCAGTGGAACGCTTGGCAGAGCCAAGCATCAAAATAAAAGAGACCACACAAACGGTTGGGCAAGAACCCAGCTGGATGGTCCCCATCATAAAATACATAACCACAGGTGAGTTGCCCCAAGAGAGGGCACTGTCTCGAAAGATTCAGTATCAGGCTCATCGTTATGTAATGATGGATCAAATTCTCTACCGGAGAGGACTCAGCATACCTTATTTAAGGTGTGTATCGGACCCTGAAGCTAGACAAATCATGCTGGAGGTCCATGAAGGGTTCTGTGGAGATCATACAGGAGGACCCAGCCTCTCAAAGAAAATATTGAGGCAAGGGTACTTCTGGCCAACAATGAAAAAAGATTGTATAGACTATGTCCAAAAGTGTGACTCGTGCCAAAGGTACGCGAACATACCGAGAGCTCCTCCAAATGAGATCACTTTGATGACCAGCCCCTGGCCCTTCGCGGTCTGGGGAATAGATCTCATCGGGTCTCTACCTACGGGAAAAGGAGGGGTAAAGTATGCAATAGTAGCAGTGGACTACTTCACCAAGTGGACAGAGGCTGAGCCTATGAAGACAATAACTGCTAAGAAGGCATTGGACTTTGTTATCAAAAACATAGTGTGTCGATACGGCTTGCCTCACAAAATAGTCTCAGACAATGGAAAGCAATTTGATTGCGAGGAATTTACTGACTTTTGCAACCAACACGGAGTGGTAAAAAGCTTCTCCGCGGTAGCCCGGCCTCAAACAAACGGCCAGGCGGAAGCAGTCAATAAAATCCTAAAGGTCACCTTGAAAAAGAAGCTACTGGCCTGTAAAAATAACTGGCCTGAAGAATTGCCAAGGGTATTGTGGGCCTACCGGACGACCCCCAGAACCACAACCGGTCACTCGCCGTTCTCAATGGCATACGGTTGTGAAGCAATGGTCCCGGTGGAAACATTATTCCCATCCCACAGGAGGACGACTTATGATCCAGCCACCAATCAGGCACTGCTCCAAGAGGCTTTGGATCAAGTCAAAGAACTCCGGGATGAGTCTCAAATACGGATGGCTGCTTATCAAAAGAAGGTGACCAAATATTTTAACTCCAAGGTTAAAAATAGAAAATTCGCTATTGGGGATATGGTCCTAAGAAGGGTTTTTCCAGCCACCGAAGAACCCGGAGTGGGGGTGCTTGGACCAAATTGGGAAGGACCATATGAAATCGAGGACGAAATCGGTTCTGGCACTTACAAACTGAAAAGAATGGACGGAACCACCGTCCCAAGAGCCTGGAACGCCGATCACCTCAGAAAATATTACCAGTAGCGAATTAAACTTAGATTTTGTTCAAAGGGTTTGTACCGTCCAAATGTATACCTCCTCTATATTAAATAAAACTGAGTGCCTTAAAAACAAAGTTTCTATGCCACTCAGGGGGGTACTAGGGTATACCGCACGGACAAACAAAAACAAACTAAGTAAAATATCCTGACCCAAAGGGCAGGTCAAAAGTAAAATATCCTGACCCAAAGGGCAGGTCTAAAAGTATGCACAAAAATAAAAAGCATAAGTGTAAAAACCCTGAGCCAAAGGACAGGTTCAAATATATAAGTATGACGAATAAAGATCGCATAAAAAATATCCTGGCCCAAAGGGCAGGTCATATACATATAAATGGCCCGGGGACAGGCCTTAAAATATAATTGTCTCCCCTTCAAATGAAAGCTGCCGCCTATATGTAAATTGTTCTAAGGCAGCAGCAAATATGTACAAACAAAAAAAAAGGGGGCTATAAAAGAAACGGGTAGAATCTGGGTCAATAACACGGCAGCTCAGTCAGCCCGCGGAGGAAGACGAAGCCCAATCCGTGCCTCAAGCGCAGCATCAAGCTTCTTCTTCTTTTCCCGAAATCTGGCAATCATCTCCTCGGGTTTGGGATAAAAAGTAAGCTTGATACTCTGATCATTGGTGGCCCAAGCCATATAGACACCATCATCAAAGCGCTTCGGGCACCGGGCGCAGGAAACAGGAGAAAGGAGCTCGGCCCTCTTGGCCTTCCTGGTGGACTGTTCTTTGAAATCCCTAAGCTCCTTCAACTCCGCAGCTAGAGCGGCCTTGGATTCAATGTCCGACTGGGGAGTCTCCTCTACAGATCTCACCTTGGCGACCATTTCATCCAAAGCCTCCCTGGCCTCCCGGAGATCTCGCCTGGCCTTCTCGGCAGCCTCGGTTTGAGCCCTTAGTTCCTCCTGATGCTGGGCCTCCATCCTGTCTCTCCGCTGAGCCTCGTCCCGGATCATGGCCTCCGCCTGAGCCTCCCTCCGTTTGGCCTCCTCTTCCTTGGCCTTGGCCGCTGCCTCCTGGCGCTCGGCAGCCTCCTGGTAGATCCGCCTCTCCGCTGTGAGGTCCTGGAGGACCTTCCTGACGTCATTCATGTCCCCAAAGTCGGACAGAGTGAAGCCATGGTTTATGATGTTCCTGGAGAGGCGGCCAGCCTCAGCAGCAAGCTGAACCGTAACGAAGTATAAGGAAAAATTTCTCAAAGGAAGAAAACAAAATACAAACAACAAAAAGGAAACGCAAAAATTGCAAAGTACTTACCACCGTGAGAGAATGGCTGAGGTCCTGGACCTGGAAGATGGAGTTCAGGGAAGCACAAGTGGCAAACCGCTTGGGCGCGCAACGTGTAAGCTGAGAAGCGAACTCGCCGGTCATCTCCGCGGCAAAGGGAGCCAAGGTAGGCCCTAGGAGGGGACGGAACCAGTCCGTTAAGGGGTCCAGATTAAGGTTCCACGGATCATGGTATTCCGGGTGGTTGATGCTCGCCTCAACCTCAGCTCGCAGAATCCTCCTAAGGGCCTCCACTTCGGCATACCCCCGGGAGTACTCATCCATAGCATAGTTGTGTTTGGCTATGCGAAGCTCCTGCCTCACCTCATCCCCCGGAATCGGGGTAAGCTCGATGTGGGGAGGAGCAGGATTTTCCTCCATCGGGGAGACCCCGCCGTCTAGGCCATGGGCAGGAGTGTCGGCCCTCCGAGGCCTCTTCGGCTCGTCCTGGGCAATCATCTTGCCCTTACGCTTGCGAATCAGAGCCGCTTCAGGCTCCTCCTCGTCCTCCTCTGCTACCTCCGGAAGGGCCTGAGGCTCTCCTGCGCCCTCAACGGCTTCCTCCGAGAAGTCCCACCTCTTCCCTTGGCCTTCTCCCGGAAGCCCCTCCTCGTCATCCACTAAGTCAATGGTTTCGGGGGGAGCGCCGGAAGAAACCTTCAAGGAAGGGGCCGGGGGAGAGGGGGTGAAAGCCGGAGGAGCCACGGGAGTATGAACCCCAGCAAGCTGTTCCAGGATGGCATCCATGGAGGTACCTGTTCCAAAAAATAAGCAAGTGTTAGAAGTTGGTGAGGAACCGCTTATAAAAGATACAGCAAATAAACTACTCCTACCCGAACTTCCTAATTCGGCCCTAGCAAAGTCCTGTACTTTAATGCTGGCAGCGTCATCTCCAAGATAACTGTCCGAGGGCCGAAACCAGCTGGACGCTATGTAAGCTGATGGACCTAAGGGAATAGGTTCCGGAGGGCCGGAGCCCATCCGGGACCGACCTAGGTAATCTCCTAAGTTCGTAAAATAAAATTCCTTCAAACGATCCCCCCACCGGGTCAACGGCATCTTAAATCTACGAAGACGCTCGTCGAACCCTACGGGCCTATGACTGGTATATTCATCAACGGAAGGAACATAGCGAATTATCAAGGGAGACTTACCGCTGGCACCGGAAGTGCTAGCACCGGGAGCACCCGAGTTTGGTTCGGGGGCTGAAGGCTGAGGCCGGGAAGTCTGCTTCTCGGAAGAGTCTTCAAGACGAAGGGGCCTCCTGGCAGAACGATCCCCAATCTCTTCTTGAAGTATCTTGTCAAAAAATTTAGCTTCGGACTTCCCAGCAATGGCTTGGCTCCTTCGCACCACCGGACTCCCCACGCGGAGCCCTCTCCCAAAGGCAGCCTGGGCCTTAGAGTACGCCTTCTCCTGGGCCTTCCGGTAGAGATAATCTTGGTACTTCTTCTCTGCCGTAGCAATGAGCTCATCCCGGAAGGCCTTCTCCGCAACCGGCGCCCTCACATTGGGGCAGATGACCCGTGAGAGGTTGGAGTCATCCACGGATTGGTGAGAAAGGATAAGTTTAGCCTTCCTACAATTCTCCGTGGTGACTAAGCCCGCGACATCAAGATCGGCGTGGTCATAGGAGGCGAAGGCTTGGGCCCTTCGAAGAAAAGCCTGAGTAGGAAGCGTCCGTTGGTAAGGTGGGATCCGCACCCACTCCGTGAGAAGCTCCGGGTGGTCCACGGCCCTGAACCCGGAAGAGAAGAAAAAGCGGTGGCGGTACTCCTTAACGTGAGTCTGCCTATTATACGGAACCACCCCCTCGTTAGCAGGGTGGATCCGGAACCCGTAAAAACCATCCTTAAGTTTGTCCCCTTTCTTGGGGACGGATACAAGTTCATAAAAATATAAAATCTCCGCCGGGCTGGGAGATCCCCCGCCACGGGCGGTGTAAAAAATAAATAAGCCTGAAAGCAGGCGGTAAGCTTGAGGAATAAGTTGGTATGGGGCAAGGCCGACAAATACAAGAAAATTAACAAAGTAATCTTAGAGCGGGAGCATGGCACCGGTCATCAAATGGGTCTGACTCCAAGCCCCGAAGCCGTCATAGTTATGATTAGGCGTCTCCGAGTCACGAGGAGGCCGGTGAAAGGTCCCTGAGGTGGAGGGTTTGATCCCAGCCACATTAATGATGTTCTCCAGCTGGTGAGGACAAGTCAGGGTTGATCGAAGCTCGGCCGCTTCCCAACCGGTTGCGCGAGATTTATACCCCTCCTGGGCAACGGGTCCCAGAGAAACCTCCTCCAGCGTGGCCATACCTTTCCCTTTCTTCTTCGAAGATTTTGAGCCAGAAGCAGACATTTTGTGTTCTGAGAAAGACAAAAAGGGAAAAAGAAAAGTCCAGCAGTTAGGTCCCATACCAAACCCTAAATCAAGAAAAAGGGAGTGGGGGTCCCCTAACCGCTGGAAAGAGGCCCCCTCCGGACACGTGTCACATGGGAAACTCTGGAGAGAATCCCTGAACAAGTGTCGGGTGCAGTGAAATCGCAGAAAGTGGTTTTGCAAAAAGAAAAAGAAAAGAGAAAAGCCTTCCCATGCCCTAAGCAACTGTTAAACGAAGAACTTAAACACTCACACACCCAGAAGCCTCTAAGTACGAACCCAGAAAACGAACGAAGTACATATAAGCATGTTATTATCTAAGGATGCAAGAAACTTACAGTAGATCGTTGAACTGGGGGTACTGAATGTGGTTGAGTGAAAGTTGAGAAGAACTGGCGAAGTCAAACGCTGGAAGACTGAAAGAAGTGTTTAAGTATTAAAGCAGTTCGTGCTACTTTGAGGAATTTTCTCTCTGGGAAATTCGAGCAGAAATGGCAAGGAATGGAAAGTAACCGAAATGAAGGAAAGGTGGTGGCTTTTATAGGCAAAAACGCATGAGGAACAGGCGTCATCACCTACCAATCGCACGGTGGGGGAGACGCACGATTCGAATTCCCGAAAATCAACGGATCAGATCAATCTACCATTAAGGCGGTGGAAACGTTTGAGTATCCGTCTGACACCATTAATGCGCCGCATCAATCATGGGGCGTGAAACGAATCGACCTCTGCAAAAGCGAATCGCTGCATTAAATGACGTCATTAAGTTTGCCCCCACGCGCTCGAGGCTTGAGCTAGGGAAACGAGGAGTCGACCGGAGACACTTGAACAAGCCTTGGTTTATTTTTACTAAGTAAACAAGGCTTGGGGGTAAATGTTGCTCCAGAATTCGCCCAAAATACGTGGACCAGTCGAGAGGGGACACGTGGATCGGATAACTTGTAAACATTTACTAAGTCTTTGTGTGCCACAAGGAAGCACTGTTAGCATGGGTCCCGGAGGAGGCACCCGGAGTACAAGGTACTCCAGGAAGCTAGTATAGCGTGAAGGCTCTCCGGGATATGTCAGGTCTCTCCCGAGCAATCAAGTCGCATTTAATGCTGCATGGGAGGAAGCGTGTTGGGACTGTAACACGCAATAAAGTCTGACGGCACAACCCCCAAACAGCAGCGCTACAGTAATGATCATTTAAGTCTAGCGACGGCTACTCTGCGAAGAGTCACGTCAATCACAAGGCAAAAAGGACATTCTTCATAAAAGCCCTACAGCACCTAGGGATTTGACCATGCATCACCCATGGTATATTCATTGGAAATGCCCAACTTTATGGATACTTACAGACACATGTGTAAGAACAATTCTAGGGATTACCCCACCAACACACTATAAATACCCCCTCAAAGCTCATTTAATGGGGTCGAGAATCTTGGTTTGCAAAAGAGCAAGAAGAGAAAATACTCACCAAGAACATTCTCTGTATTTAAGAGAAAGACATTCTCTCAAGTGTAGAATCTGTACTAAATACATCCATTAATAACAGAGGCTCGTGGACTAAGGCTCATTAACGCCCCAACCACGTAAAAAATCTTCATCTCACTTTCTTACAGCTCTTCATTATAATTATGTTTTAATAGTTGCCGAAAACCTCGGTCAACACTTATTAATATAGATCAGAAATAACATTTAATGTTGCATGGTTCACATGATTTATTTCATGATTATGTGTACATAATGCATAAATTCATCTGAAACCCTTTTCACATACTTGATCCTGTTTATTGTGCTGTCAACACATTGGAAAGTAAACATGACTATGTGAATAAAGTTTCCTAGATTTATCAGACATAGGGTTTTACTGATATGATAATCTACAACAGAGGTTACTTGCATTTGGAGAAATGCTATGTTCTTTCCAGAGCATTGGTTAAGAGCCATGGTAATTGATTTACTTGCAAGAAATTTGGACTTTAAAACGATTGTTTGTTTGTATTTGGATGGTATCATGTTGTATTGAGTGTTATTTGATGATTGATTGATGTTTGTGAATTTTCGTTAAAAATAATTGCGATTCTGTTTCTGGAATTATTTTTATTGGATAGTATGGAAAAAATTAAGCAAGTTACTTTTTTACAGAACTCAATTTCGATTTAATTTGAATTAGTTATGATTTTTTGAAGATTCGAAAAAAAACAGAGTTGTGCTGAAATTTTCTTGCGATCGCGAAAACTGTCCGTACAGCTCACAATTTTTTCGTTTTTCTTCGATTTTTCATGCTTTTTCATGGAATTAACTTCCGATTTTTTGTGTAGTTTTGTATTTATAGATTTACTATTCCTAATTCAATTTTAATTATCATTATGAATTAATTTAATATTTTTTAAATTTAATTCAAGATATTAGTGTAATTTGAATTTTAAAATAGTAAATATGTATCTTATTGCTTAATTATCTATCTTATTTTTAAATTTGATTATATCTTATCTTATTTTTAAATTTAAGGTCAGTTTTTAAATTTTTAAATTAATTTTTTTTTAAATAATTTGACCTTATTTAAATTTAAAATAAGATAACTATAATCATGTAATTTTAAATAGATATAAGATATTTTGCTAACTTTTAAATTTTGTTATTTTATTTATTTAAATTACTTTTAAAATATGAAAAAGATATTCATTTATCTTTTTAAATTTTTTATTTAATTTTTATTTATAAAATAACATTTAAATTTTAAAAGTAGTAAGCAAATTTTTGAAATGATATTTAGGTTGGTTGAAACCTAATTTTTCAAAATTGTAGGTTTAATTTTAAATTTAAATATTTAATTAAATTTCGAATTTTTTTTTATTTTTCAATTTTTTTTTTAAAATTTTCGAATTTTTTTAATTAATTATTTTCGAAATTAATTATTTAATTTAAAATTAAATAAACCCTACATCCAACTATCCAACTAACCTTGTTGCAGGAGTATGTGTTTTAGCTTGTGTGTAAGTTTTCAAAACCTATTATTACTTGATTGCAAATAGCCATGGTTACTTTTTGCCAGATCTAATGATCTGATGGCTCCCTTGGTCAAGTTAATAATTTGTAACAGGTATATTTACAATCTTCTTTCATCTGTGTATGACCTAGCAACATGATAGGACCCATCCAAATTGTGCCTGTGTGAGCCTATGTGTTTAATTTCATTATAGACGCATATAGGTTGCTGTTGCTAAAATAAATTATCATAGTTCTTGATAGAATTTATTTAGGCCCATTTAGTTTTTGGGCCTATTCAATTAATAACAGTTGTTCTTATTAAGGTTAAATTCCTCTCTTTGGGCCTTGTGTGAGAGTTGGGAGCCATAGTAGTGGGTACCACATACTGAACCAAGCACCCCCTCACATGAACCACCCCAATTGTGAAGGCCCATTTGCCTGATTTGAATAACTGTACTAGGTTAATTAAACTAGTTTAACCTAATAAAATTGATTAGCAACATAATTAATTTCATTTATTTTGAAATTAATTTAAGAAAATTATAGTTTAAAGAATTTTTTATTCTAAGCTAAACTATATGTATTTTCTTGTATTTAATTAAATATAGAATTATAACCATCTAGATTCTTTCTGGAGCTTAATTTAAATTTTTCATTAAATATTCCTATTTAAGTTGATATTTAGTTATCTACAACTAACCAACTTAAATCTGAATATCTTTTGAATTTCAAATTTCAAAATTAAGTTGAGAAATTTTAGGCATTGGTTATTAAGATTCTTTAGATATTTTTTAAGTTAATATCTTTTCGAATATTAACTTAAAATGGAATATTTTAGATATTTTTTAAGTTAATATCTTTTCGAATATTCACTTAAAATGGAATATTTTCAAATTAAGTGGTTACAACTTAATTTTTTGATATTTAATTAAATTTAAATTTGAAAAATATTTAGGTTCTACATTTTTTGTAATACAACCTAAATTAGATATTTTTTCAAATTTTGTGGAAAAGATACTTAGTCAAATAAGATATTTTCTAGATAATTATTTCTAGACTACTTATTATTTCTAATATTTAAAAGGAAAATATTATACATTGTGAAATTAATTATGTATATAATTAATTTTGGTACAATTTATTTTAAGTATATTTTTCCTAGTATTAAACTAGAGATTAATAATTAAGCCTTCTCTACACTTAATTATTTATTTCTTGAATTTAATACATTTAATTAATTTGAAAATTAAATATCTAAGTTGATTTTTATCATCATACTTAAATATTTCTTTTTCATGACACTTAATTAAATAGAAAATTATTTTTAGTTGAAATTTATTTTTTCAACTAAATTTAAATATTTTCAAAATATATTTTTTCTTTATTTTATTAATCAAATTTCGAAATTGCATTTCTTAAATGCTGGAATTTCGAATTTTATTTGAAAAATAGATTAAAGTTGTAAATTATTTATTTTAATTTTGGACCAACTTAAATCAATGATTTTTTCATTTATTGATTAATTTAAAATAAATTGAATTAAAGTATATTATTAGAAATTGAATTAATTAGTCAAAGGGTAATCTAGATAGATGATATTTTTGCTTGAAGTATTTTTCTAGTGTATTTAATTAAATAGAAAATTAATATTTAAGTTGATTTTCATCATCATACTTAAATATTTGAAATTTTTCTTATATATATTTAATTAAATAGGAAAATTATATTTTTTGTTGTAAATTAATTTTATTAATTAATTTTGGGCCAACATTAAATTAGAATAATTTTTCCTGGATTAATTTTTTATTTTAACTTGTATTTTCGAAAATTGTGTCCTTGAATACTTTAATTTTTTGAAATGCAATATATATTTATAGAAAATTAAATTTGAGTTGTAAATTAATTTAAATTAATTTTGTAACAACTTAAATTGAATATTTTTCTAAATATTTATTGGAAATTATTACTAAGATGGAAATAATTCATGTTATTTTCTTATCCATCTAAGTAAAATTTATAAATATTAAATTAAAGTTTATATTTAGAATTTTTTATTCTAAATTGGAAATTTTAATTAAATAAATATATATTTAAAATAAATAGATTAAATAAAGAGAATCAAAGAAAATACAACTCTCTTTAAATAATGAGCTTTATTATTAAGATATTCGATCTCCATTGTGGGTTTTACACCGCATTTGTTTTAGTGAGTAATCCTCCCTAACGGAGGAACGTTCATTAGCAATTTCGCACCGTTTAACCTCGCATGATAAGTAGTTTGTAAGTGTTTTGTATGGTATGGATCACCCTAATGGTGGCGACCATACTTGACTTGCAAATTGCGAAACAATGGTGGAAGCTCATAAGATAGAATTGCCTTGACTCTAGCCTAAACGGGACAACGCTGAATTTCAATCTTGATCGAATAAAAGGTTGCTAGAATGTTTAACATTTTAGACGAGCTGACAACTCTATTCAATGAATGGTAGCTTTGACTCTCGCCTAAACGGGACACTGATATCAGTTTGTTGAAAACCTTAGAAATTATTTAGGATTGTAAGTTTTAGTATTTTCACTTGTCATTCCTACTTGCTATATGTTTATAATTTCTGAATTGTGTATGAATTTATATTGAACCATGTTATTTTCTGTTATTAAGTTGTAGTTTAATTTCGAATCTTCATTGTTGGTCTAACTTGGCTTGTTTATCTAATGAGATAAATCCCTAGTGGATTTTCACCATTAGACATTCATAATAGTGTTAGATCTCGAAAGATAAATATTGTATATGCGACATCTAGCTGTTCATCAATTAATGACACCTTAGACTAGTATTTTTACGATATGAAACAAGAAGATTGTATAAATAAGATTACTTTGACTTTCGCTACTCGAAGCATCGTTGGATTCTTATTTTAAACGAAATTATCCTAATCCCTCTTAGCTTATTCATTTTGAATTAGCTTCAAAACATATCATTAGATAAATGGTCTATAAATCATTTCATATCATTCTATATTTTCTGTTAAGAAATTAAATGACGCTTATGATTATAATCCCGAAATTCTATTCCCAATTGATATAAATCCTCAATCTTAGAAATCTCCTACTTGTATGGGCAAATCAGACTTAGAATTAAATAGTAGTGGTGGTCCAAGATAGAATTACTCATTATATTTGGTATAAATTTTAAGTCTTTGACTTTAATTTTAGATTCCAAATAGAAATTTTCTTATATTTCTAATTCCAGATACAATACAGTTACACTTTCTCAAGTGTTTAATATCCATCTTTTATTAATGGATTCAAACTGTATGGAATATGAGTTAGGTATTCTGTGACCAGGATCCACTTGCACTATTCTAAGAATTCTTTTATAAACCTAAGTCATCAAAAGACACTACCACATTTTTTTTAATCTATGGCATTTGTATCTTGTTCATAGTGGATTTGACAAGATCAATCTCTGCAAAGAGTTAATATGCCTATATCCACTGAAAGTAGTTCATCTCATTCGCAGATGGATGTACATTCA
The DNA here is from genome assembly GCF_029168945.1 of Cannabis sativa. Lineage (NCBI taxonomy): Eukaryota > Viridiplantae > Streptophyta > Magnoliopsida > Rosales > Cannabaceae > Cannabis > Cannabis sativa. The sequence goes on along the minus strand of NC_083602.1, from coordinate 46,718,788 downwards.
GGGGTGGATATGAGTTTTTCGTTGTATTCTTAAAACGATAACTCTAGATTATACCTTATGCAAAGAAATTTGAAATGTTTAAAAATTTCATTAATTTCTAGCAATGGTTAATACCATTAAGGTAAGTGGTTAAAGATCTTGCGAACTGATAGGGGTGGAGAAATAGTTAGTAGATATGCAGTTCAAAGATCATTAATTTGATTTTTGAATTATATCCAAACTTACCTCCCCAGAAATTTCGATTTGCATATTGATTATTAGTTACTAGTCGTTGCCTAAATCCTCCTATGGTAATACAATTTCAGAATGATGTAATGGTTGTATACTTAATGTAAATCATTACTAGATTCATGGATGACCTAATCAAAATATTAAGAAAAGCTAGAACTATTAACCATGGTTTGTTAGCTATTCTAAGTGATTAGGGGTGGACCATCCCATTGTCAATAGATAAGAAAGTGTTTGTTCAAACAAATACTAATTTTCTAGAATAATGACTAAGTCTGAAAACAAGTAGCAAATAAAGGAGATATTTTTCTTGATTCCAAAAGTGTTCTATCATCTTATTTGACATATGATGATCCCACTGCCTCTGTTGTCTTGTCACAACCGAAGAGATCAATACCATTTAGTTTTGTTAGACATAATTCACGGTACCTTGTCGTAGTGGGAGAGTTTCTAGGAACTCACCTTCTTATGACTTGGGAGACCCTAGTGATTAAAATCCATTGTGAGTTTAAACAAGTAATGGATTGTCAAGATAAGAAACTAAGAAGAAAGCCAATAGAACTATGGTTTAATCCATTCACATGGAGTAACCTAAAGTTTTCTATTTCAAGGATATAAAAGGAAATTTTCGTTTATAAGTCTATTCAATGGACTTAACAAACTTCCTGTTCCTAGTATTATAGGTTTGAGTTTATCTAAACCTATGGCTTGTGGTATACCTGGTAATTACTTACTCTAATGCAAGCAACTTACTTTAGTAAGATGCTGAAGCATTTTCTTTCTAATGGCAATCTATAGAAGCTTCACAACTATTCCAGAAAAGATAAAGCCATGAAAGAATTTCTTATATCAACAGTGAGAGGTCTTAGATATGCTTTTGCATGCCTTAGACCAGACACCTGCTGTTGAGTGGGAGTAATAAGTAGGTATCAGATTAATCCAGAAGAACATTGGAAGACAATCAAGTAAATCCTAAGATTAAGAAGAGGAACTATATGTTAGTCTATAACGGTGTGTTTAGAACTCTTAGACTACACCATATCAGATTTCGAAATTTGCCTTTGTGCTAGTAAATCTTTCTGATAAGATGGTGGTTACTCTGGGGGTGGAATAGTGATTTTGGAGAAGTGTAAAAACCTATCTGAAGTCTCTAGCTCTACCAGGATGGGACTGAATGTTAAGGTTGCAGGAAAGGTACTTATTCAGTCTAAGGAAAGTTCTATACATTTTTGGCATCATTCCAAATTGCCTTAAACTACTAGTGTTAATTTCCTGATTAACCAAAAGTAGTTGCCAAAAGTATAGAATCCAGTATCCCAAGAGAGTAGACATATAGAGAGGAATTTCACATTATCAATGATTTTGTGATTAAAGGAAGAGTAATGGTGGAGAAAAGGTTGTGGTTAATTCAACCTTTCAGATCCTGTTACGAGGAGTTTACTACTACTACACTTGATTTGTATATCAAGGTGTTGAGATTATTTGAAACGCACTTTTTTGTTTTATATTAGTGCAAGTGGGAGTTTGTTGGGTTTTATGCCCTAAATAAAACTCTTTTCAATATAATCAGATTTACTTATTAATATAGATCAGAAATAACATTTAATGTTGCATGGTTCACATGATTTATTTCATGATTATGTGTACATAATGTATAAATTCATCTGAAACCCTTTTCACATAATTGATCCTGTTTATTGTGCTGTCAACACATTGGAAAGTAAACATGACTATGTGAATAAAGTTTCCTAGATTTATCAGACATAGGGTTTTACTGATATGATAATCTACAACAGAGTTTACTTGCATTTGGAGAAATGCTATGTTCTTTCCACAGCATTGGTTAAAGTAAAGCTCAGGTTGGATGCATGGAGTATGCATCGGAAGGGACCGATATTGAACTTTGACTTAGATTTATTAAACTTACCGTAAAATCTATTTAAGTCAATATCGCCAAGTTGATCCTAGATCAAATGTTCTTAATCCTGTTATGATTAGGCTCAATCTTGAAAGGCTATTCGTGTTCTTTGATTTGTTAGTTAAGCCTACTTTTAGGTCAAGGTGATACGTACATTTTGGGAACACGGTAGTGCAATTGAGTGGGAGCGCTATCATAAACATGGAATCTATAGCATCTATCTGGCGAATAGTAAGCAAAGGATGATCTCCTTCGACCTTTACCAAACGAACATAAATGGTGGAGTACTCATTTCACATAAGCTGAAATATCATTTATACGGGGTCAAGTGTTTTAAGGATAAAATACATAGTAGGGTGTCACGGTAATCTAATCCCTTTACAGTGTAGATCATTTATATAGAGGATCATTGATCACATTAGGATTATAACAATGGATAACTAATGATGTGTCTATATGGTGGAACATATAGAGCATTCTATATACTGAGAGTGCAATTCTAAGTTCTATGCGTGGATTCAACGAAGAATTAATAAGTTAGTGAATTTTAGTGCTAAATACTTGATCTACTTATTGGAAGCTCGGTTATATAGACCCACGGTCCCCGCACTAGTTGAGATAATATTGCTTGTAAGACTCATATAATTGGTTTTGATTAATCAATTATAATTCTCAAATTAGACTATGTCTATTTGTGAATTTTTCACTAAGTAAGGGCGAAATCGTAAAGAAAGAGTTTATAGGGGCATATTTGTTAATTATGATACTTTGTATGGTTCAATTAATAAATATGATAAATGACAATATTATTTAATAATTATTTATAGTCATTAAATAGTTAGAATTGGCATTTAAATGGTTGAATTAGAAAATTGGCGTTTTTGAGAAAATCAGATGCAGAAAAGATAAAACTGCAAAATTGCAAAAAGTGAGGCCCAAATTGTTGGAAATGATTTTACCAGGATCTAGATTTACTAACAAGTATGTTGGATTAACAACCTAATATGAATTCTAAAACAATGAAATAAACACATATAAAGTTAGAAAACCTTACAGTGGGTGCAGCGGAATAATATGACTCCTTCCGTTCAGATCTCTAGCCCTTGATTCCTTTCTCTAGCAGAGCATCACCAAGATCTGAACCTGGATCTTCTTTGATGCAGAAATTCCATAGTCTTCCATACTATGATTGAGATACCACTTAATGTGTGTGGGCACTAGTCATCTCACAAGGATTTCGAAATTTCTCTCTATTTTTCTCTCTTAATTTCGTGGCTGATAACATGCAAGAGAAGAGACACAAAGGTTGTTTTATATAGGGAAAAGGGAGAGCACAACTTTCCAAATAAACAGTTTCCTCTTTTACTGTGTAATTGATTAACTGCCTTATTTAGTGTGATCCACCACTTTCCTATTATAGCTAGGCTTTGATTAGCAATTACATGGCATTTAAAAATGAAAATAATAATTGGGAAACACAAAGGGAGTGCTCGGCCATAGAGGGAAATGAGCCTCACTTGGATTTTGCAGTTTCCTCAATTTTATTTCTATTTCTCCAAAAATGCAATTTTTCCAATTCTAATCATTTAAATGCCAAAACTAATTATTTAATAACTAAAATAGATTATTAAATAATATTGTCATTTAAAATAATTATTAATTAGACATACAAAGTCTCTTAATTAATAATTAAACCTAGAAACCCTTTTCTTTACGATTTCATCCTTAAACTGTGAGAATTCATAAAGTAGACATAGTCTAACTTTTAGAATTATAATTGATTAATTAAAATCAATTAACTGAGTCTTACAAGCAGTATGGCCTCAACTAGTATGGGGACCATGGGTCTATATAACCGAGCTTCCAATAAGTCGAACCGAATTTACCAAGTAAATTCCCTAACTTATTAATTCCTTATTGAATCCACACTTAGAACTTGGAATTGCACTCTCAGTCATATAGAAACGCTCTATATGTTCCACGATATAGACACGTCATTAGTTATCCATTGTTATAACCCTAATGTGATCAATCATCCTCTATATAGATGATTTACACTGTACAGGGATTAAATTACCGTAACACCCTACAATGTATTTTATCCTTAAAACACTTAACCCTGTATAAATGATATTTCACCTAAGTGAAATGAGATCTCCACCATTTATCTTCGTTTGGTTAAGCTCGAAGGAAATCATCCTTTACTTCTATTTGCCAAATAGAAGCTATAGATTCCATATTTATGTTAGCGCTCCCCCACTCAATTGTATTATAGTGTTCCCAAAATGTATGTATTACCCTGATACAAAATTGGGCTTAACTAACAAATCAAAGAACACGAGTAACACTCTTGAAATTGAGCCTAACCATATCAGGATTTCGATCATATGATCTAGGATCAACAGTTGATATTGAATTGAATAGATATTACGGTAAATTTTAACATATCTAATCAAAGTTCAATATCGGTCCCTTCCGATGTATACTCCATACATCCGATACTGGTAAACTTTACCAATGTCCTGGAAAGGACATAACACTTTTCCAAGGTGTAAGAATACCTATCGCTGATTATACCATGTTAGTCTAAATCCAGTGTTCTGACAAATCAGGGAATCAACTTTTGAACATATAATAAAGATTATATTCCACTGTGCTGACAACACTATAATCTTTAACCAACTCATATGTTCTGGACTTAAAAAGAATGCATACATTATATACATATAATCATGAAATAGATCATGTGAACCATGCAACATAAAATGTTATTTCTGATCTTTATTAATAAGTAAATCTGATTATATGAAATGAGTTTTATTTAAGGCATAAAACCCAACAAACTCCCAATTGCACTAATATAAAACAAAAAGTGCATTTCAAATAATCATTAACACCTTGATATACCTATCAAGTGTAATAGTAGTAAACTCCTCATAATGGGATCTGACAGGTTGAATTAAACACAACCTCTTCTCCACCATTACTCTTCCTTTATCACAAAATCCTTGATAATGTGAAATTCCTCTCTATATGTCTACTCTTTTGGGATACTGGATTCTATACTTTTGGGCAACTACTCTTTCGTTATTCAGGAAGTAACCCTAGTAGTTAAGGCAAGTTGGAACACTGCCACAAATGTATAGAACTTTCCGTAGACTGAATAAGTATCTTTCCTGCAACTTTGAACATTCAGTCTCTCTCTGGTAGACCAAGAGATTTCAGATAGGTTTTTACACTTCTCCAAAATCGCTACTCCACCCCCAAAGTAATCACCATCTTATCAGCAGACTTTCTAGCACAAAGGCAAGTCTCAAAATCTGATGTGGTGTAGTCTAAGAGTTTCAAACAAACACCCTTATTGACTAACATATAGTTCCTCTTCTTAATCTTAAAATTTACTTGATTGTCTTCCAATGTTCTTCTCCTGGATTAATCTGATAGTTACTCATTACTCCCACTCAACAGCAGGTGTCTGGTCTAAGGCATACTAAAGCATATCTGAGACCTCTCACTGTTGATTTAAGAAATTCTTTCATGGCTTTATCTTCTCTGGAATAGTTGAGACTTTTCCTTAGATAAATAAAATCTATATCTAAGAAGTTGTGAAGCTTCTATAGAGTTCCATTGGAAAGAAAATGCTCCAGCATCTTACTAAAGTAAGTTGCTTGCATTAGAGTAAGTAATTACCAGGTATACCACAAGCCATAGGTTTAGATAAACTAAAACCTACAATACTAGGAACAGGAAGTTTTGTTAAGTCCATTGAATAGACTTATTAACGAAAATTTCCTTTCATGTCCTTGTAATAGAAAACTTTAGGTTACTCCATGTGAATGGATCAAACCATAGTTCTCTTGGCTTTCTTCTTAGTTTCTTATCTTGACAATCCATTACTTGTTGAAACTCACAATGAATTTTAATCACTAGTGTCTTCCAAGAAGTAAGAAGGTGAGTTCCTAGAAACTCTCCCACTACAACAAGGTACCGTGAACTATGTTTAAGAAAACTAAATGGTATAGACCTCTTCGGTTGTGTTAAGACAATAGAGGCAGTGGGATCATCTTGTAACGAATAAGATGATAGAACACTTATGGAATCAAGAAAAAAAAATATCTCCTTTATTTGCTACTTTATTTTCAGACTTAGTCATTTTCTTAGAAAAAGTGGTATTTGTTTAAACAAACACTTTCTTATCTAATGACTATGGGATGCTCCACCCCTAATCACTTAGAATAGCTAACAAACATGCAAACCAAGGTTAGCAGTTCTAACTTTTCTTAAGACTTCGATTAGGTCATCCATGAATCTAGTAATGGTTTACATAAAGTATACAACCATTGCATCATTCTCAAATTTTATTTCCATAGAAGGATTTAGGCAACGACTAGTAACTATTCATCAATATGCAACTTGAATTTCTGGGGAGGTAAGTTTGGATATAATTCAAAAATCAAATTAATGATCTTTGAACTGCATATCTACTAACTTTTCCTCCACCCCTATCAGTTCGCAAGATCTTTAACCACTTACCTTCACCATTGCTAGAAATTCATGAAATTTTTCAAACATTTCAAATTTCTTTTGCATAAGGTAAAATCTAGAGTGATCGTTTTAAGAATACAACGAAAACTCATATCCACCACTGAATGTATATCCATCTACGAATGAGATGAAATTACTTTCAGTGGATATAGGCATATTAACTCTTTGTAGAGAATGATCTTGTCAAAACCACTATGAACAAGATACAAATGCCATAGATTTATAAAATGTGGTTGTATCTTTTAGTTACAACAAAGAGTTCTTAGAATAGTGCAAGTGGATTCTGGTCACAGAATACTAAACTCATACAGTTTTAATCCATTGAAAGAAAATGGTTATTAAACACTTGTGAAAGTGTAACTGTATAATTAGTAATTCTTTCTTGGACCACCACTACTAATCTAACTCTATGATTTGCCTATACAAGTAGGAGATTTCTAAGATTGAGGATTTATATCATTTTGGGATAGAATTCCGGGAATATAATCATATGCGTCATCTAATTTCTTAAGAGAAAATAAGACTTTATATGATTTATAGACCATTAATCCAATGATATGTCATTAAGCTAATTCGAAATGAATAAGCTAAGAGGAATTAGGATAATTTCGTTTTAAATAAGAATCCAACGATGCTCCGATTAGTGAGAGTCAAAGTAATCTTATTTATACAATCTTCTTGTTTCATATTGTAAAACACTAGTCTAAGGTGTCATCAATTGATGATCAGCTAGATGTTGCATATACAATATTTATCTTTCGAGATCTAACACTATTATGTTAGTCTAATGGTGAAAATCCATTAGGGATTTATCTCATTAGAAAAACAAATCAAGTTAGACCAACAATGAAGATTCGAAATTAAACTACAATTTAATAACAGAAAATAACTTGGTTCAATACAAATTCATACACAATTCAGAAATTATGAAGCACATAGCAAGTAGGAATGACAAGTGAAAATACTAAAACATACAATCCTAAATAATTTCCAAGGTTTTCAACAAACTGATATCAGTGTCCCGTTTAGGCGAGAGTCAAAGCTATCATTCATTGAATAGAGTTGTCAGCTCATCTAAAATGTCAAACATTCTAACAACCTTTTATTCGATCAAGATGTGAATCCGCGTTGTCCCGTTTAGGCGAGAGTCAAGGCTATTCTATCTTATGAGCTTCCACCATTGTTTCATATTCTTGCAAGTCTTATACAGTCGCCACCATTAGGGTGAGCATAAACTATATAAAAAAAACTTACAAGATTAGTTATCTTTCGAGATTAAACGGTGCTAACTTGCTAATGAACGTTCCTCCATTAGGGAGGATTACTCACTAAAACAATAGCTATGTAAAACCAACAATGGAGATCGAATATCCTTATAATAATAAAGCTCATTATTTAATGAAGGATTGTATTTTCTTCTAATATTTATTTTAATCCATTTATTTTAAATATATACTTATTTAATTAAAATTTTCAATTTAGAATGAAAAATTCCAAATATAAATTTTAATTTAATATTTATAAATTATACTTAGATAGATAAATAACGTGAATTATTTCCATCTTAGTAATAATTTCCATAAATATTTAGAAAATTATTCAATTTAAGTTGTTTCAAAATTAATTTGAATTAATTTACAACTTAAATTTAATTTTCTATAAATATATATTGCATTTTCGAAAATACATTAAAATAAAATAAAATAAATCTTGGAAAATTACTCTAATTTTATGTTGATAATTTTCAACAAAAAATATAATTTTCCTATTTAATTAAATATCTAAGAAAAATTTCAAATATTTAAGTATCATGATTAAAAAATCAACTTAAATATTAATTTTCAATTTAATTAAATACACTAGAAAAATACTTCAAGCAAAACAGATAATATCTATCTAGACTTTCATGGACTAATTAATCCAATTTCTAATTATAATATATTTTAGTTCATTTATTTTAATTAACCATTAAATGAAAAATTCATTGATTTAAGTTGGTCCAAAATTAAATAAATAATTTTTAACTTTAATCTATTTTTCAAATAAAATTCAAAATTTCTGCATTAAAGAAATGCAATTTCAAAATTTTGGGAAATGATTAATAAAATAAAATAAAATATATTTTGAAAATTATTCAAACTTAAGTTATTCTGAAATAAGATTCCAAACTTAAAATAATTTTCAACTTTAATTAAATAACATGAAAATAACAATATTAAAGTATCATGACGAAAATCAACTTAGATATTGAAATTTTCAATTTAATTAAATGTATTAAATTCAAGAAATAAATAATTAAGTAAAGAGGAAACTTAATTATTAATTCTAGTTTAATATTAGGAAAATATACTAAACTTAGATTGTACCAAAATTAATTAAGAGACAATTAATTTCACAATCAATGATATTTTCCTATTTAATATTAGAAATAATAACTAGTACTAGAAATAGCTATCTAGAATATATCATTGACTAAGTGTTTTTCTAAAAATTAACTTTAAAATATTACAATGAAAAATAAATTTCATATATTTTAAAAGTTAATTATGTTGCTAATTCAATTTTAATTAGGTTAGAGTAATATAATTAACCTAATACAATTATTTAAATAAGGCAAATGGGCCTTCACAATTGGGGTAGTTCTTGTGAGGGGGAGCTGGGTTCAGTATGTCGTACCCACTTCTATGGCCCCCAACTCTCACACAAGGCCCAAAAGAGAGGAATTTAACCTTAAAATAAACAATTGTTATTCATTGAATAAGCCCAAATCTAATTGGGCCTAAATAAATTTCCTTATGTCAAAATTTATTTTAGCAACCTAGTCCATTTACTTAGTAAAAACTTAAATGGGCTCCCTATATGCATCTAAGCCCAAAAGCAAACATATAGGCTCACACAGGTCAAATGATTTGGATGGACCCTATCATGTTACTAGGTTTACACAGATGAAAGAAGTACAAAATTTACCTGTTACAAATTATTTATAAGATCTATCGTCAATTGGACTATGATTAAAATCAGATCATTGGATCATGATCTATCAACAAGTTAATCATAGCAATTTAGATCAGATAAATAATAGGTTTGTTAAAAAGTTTTGAATAAACAATATTAATAAACAAACATTGTCCATGTAACAGATGTGAAAACAAGATATTAATATAATTAAATTATTATTCTTAAACTAACCAAATAAAGGAAACTAATTTTAAAATATCTAGGTTTATTTGAATCAAATTAAATATCTAATAAGATCAATGATTTGAAAGGAAAGAATCTCTGATATCACTTTCAGATCTTATAATTTAATAAAATAAACCAATTCTAAAATAGATTTGGTTAGATAATTATTATTTTAGGAATAAAATAATAAATAAATAATAATTACCATAATTATATGTCAAAATATCTCAAATTAAGCAATATTCAAATCTCTACAAAAATATCTATGTTATTTAAATATTTAAGATATGATTATAAATTTCTAATAAGGAAAAAATGATATATATAGAAAAAATATCATTTTTATACTTATAATTTATAAATAATTAAATATTTAACAAAATAACAAATTTTTGAATTTGAAAAACATTATGGTAAGTATATCTATAAAAATATCTATGTTAATTTCAAATTTATTTATTATTCAATTTGTCATATAAGATAATTTTAATATAATATTTTAAATAAAAAGACAAAGTTATCTTTTAATTTAAAATATCTTAAATATCAAAATATCTAATCTTATAATTAAATAATAAATAAATATTAAAGAACTTAACAAATTTTTAAATCTGACCATAATAGGAAATATTTAAAAATTGGAAACAATCCAAAATAGAAATATTTAAAATTGGAAAAATTCCAAATTGAAAATATTTAAAATTGGAAACATTTCAATTTAGAAATATTTAAAATTGGAAAAATGAATTTTGGGAAACAATCCCATGAAAAAATTGGATTTTTGGGGAAAAATCCTCAAAAAATCGCAATTTGTGGGGAACTGCCAGGATAGGCTGCATGCAGCAACCATGATTTCCAATCTTCCAAAATTCATATCTTTCTCAATTTTTATCGGAATCGAGTTCCGTAAAAACAAAAATTGCTCAATTTTTCACAAGGAATCCAAATAAAATATTTTCAAAAATTGAAAAAATATATTTCATGGAAAAATTTCGTACAACATTAACATTCATCACATAAGCACATAAACCAACATGAAACCATCCAAATCAACACAAAAGCATGCAAATCATCGTTTTAATTCATATTACATGAAAGTAAATCATTACCATGGCTCTGGTGCCAGTTGTTGGAAATTATTTTACCAGGATCTAGATTTACTAACAAGTATGTTGGATTAACAACCTAATATGAATTCTAAAACAATGAAAATAAACACATATAAAGTTAGAAAACCTTACAGTGGGTGCAGCGGAATAATATGACTCCTTCCGTTCAGATCTCTAGCCCTTGATTCCTTTCTGTAGCAGAGCATCACCAAGATCTGAACCTGGATCTTCTTTGATGCAGAAATACCATAGTCTTCCATACTATGATTGAGATACCACTTGATGTGTGTGGGCACTACTCATCTCACAAGGATTTCAAAATTTCTCTCTATTTTTCTCTCTTAATTTCGTGGCTGATAGCATGCAAGAGAAGAGACACAAAGGTTGCTTTATATAGGGAAAAGGGAGAGCACAACTTTCCAAATAAACAGTTTCCTCTTTTACTGTGTAATTGATTAACTGCCTTATTTAGTGTGATCCATCACTTTCCTATTATAGCTAGGCTTTGATTAGCAATTACATGGCAATTAAAAATGAAAATAATAATTGGGAAACACAAAGGGAGTGCTCGGCCATAGAGGGAAATGGGCCTCACTTGGATTTTGCGGTTTCCTCAATTTTATTTCTATTTCACCAAAAATGGCATTTTTCAAATTCTAATCATTTAAATGTCAAAACTAATTATTTAATAACTAAAATAGATTATTAAATAATATTGTCATTTAAAATAATTATTAATTAGACATACAAAGTCTCTTAATTAATAATTAAACCTAGAAACCCTTTTCTTTACGATTTCATCCTTAAACTTTGAGAATTCATAAAGTAGACATAGTCTAACTTTTAGAATTATAATTGATTAATTAAAATCAATTAACTGAGTCTTACAAGCAGTATGGCCTCAACTAGTATGGGGACCATGGGTCTATATAACCGAGCTTCCAATAAGTCGAACCGAATTTACCAAGTAAATTCCCTAACTTATTAATTCCTTATTGAATCCACACTTAGAACTTGGAATTGCACTCTCAGTCATATAGAAACGCTCTATATGTTCCACGATATAGACACGTCATTAGTTATCCATTGTTATAACCCTAATGTGATCAATGATCCTCTATATAGATGATTTACACTGTACATGGATTAAATTAACGTAACACCCTACAATGTATTTTATCCTTAAAAACTTAACCCTGTATAAATGATATTTCACCTAAGTGAAATGAGATCTCCACCATTTATCTTTGTTTGGTTAAGCTCGAAGGAAATCATCCTTTACTTCTATTTGCCAAATAGAAGCTATAGATTCCATATTTATGTTAGCGCTCCCCGACTCAATTGTATTACCGTGTTCCCAAAATGTACGTATTACCCTGATACAAAACTGGGCTTAACTAACAAATCAAAGAACACGAGTAACACTCTTGAAATTGAGCCTAACCATATCAGGATTTCGATCATGTGATCTAGGATCAACAGTTGATATTGAATTGAATAGATATTACGGTAAATTTTAACATATTTAATCAAAGTTTAATATCGGTCCCTTCCGATGTATACTCCATACATCCGATACTGGTAAACTTTGCCAATGTCCTGGAAAGGACATAACACTTTTCCAAGGTGTAAGAATACCTATCGCTGATTATACCATGTCAGTCTAAATCCAGTGTTCTGACAAATCAGGGAATCAGCTTTTGAACATATAATAAAGATTATATTCCACTGTGCTGACAACACTATAATCTTTAACCAACTCATATGTTCTGGACTTAAAAAGAATTCATATATTATATACATATAATCATGAAATAAATCATGTGAACCATGCAACATAAAATGTTATTTCTGATCTTTATTAATAAGTAAATCTGATTATATGAAATGAGTTTTATTTAGGGCATAAAACCCAACACAAATCCACTAGTATAGGGCCAGCCACTTTTGTAGGAAATTTAAACTGATATTTTCATTATTTTAATGCCAAATAATTCAAACCTAACCCTAGTGGAATGCTATAAATAGATAGTGAAGGCTTCAGGAAAATTACACTAAATTTTCCACACTTCTGATTCAGAAAAAACTGAGCCTTCTCTCTCCCTATCTTTGGCCAACCCTTCTCTTTCTCCTTCGCTCTTCAATTTCGAAAATCTTAGTGTGAGAATAGTGCCCACACACAGCAAGTGATACCTCAATCATAGTGAGGAAGATCGTGAAGAAAGACATTCAGCAAGAAGGAGGTTTCAGCATCAAAGATTCAGAGAAAGAGATCTAGGTTCAGATATTGATAATGCTCTGCCACAGAAAGGAATCAAGGGCTAGATATCTGAACGGAAGGAGTCAATATATTCCGCTGCACCCAATGTAAGGTTTCCTAAACTTTATATGTGTTTATTTCATCGTTTTAGAAAGTTCATATTTAGGGTGTTAATAAACATACTTGTGAGTAGATTTAAGATCCTGGTAAAATAATTTCCAACAGGCCGGCCACTATTTGTGGATTTTCAAATTGATTTTTTTATTATTTTAATGCCAAATAGTTCCTAACCTAAACCTAGTAGTTGCCTATAAATAGAAAGTGATGGCTCAGTCAAATCATAAGTTTTCATATCATCTTCTGATAGAAATTTCTCTCTTCAGAAAAACTGAGCCTTCCCCACTTTCTATACCTGGCCGAAACCATCCTTCTCTTTTCTCTTCATCAATTTCGTGACCCTAGTGAAAGAGTGAGTGCCCACACACAGCAAGCAGTAACTCAATCATAGATTGGAAGACTGTGAAGGATCAAACTCAAAGAAGAAGGACATTTGGGCTCAGATCTTGATTACACTCTGCTACAGAAAGGATACAAGGGTTAGATATCTGAGTAGAAGGAGACATTAATTCCGCTGCATCAATGTAAGGTTTTCTTAACTTTATATGTGTTTAATTTATCGTTTTAGAAAGTTCATATTTAGGGTGTTTAAACAACATACTTGTGAGTAGATCTAAGATCCTGGTAAAATAAATTCAACAACTGGCCTCAGAGCCATGGTAATTAATTTTCTTGCAAGAAATTTGGACTTTAAAACGATTATTTGTTATTTGGATGGTTTCATGTTGTATTGAGTGTTATATGATGATTGATTGATGTTTGTGAATTTTCGTGAAAAATAATTGAAATTTTGTTTCTGGAATTATTTTTATTGGATAGTATGAAAAAAATTGAGCAAGTTACTTTTTTACAGAACTCAATTTTGATTTAATTTGAAGTATTATGATTTTTTGAAGATTCGAAAAAAGATAAGGGGGTTGTGCACATTCACGCGCGCGCGGATTCAGACAGCAACGATCGAGCTTGTTGTCTGAATCCCTCATGCGCGCGCGGATCACTTGTCTGAACCCCACCTACATGCGCAGGAATGCTGCAAATCACTCCTTCAGTCGAGTTTTCTCGGCCAGCCTTCCTGGTTGCGCGCGCGCATACCGTCCGTACGGCTCCCAAAATTTTCATTTTTCTTCGTTTTTTCATGCTTTTTCATGGATTTAAGTTCCGATTTTTCGTGTAGTTTTGTATTTATATATTTACTATTCCTAATTCAACTCTAATTATCATAATGAATTAATTTTATTTTTTTTAAATTTAATTCATGATATTAGTGTAATTTGAATTTGAAATTAGTAAATATCTATTTTTTTGCTTAATTATCTATCTTATTTTTAAAGTTGATTATATCTTATCTTATTTTTTAAATTTAAGGTCAGATATTAAACTTTTTTAAATTAATTTTTTTTTGATTAATTTGACCTTATTTTAAAATAAGATATTTTGCTAACTTTTAAATTTTGTTATTTTATCTATTTAAATTAAATTTAAAATCTAAAAAAGATATTTAATTTATCTTTTTTTTTAAATTTTTATTCATAAAATAACATTTAATTTTTTAAAAGTAGTTAGCAAATTTTGAAATGATATTTAGGTTAGTTGAAACCTAATTTTTCAAAATTGTAGGTTTAATTTTAAATATTTTTTTTAATAATTTCGAAATTTAAATTAACAATATTTTTTTTAAAAATAAATATTTTTTTTTAATTTTTCGAAAATTAAATTTTAATTTATTTTATTTTTCAAAAAATAAATTAATATTATTATTTATTTTATTTTTCAAAATAAAATATTTATTTTATTTGTTTATTTAATTTAATTATTTTCGAAAATTATTTATTTAAAATTAAATAAATCCTACTTCCAAATATCTAGCTAACCTTGTTGTAGGAGTATGTGGTTTTAGCTTCTGTGTAAGTTTTCAAAACCTATTATTACTTGATTGCAAATAGCCATGGTTACTTTTTGCCAGATCTAATGATCTGATGGCTCCCTTGGTCAAGTTAATAATTTGTAACACGTAAATTTTACAATCTTCTTTCATCTGTGTATGACCTAGTGTTACAAATTTTATGTTTATTACGCAAGTGTACGCAATCAAGTAGTATCTCACGCAAGTGAGGTCGAACCACAGGGAATTGGATTAAGTACTACTAAACTATACTTATGATTCTATTTGGTAAAATAATAAGTTTGCAATTGGAAAGTAAATACTCAGAAAATTAAAGAGAAAATAAACGAAGATTAATCAAGATGAGAGATTAGGGAGGTGAAACCTGTTGATAAGCTACCAATGTTAATACCTAATTGCTATCCTTATGTCAATGTGAATGACAGATTATAAATTAACCTAACTCTTTTCAGATCTTTTAGGTCCTAAATAATATGTTCTCTAATTAACTTCTTAATTAAATCAACACAAAATCAACATTAAGAAATAACCTATTCGTCACTGAGGCTATGTAAATACTTTCGTTTCACATCAAAACCTAGACTATCCAAATTTTAGCATTCTCAATTCTCACTTTTCAGATTTCGAATTGAGATCATTAAACATGTAAAAGGTGATCAAGCTTGCACATGGAATTAAACACAAATATAGATAGTATTCACACATAAGATGAAGGAATGGCAATTATTTATAACTAGGCATAAACTTAAACAACAATCATCATCCTCCCTTATTGGGAAATTTAGTTCATAATAACTCTAAAAACATCCATGATTAATTCAGAAACAAAAACAAACATAAAGAAGAATTTAAGGGTAAAAGAAAGAAACTAGAAGGTGATATCGCTCCGGGTCTTCAAGATAGCTTCCTCTCCATTTGCATCCACTATTTAGGTCTATTTCTGCTTACTTTGACCTTCAGTGTCGTATTCCTTATATAGGGATGAGAAGTGTGCCTCTAATTTGAGAAAAAACCAAAATTAGGTCAAATCTGTGATTTCCGTACCAAGTCGCGACTAGCATTTAAGCTGGTCGCGACTACAGGCAAAACTCGAAAAACCGAGTTTCTGCCAATTTTCGAAGTCGCGACCAGGGTCGCGACCTGGCTCTATGGAGGTCGCGACTACTGATGCGTCTGGAGCCGAATTTTCTAATTTTTTTCCAAGTTTGTCCCAGTTTTTCGCCATTTGACTGAATTCGAACTTTAACACACCGGGAACCTGAAATGATGAAAATCAAGCGTAAAACTGCTCCAAAAGACACCAATAGACGAGATAATGCTAACTTTAAAGACCCGAAACATAGACTAGTTATAACCTAACAAAATCCCCCAAACTAGATTCTTACTCGCCCCCGAGTAAGATGGAAAAAAAACTAACTACGCTATCAGATAATTACTATGCTGCTGACTCATGCTCTGTTTTCTTCCTTGCATAAACTAGAATTTTGATCCTACTAACTCTAACCATTAACTCGGATGCTCAATTAATAACACTATGTACAACTGCAAAAATTTATTCAAATGCGAAACATTGTTATAAAAGTTTTACTCTTTCCAACAGTTCCACAACCCGATAACTCATAAGCTTGTATGCTTACCTTTCTCCACTAATGTTGACAGTATTCTTTGGAATCATTAGGTCTTTTCAAGGCTTAGGTAGTATGGCTCAGATATTCAAGGATAGGCAAAAGACAATTTTGGCTCAAGATATCATGAGCACATAAACATTGCTACAAGCTTTTTACTTTACTTTTTTTTTTTAAACCCCCTAGTGTTCCCAAATGTTCCAAGATTGAGAGAAGATATCCACAATATTTCCCCAACATCGCTGATTTTTTTTCAAACACATTCTTACTTTGTATTGTGTTTTTTTTTTTTCATATTTCATTTTTTTCAGTGACATTGAATTACACATTTTTTCTCTTCTCAATCTTTCAAGTTCTTCTCCCTCTAACTATTTTTCCACACTAAATATTTTCCTCCCCCAAACTAATTACTTAGCTTATGATATCCTGCATATAATGGTGAAGAAAAATCAATAGTATGGTTAAAAAAAATTTTCTTTTCGGATCAATGGGTGAAAATCATAACAGGTTTAGGCTCAATAGGGTTAACTAGGGATAAACATTATTATGGTAGGCTTGAAAGGCTCAAACTATCCAACAAATGCCTAAGTCATATTCCAATTGAACACTATCAAGGATTTCGCCTCAAAAGAATAAACATGCAAGTTCTAAGCTATCCTTTCAATCTTACCACAAACCATAGTAAAACAATTATAACAATTTTCACAGATTGAGTAATTGCAATTGTACACAGGTTTCTAAGCATCCAAACTAATCTAAAGAGTTAATAGAATCAAGCACACAGTTATTTTACAATTTCAGATCACATTACACTAATCAGCAGTATACAACTATCCTCTAGCTTATTGCCATTCCTTAACTAAAACAAAAAAAACTAAAACAGAAAATTAAAATGCAGAAAATTTTTTAAAAAAAATTAAATCTCTCCCCCCAAACTAAATATGACATTGTCCCCAATGTGACATTAAAGAAAAAGGAAAGGAAACTTACCTGAGCGCCACATCAACAAGCGGTTGACGCCCGTAATAAGCATCATGCTGGACAACTTGAAGTTGTTTTTAAAAATACCCTCAAGCTTGGCATGTAATGAGTTTGAACCAAAAGCCACACCAACAACACAAGACTTTCGATGATGAGCTTGGGAGAAGCGTTTCGTAGCTCGTAGAGGATATAATATGGTGTTGATGAAATATATAGATCCATTGGTGGTTTGTTTGTCAATATCATTGATGCAGTTGAATCAATGATGTCATGTTCTTCCTCATCCTCCAATGTCACAGTTTCAACACTTTCATCTAACAACCCTTCTTCTTGTTGCTCACTCTTCACTTGGCTATCCATACCCTCACTTATGATTTCATATTCAATGATTTCCTTTTCACAAGGATCTTGATCTTCAACTGTAGGCTCATTATCTTCCTTGTATTCAAATAATGACCCTTCTTCATTGTACCAACAACTCTCATAACTTTCATCATTGGAGTTATTACATTCTGAATCATGAGTCATTGAATTATCACATAAAGATCTCACCATGTCAGTTAAGCGATTAATCTCTCCTGGAAGTGATTGTAGAAGTGGCAATAAGGTGGGTATTGGTGACTCCAACATTGAAGTGATGGATTCCAATGCCAATCGTAATCAAAATCTGCCATATCATTCAACAGATTTATTACATCATAGCCTCTCATTAATAAAGGTGCTCCAGTTGCCTCTGCTCCATAATTAACCCAGCTTCTTGTTTCATCGTTAAGTCCATTATACAAGAGCCATGTAAAACATCCACTTGGGAAAGTGGGATAACATCTCTCTCCAAGCTCTTTAGATCTCCTCCAAGCAGAATAGAATGGTTCATTGTGTTGTTGGACAAAATCCTCAAGATATAGCATCTGGATTTATCTTGCAGTTCAAACTCATAAGTAAAACATTAGTAAAATTAAAAAATAAAACTAAATTAGTACTAAAAAGATAAAAAATTGAAACAACAAAATTAATACTAAAACTAAAAAGAAAAACCAAATTAGAACAAAATTTAATTTTTAATAATATTACAAAATTTAATCAAAAAGAAACAGATTAGAAATAAGCAAAAGAATTAACCAAAGTAGAAGTTAGTATAATTTTATGTAATATTAATCTTTAAACAATTCCCCGACAACGGCGCCAAAAACTTGTTACGAATTTTATGTTTATTACGCAAGTGTACGCAATCAAGTAGTATCTCATGCAAGTGAGGTCGAACCACATGGAATTGGATTAAGTACTACTAAACTATACTTATGATTCTATTTGGTAAAATAATAAGTTTGCAATTGGAAAGTAAATACTCCGAAAATTAAAGAGAAAATAAATGAAGATTAATCAAGATGAGAGATTAGGGAGGTGAATCCTGTTGATAAGCTACCAATGATAATACCTAATTGCTATCCTTATCTCAATGTGAATGACAAATTATAAATTAACCTAACTCTTTTCAGATCTTTTAGGTCCTAAATAATATGTTCTCTAGTTAACTTCTTAATTACATCAACACAAAATCAGCATTAAGCAATAACCTATTCGTCACTGAGGCTATGTAAATACTTTCGTTTCACATCAAAACCTAGACTATCCAAATTTTAGCATTCTCAATTCTCACTTTTCAGATTTCGAATTGAGATCATTAAACATGTAAAAGGTGATCAAGCTTGCACATGGAATTAAACACAAATATAGATAGTATTCACACGTAAGATGAAGGAATGGCAATTATTTATAACTAGGCATAAACTTAAACAACAATCATCATCCTCCCTTATTGGGAAATTTAGTTCATAATAACTCTAAAAACATCCATGATTAATTCAGAAACAAAAACAAACATAAAGAAGAATTTAAGGGTAAAAGAAAGAAACTAGAAGGTGATATCGCTCCAGGTCTTCAAGATAGCTTCCTCTCCATTTGCATCCACTATTTAGGTCTATTTCTGCTTACTTTGACCTTCAGTGTCGTATTCCTTATATAGGGATGAGAAGTGTGCCTCTATTCATGTTCTTTGATTTATTAGTTAAGCCTACTTTTGGGTAAGGGTGATACGTATATTGTGGGAACATGATAGTATGATTGAGTGGGAGTGCTGAACATAAATATGGAATCTATAGCTTCTACTGGTGTATAGAAGTCAAGTGATGATTCCCTTCGAGCAAATAGAAGTAAATGATAGCATAACTGAATGGGAGTGCTGAACATAAATATGGAAATCTATAGCTTTTACTGGTGTATAGAAGTAAAGTGATGATTCCTTTTGAGCTTAGTTAAATAGAAGTAAATGGATGAGCTCTTGTTTAACTGACTAATTATTAGAACACTAAACACCATTAAAGGTAGCTAATTGTTTTAAGGGGCAAAATACATTGAGGGGTGAGAACGGTAAAGAAATCCCATCTCGATGTAGATCATCTATATAGAGGATCTTTAAATCACAATAAGATTATAACAATGGTTAAATGAGATAGCATATTGATATCGTGGAACATATAATATGCTCTATATAAGTCTCAGAGTGCAATTCTAAGTTCTAAGAGTGGATGCAACGAAGAATTTATAAGTAGGAATTTACTTGGTAAATTTGGTTCACTTATTGGAAGCTCAGCATATAGATCCATGGTCCCCATTCTAGTTGAGAACATTCTGCTTGTAAGACTCATTAATTGATTCGTGATTGATCAATTATAATTCTAAAGTTAGATTATGTCTAATTTTATGAATTTTCACTAAGCAGGGGTGAAATTGTAAAGAAAAGAGATTCTAGGTTTATTTATTTATTAATGGACTTTATATGTCTAGTTAATAATTAAATTAAATGACAATATTATTTAATAATCTATTTTAGTTATTAAATAATTAGTTTTGGGATTTAAATTGTTAGAATTGGAAAATTGGCATTTTTGAGAAAATAGAAATAAAATTTGATAAAACTGCAAAATCAAGTGGGGCCCACTAACACACAATGGCCGGCCACTATTTGTAGATTTTCAAATTGATTTTTTCATTATTTTAATGCCAAATAATTCCTAACCTAAACCTAGTAGTTGCCTATATATAGAAAGTGATGGCTCAGTCAAATCACAAGTTTTCATATCATCTTCTGACAGAAATTTCTCTCTTCAGAAAAACTGAGCCTTCCCCACTTTCTATACCTGGCCGAAACCATCCTTCTCTTTTCTCTTCCTCAATTTCGTGACCCTAGTGAAAGAGTGAGTGCCCACACATAGCAAGCAGTAACTCAATCATAGATTGGAAGACTGTGAAGGATCAAACTCAAAGAAGAAGGACATTCGGGCTCAGATCTTGATTATACTCTGCTACGGAAAGGATACAAGGGTTAGAGATCTGAGTGGAAGAAGACATTAATTCCGCTGCATCAATGTAAGGTTTTCTTAACTTTATATGTGTTTAATTTATCGTTTTAGAAAGTTCATATTTAGGGTGTTTAAACAACATACTTGTGAGTAGATCTAAGATCCTGGTAAAATAAATTCCAACATTAGGTCCTAGTCCTGGTCCTAGTCCTAGTTCAGTTCTAGTTCCATTTGCGATTCTGAGTTTTAGTTTGGGTTTGAATTCGGGTTGGAGTTCGAGTCCTGGTCTAAGTTTGGGTTGGGGTCCAGATTTCAGTCTAGGTCCAGATTAGGCTCCGAGTGTGGGTTCGCGTCCTGGGTCTTTGTCTAGGTTGGGTTCGAGTCTCAAGTTCCAATACTGATCTGAGTCTGGATTCAGTTCTGGGTCTAAGTCCTTGGTTTTGATCCTGGTGTGGGTTCGAGTTCAGGTCCAGGTACGGGTCTAGCTTTGTGTGTGATTCTAGGTGTGGGTGTTTGAGTTCGGGTCCGAGTCTGTGTCTGAGTTTGTGTCAAGGTCTGGACCCCGATCTGGTTCTAGGTTCGGGTCCTAGTCCATGTTCGGGTAACGAGTGCAGGTCCAAGTTTGGGTCAGGGTCAGGATCTCGGTCCAAATCTAGGTCCTGCATTTCTATCCCAGTCTGGGTCTTGGTCCGAGTCCAGGTTCATATCTGGATCCCTATCCTGGTCCAAGTCTGTGTTTGGGATAGGGTCCCAGATTTAGGTCCAGGTCTGAGTCTTAGTTCCGGTCTGGGTACACGACCGTGTCTGGGCCTGAGTTCCAATCTCAGTTTGGGTCTGAGGCTAGGTTTGTGTTCGGTTCTAGGTCTGGGTCGGGGTCCTGCTCGCGGTCCTAGTCTTGTTTTAGGGTCCTGGGTCGACGATTCTTGTTCAGGTTCTAATTTTGGGTCCCAGGTCTAGGTCTCGGTTCTCGTTTGGTTCTTCATCTAGGTTTTGGTCCTAGTCTGAGTCCCAGATCTAGACATCGACTTATAGTCTGTTCCCAGCCCCATTACCCGAATCCGGAGTCAAGATCTGGATCACTGTCAGGGGTCTCGGTCTTGTTCTGGTTCAGGTCCCAAGTCCCATTTTTGAGTTTGGGTTCGGGATCGAGACTGGGGTGCGGTTCTAGGTCCTGACCCTGGTTATGTGTCCATAGTCTGGTTCCATGTTTAGGTCTGAGTTCAGGTTCGGGTTCGGGTCTCGAGTCTAGGTTTGGGTTGGGATCCGGGTCCGGATCCCAATTCGGGTCTAGTTCTGATTTGGAACTCGGTCCTGGTCCAATTACGGTTCTGGATCTAGGTCCAATTTCTGTTATGATTCCAAGTCCAATTACGGGTTCGATTCCACTTTTGGGTTTGGGACTGGGTTTAGGTCCGGGTGTGGGTTGGGGTCCTTGTTTGTGTTCGGGTCCACGGCTGGGTCCCAAATCCATACACCGACTACGGGTTTTTTCCAAGCCAAGGGTCAAGATCCGGATCCCAATCTCGGGTCCCAGTCTAGTTCCATTTTGGGTGTCTGGGCAAGAGCTGGGTCCTATGTTCAAGTTCGAGTCTGGGCCCGGTACTATGTCCCAAACCTAGTTCAATTTCCCAGGTCCCTATCGTGTTTTTGGGTGCAGGTCCCGGTTATTGTGTGGGTTTTGGTCCCATACTAGGTTCGGGTTCGAGTCCTAGTCTCGGTTTGGGTTTAGGTCTCTGTCTGGGTTTTGATCTGGGTTTGGGTTTTTGTTTAGGTCCTAGTCCTGGTCCTAGTCCTAGTTTGGTTCTAGTTCCTTTTACGATTTTGAGTTTTATTTTGGATTTGAATTCCGGTCGGAGTTCGAGTCCTTGTCTAAGTTTGGGTTGGGGTCCGAATTTTAGTCTAGGTCCAGATCAGGCTCCGAGTGTGGGTTCGCGTCCTGGGTCTTTGTCTAGGTTGAGTCCGAGTCCCAAGTTCCAATACCGATCTGAGTTTGGATTCAGTTTTGGGTCTAAGTCCTTGGTTCTGGTCCTGGTTTGGGTTCGAGTTCGGGTCCAAGTACGGGTCTAGCTTTTGGTGTGATTCTAGGTGTGCGTGTTTGAGTTCGGGTCTGAGTCTGTGTCCGAGTTTGTGTCAAGTTCTAGACCCCGATCTGGGTCTAGGTTTGGGTCCTAGTCCAAGTTCAGTTCCCGAGTGCAGGTCCATGTTTGGGTCAGGGTCTGGATCTCAGTCCAGATCTAGGTCCAGCATTTCGATCCCAGTCTTCGTTTGGGATCAAGTCGCAGATTTTTGTGAAGGTCCGAGTCTCAGTTCCGGTCTGGGTCACAACCGTGTCCGGGACTGAGTTCCAGGCTCAGTTTGGGTCTAAGGCTATGTTTGTGTTCGGTTTTAGGTTTGGGTCCGGGTCCTGGTCGAGGTCCTAGTCTTGTTCTAGGGTCTTGGTTCGGCAATTCTTGTTCATGTTCTAATTTTGGGTCCGAGGTCTAGGTCTGGGTTTGGGTTTGGTTCTTCGTCTGGGTTCTGGTCCTAGTCTGAGTCCCAGATCTAGACAACGACTACTGGTCTGTTCCAAGCCCCATTACCCGAATTCCGAGTCAAGATCTGGATCACTGTCACGGGTCTCGGTCTTGTTCTGGTTCAGGTCCCAAGTCCCATTTTTGAGTATGGGTTCGGGATCGAGACTGGAGTGCGGTTCTAGCTCCCGACCCTGGTTCTGTCTCCCTAGTCTGGTTCCATGTTTGGGTCTGAGTTCAGGTTCGGGTTCGGGTCTCGAGTTTAGGTTTTGGTTGGGATCCGGGTCCGGCTCCCAATTCAGGTCTAGGTCTTATTTGGAGTTCGGTCCTGGTCCGGTTACGGTTCTGGGTCTAGGTCCAATTTTAAGTTATGATTCCAAGTCCAAGTCCTAGTTCCAATCCCGGTCAACTTCTTGTTTTGGTTCCAATTTTGGGTCACAAGGTACGGGTTCGGTTCCACTTTTGGGTTTGGGACTGGGTTTAGGTCCGGGTGGGGGTTGGGGTCCTTGTCAGGGTTCGGATCCAGGGCTTGGTCCCAAATCCAAACACCGACTACGGGTTTTTTCCAAGCTCATGGTCGAGATCTGAATCCCGATCTCGGTTCCCAGTCTTGTTCCATTTCAGGTGTCGGGTCACGAGCTGGGTCCTACGTTCAAGTTCGTGCCTGGGTCGGGTACTATGTCCCGGTCCTAGTTCAGCTTCCCAGGTCCCTATCCTGATTCTGGGTCTAGGTCCCTGTTATTATGTGGGTTTTGGTCCCGGTCTATGTTCGGGTTCGAGTCCTAGACTCGATTCGGGTTTAGGTCTCTGTCTGGGTTTTGATTTGGGTTCAGGTTTGGGTTTAGGTCCTTGTCGTAGTCCTAGTTCGGTTCTAGTTCCATTTGTGATTCTGAGATTTAGTTTGGGTTTGAGTTCGGGTCGGAGTTCGAGTCCTGGGCTAAGTTTTGGTTGGGGTCCGGATTTCAGTCTAGGTCCAGATCAGGCTCCGGGTGTGGCTTCGCGTCGTGGGTCTTTGTCTAGGGTGGGTCCGAGTCCCAAGTTCCAATACCGAACTGAGTCTGGATTCAGTTCTGGGTCTAAGTCCTTAGTTTTGATCCTGGTCTGGGTTCGAGTTCGGTTCCAGGTGCAGGTCTACCTTTGGATCTGATTCTAGGTGTGGGTGTTTGAGTTCCGGTCCGAGTCTGTGTCCGAGTTTGTGTAAAGGTTTGGACCCCGATCTAGGTCTAGGTTTGGGTCCTAGACCAAGTTCGGGTCCCAAGTGCACGTCAAAGTTTGGGTAAGGGTCAGGATCTCGATCCAAATCTATGTCCAGCATTTTGATCCCAGTCTGGGTCTTGGTCCGAGTCCAGGTTCGTATCCGGATCCCTATCTTGGTCCAAGTCTGTGTTTGGGATCGGGTCCTAGATTTTGGTCCAGGTCCGATTCTCAGTTCCGGTCTGGGTACACAACCGTGTCCGGGCACGAGTTCCAGTCTCAGTTTGGGTCTGAGGCTAGGTCTGTGTTCGGTTCTAGGTCTGGGTTGTTGGGTTTTATGCCCTAAATAAAACTCTTTACAATCTGATTAGTTATCAATATAAGAAATTTGAAGTGAGTGATGTTTGCATGAATTTTACATGCTAATTGTTTAATATGTTTGATATGTTTATTACATTCATACACATAAAATCAGTTAAATCCAGATCATATGTTTATTCACAATTACAGTATCGTCAACACAGTGGAATGTGATGTGATCATATGAATCAAAAGTTTTGGTCCCTGTTTCATCAGTGTTATTGGATTTACACTAATGGGATAATCAGCGATGATGTGTACTTACACTTGGAGTAAGTGTTATGTTCTTTCCAGGACATTAGTAAAGTATACTAGTTTCGAATGTATGGAGTATACATTGGACTGGACCGATATTGCAACTAAGTTAAGATATTACAAACTTGCCGTTATCCGTATCTTTCCAAGTCAATATCAGTAGTTGATCTTAAGATTAAAAGAGTCTAAATCCTGATATGCTTGGGCTCAACTCAGGAGTGTTATTCATGTTCTTTGATTTATTAGTTAAGCCTACTTTTGGGTCAGGGTGATACGTATATTTTGGGAACATGATAGTATGATTGAGTGGGAGTGCTGAACATAAATATGGAATCTATAGCTTCTACTCGTGTATAGAAGTCAAGTGATGATTCCCTTCGAGCTTAGCAAATAGAAGTAAATGGATGAGCTCTTGTTTAACTGACTAATTATTAGATCACTAAACACCATTTACAGGTAGCTAAGTGTTTTAAGGGGCAAAATACATTGAGGGGTGAGAACGGTAAAGAAATCCCATCTCGATGTAGATCATCTATATAGAGGATCTTTAAATCACAATAAGATTATAACAATGGTTAAATGAGATAGCATATTGATATCGTGGAACATACAATATGCTCTATATAAGTCTGAGAGTGCAATTCTAAGTTCTAAGAGTGGATTCAACGAAGAATTAATAAGTAGGAATTTACTTGGTAAATTTGGTTCACTTATTGGAAGCTCAGCATATAGATCCATGGTCCCCATTCTAGTTGAGAACATTCTGCTTGTAAGACTCATTAATTGATTCGTGATTGATCAATTATAATTCTAAAGTTAGACTATGTCTAATTTTATGAATTTTCACTGAGTAGGTGTGAAATTGTAAAGAAAAGAGTTTTCTAGGTTTATTTATTTATTAATGGACTTTATATGTCTAATTAATAATTAAATTAAATGACAATATTATTTAATAATCTATTTTAGTTATTAAATAATTAGTTTTGGCATTTAAAAGGCTAGAATTGGAAAATTGGCATTTTTGAGAAAATAGAGATAAAATTTGATAAAACTGCAAAATCAAGTGAGGCCTAATACTACACCATGGCCGGCCACTTAAATAGGTTTTTTAAATTAATATTTTCATTATTTTAATGCCAAATAAATCCTAACCTAAACCTAGTAGTTGGCTATAAATAGAAAGTGATGGCTCAGTCACATGACATGCTTTCATTAGTAATCTGACAGAAATTTCTCTCTTCAGAAAAACTGAGCCTTCCCCACTTTCTATACCTGGCCGAAACTCTCTCTCTTCTTTTCCCTTCATCAATTTCGACCCTAGTGAAAGAGTAAGTGCCCACACACTGCAAGCAGTAACTCAATCATAGATTGGAAGACTGTGAAGGATCAAACTTGAAGAAGAAGGACATTCGGGCTCAAATCTTGATTATACTCTGCTACAAAAAGGATACAAGGGTTAGAGATCTGAGTGGAAGGAGACATTAATTCCGCTGCATCAATGTAAGGTTTTCTTAACTTTATATGTGTTTAATTTATCGTTTTAGAAAGTTCATATTTAGGATGTTTAAACAACATACTTGTGAGTAGATCTAAGATCCTGGTAAAATATATTCCAACAACTGGCCTCAGAGCCATGGTAATTGATTTACTTGCATGAAATTTGGACTTTAAAACGATTGTTTGTTTGTTTTTGGATGGTATCATGTTGTATTGAGTGTTATTTGATGATAGATTGATGTTTGTAAATTTTTGTGAAAAATAATTGCGATTCTGCAATTATTTTTATTGGATAGTATAGAAAAAATTAAGCAAGTTACCTTTTTACAGAACTCAATTTCGATTTTATTTGAATTAGTTATGATTTTTTGAAGATTCGAAAAAAATCGGAGCTGTGCTGAAATTTTCCTGCGATCGCGAAAACTGTCCGTACAGCTCACAATTTTTTCGTTTTTCTTCGTTTTTTCATGCTTTTTCATGGAATTAACTTCCGATTTTTTGTGTAGTTTTGTATTTATAGATTTGCTATTCCTAGTTCAATTCTAATTATCATTATGAATTAATTTTATATTTTTTAAATTTAATTCAAGAGATTAGTGTAATTTGAATTTTAAAATAGTAAATATCTATCTTATTGCTTAATTATCTATCTTATTTTTAAATTTGATTATATCTTATCTTATTTTTAAATTTAAGGTCAGATTTTAATTTTTTTTTAAATTAAATCTTTTTTAGATATTTTGACCTTATTTAAATTTAAAATAAGATAATTATAATCATGTAATTTTAAATAGATGTAATATATTTTGCTAACTTTTAAATTTTGTTATTTTATTTATTTAAATTAAATTTAAAATCTGAAAAGATATTTCATTTATCTTTTCTAATTTTTATTTAATTTTTAAAAAGTAGTTAGCAAATTTTTGAAATGATATTTAGGTTGGTTGAAACTTAATTTTTTCAAAATAGTAGGTTTAATTTTAAATATTTATTTTTAAATAATTTCGAAATTTATTTTTTTTTACTTTTGAAATTAAATAAAAAAAAATATTTTTTTTTTAAATTTTATTTTTCGAAAATTAAAATATTTATTTTTTTTATTTAATTATTTATCTTTCGAAATTATTTATTTAAAATTAAATAAATCCTACTTCCAACTATCCAGCTAACCTTGTTGCAGGAGTATGTGGTTTTAGCTTATATGTAAGTTTTCAAAACCTATTATTACTTGATTGCAAATAGCCATGGTTACTTTTTGCCAGATCTAATGATCTGATGGCTCCCTTGGTCAAGTTAATAATTTGTAACAGGTAAATTTTACAATCTTATTTCATCTGTGTATGACCTAGCAACATGATAGGATCCATCAAAGTGTGTACCTGTGTGAGCCTATGTGTTTATTTTATTATATAGATGCATATAGGTTGTTGCTAAATAAAATGTCACACCATGATAGATTTTATTTAGGTCCATTTAGTTATTGGACCTATTCAATTAATAACAGTTATTTATTTTAAGGTTAAATTCCTCTCTTTTGGGCCTTGTGTGAGAGTTGGGAGCCATAGAAGTGGGTACGACATACTGACACAGCACCCCCTCACATGAACTACCCCAATTGTGAAGGCCTATTTGCCTGATTTGAATAACTGTACTAGATTAATTATATTAGTTTGACCTAATAAAATTGAATTAGCAACAAAATTAACTTTTAAAATATATGAAATTTATTTTCGTTTTAATATTTTAAAGTTAATTTTAAGAAAAACACTTTTAGTTTAGATATTATTTCTAACAAACTATTTGTATTTTTCTTGTATTTAATTAAATATAGAATTTTAACTAACTAGATTCTTTCTGGAGCTTGTTTAATTACATATTCATATTTAAGTTATAAATTAGTTGTATCAACTGATTTTTCTTATCTAACTTAAATTTGAATATCTGATTTAAATTTTAAATCAAGTTGAGGAATCCTAGGCATTAGTTATTAAAGATTCTTAAGATATTTTTTAAGTTAATATCTTTTCGAATATTAACTTAAAATAGAATATTTTAGATATTTTTTTAGGTTAATATCTTTTCAAATATTAACTTAAAAAGATATCTTCAAATTAAGTGGTTACAACTTAATTTTTGATATTTAATTAAATCTAAATTTAAAATTATTTAAGTTTTAGATTTTTTCTATATAACTTAAATTAGATATTTTTCAAATTGTTGAAAAGATACTTAGTCAAATAAGATATTTTCTAGATAGTAATTTCTAGACTACTTATTATTTCTAATATTTAAATAGGAAAAATAATATACTTTGTGAAATTAATTAATTAAAAAATTAATTTTGGTACAATTTTATTAAGTATATTTTTCCTAGTATTAAACTAGAAATAAATAATTAAGCCTTCTCTACACTTAATTATTATTTCTTTAATTTAATACATTTAATTAACTTGAAGAATCTAAATATCTAAGTTGATTTTCATCATGATACTTAAATATTTATTGATTTTTCATGACACTTAATTAAATAGAAAATTATTTTTAGGTTGAAATTTAATTTTTCAACTTAAATTTAAATAATTTTCAAAATATATATTTTTCTTTATTTTATTAATCAATTTCAAAATTTGTATTTTAATTATGCAATATTTTCGATTTTTTTTTTTGAAAAATAGATTGAGTTGTAAATTAATTATTTATTTTAATTAATTCTTGGACCAACTACAGTCAATAATTTTTTCATTTAATTAATTAATTTAAAATAAATGAATTCAAAAAATATATATATTATTAGAAATTGAATTAACTAGTCAAAAGAAAATCTAGATAGGTGATATTTTTGCTTGAAGTATTTCTTTTCTAATTTTATTATTTTCGAAAATAGTATATTTCTTTTATATACTTTAAATTTTCGAACTCAATAAATATATTCTCAAAGGAAATTTTTAAGTTGCTAATTATTTAATTTAATTCAACTTAAATTAATTTCCTTAATATTTATATTTAAGATTATTACTAAGATGGAAATATTTAATTTTATTTCAATCACCATCTAAGTATAATTTTATAAATATTATATTAAATTCTTATTTTTGAATTTCAATTCTTAATTTCGAATTTAATGAGAATTTATTTATTAGAATAATAAAGAAAATACATATTAAAGAATGAGCTTTATTATTATTAAGATATTCGATCTCCATTGTGGGTTTTACATCGCGTTTGTTTTAGTGAGTAATCCTCCCTAATGGAGGAACGTTCATTAGCAATTTCGCACCGTTTAATCTCGCATAATAAGTGGTTTGTAAGTGTTTTATATGGTATAGATCACCCTAATGGTGGCGACCATATTTGACTTGCAAATTGCGAAACAATGGTAGAAGCTCATGAGATAGAATAGCCTTGACTCTCGCCTAAACGGGACGACGCTGGATTCCAATCTTGATCGAATAAAAGGTTGCTAGAATGTTTAACATTTTAGATGAGCTGACAACTCTATTCAATGGATGGTAGCTTTGACTCTCGCCTAAACGGGACACTGATATCAGTTTGTTGAAAAACCTTAGAAATTATTTAGGATTGAATTTTTTAAGTATTTTCTCATATCATTTCTACTTGCTATATGCTTATAATTTCTGAATTGATTTTGTGTTAAACCATTATTAAATTTCTATTTGTTGATTTCTATTATTTTGTAGTATCCTATTTTGGCAAAATGAATCCCATGTTGTCACTGTTGACTGAAAATAAGCTGAATGGATCTAACTTTAATAAATGGAATGAGAACATTAATATTGCTCTCATAGGAGAAAGTGCCTTGTTTGTTTTAACTGAGCCGTCACCTGAAGTGCCTGGGGATAATGCATCCAAAGCCGTGTAAGAAAAGTATGAGCGTTGGCAGAAAGCAAATGACAAAGCTCTATACTTTATGCTTTCTAGCATAGTTGACACCCTCAAAACTCGGTTTTCTAAAACCGAGAAGGCTGCTGAAGTTATGACGAAGTTAAATGAACTATTCGGTAAGGCATCACTTCAGTCACGCTTTGATGCGACTAAGAAGTACATTAATGCACGGATGGAACCTCATCAAAACGTGTGTGACCATGTTCTCCTCATGTCTAGTTATTTCCAAGAAGCCCAAGATCATGGTGCTGAAATGGACAGTGCTACTCAAGTTAGTCTTATCTTGAATAGCCTGACTCCAGCATTTCTACCATACACATCAAATTATGTCATGAATAAGAAGGAAATTGACTTTCATGAATTAGTCAATGACCTTCAAACTTATGAAAATTTGATTGGAGGACCCAAAAAGAAAGGGAGTAAACCTCACAATCCTGGGAATGGTAATGGGACGATAAAACCTGAAGCAAATGTTGCCTCTGCTTCAAAGCCCAACTCGAAGAAGAAGTGGAAGAACACCAAGAAGCGAACAAAAGCCATGTAGAATAAAAAGGCTGTTCCTTCTGGTAATGCTACACTTAAAGGAAAGTGTTTCTACTGCAATGAAAAAGGTCATTGGAAACCCCAATGTCCTAAACTTCTTGCAAAGAAACAAGGTATTTCCATTAATAAACTTTAAAAGTTTAGTGAATTATTATCCAATTGGATTTATGATTCTGGACTAACTTTGTTTATTTGTTTTCTTCTTCTTATTGGCCAAGCTACTTGAACTCAATTGATTTGGATCAGAAAGCTGGACCAAGGGTGAAATCGTCCAAATGAAGATGAAGCTCTTCAATTTATTTTTGAATTAATTGTTTTAGTTTAAAGACAATTTGGATTTCAAATTTTAGTTTGGGATATTTATCCCTGTTTTTCTCATATTGTTGCAATATTTTTTTAATATTAATAAAGCTTCTTTATTTTCGAAAACACCATTGCAAATTATGAGATTGAGCTTCATTTAATTTATCTTCATCAATTATTACCAAATTATATTTGTATGTTTGTATGTGTAAGTGTTTTTATTGATGCAAATTCTATAATATTTACAACTCTTCATAGAGTTATATTAAATAAACACTAGAAATTATTTCTATGTTTATCAATAATTGATAATTCTCATACAATTATTAAGAATTTGTTTAATAAAAGGATCTTTTGATCTGATAGGGGTGGAGAAAAGTTAAGAAAACTATGCAGTTCAACGATCTTTTATATCTAATGAACTCTAGATAGTATTCAACTCCACATAAACTCTATCACACTAAGAGAATCATGATCTTTACAACCTTTAGGGGTGGATCATAATCTCTATATACTTAGGGGTGGAGGTTATCCATAGTACCCTATATGTATATTCTTAGGGGTGGAGTCCATTCAACAATTCCCTATGTAACACATATCTTCTTTAAACATGGAAGTAATATAATGAGTCAGCTATTGTCAATATAAATTCTTGATCTTGATTGTATGTTCCATTTCGTTTTTACTGTTGTAAGTAAAAGTTTGATACCTTTGAAAGTTCTTTGTTAAAGTTTCACACTACCTTAATTGAGTGGGAGAATTTTAAAGTTCTATACCCATCTCCATAAGGTTGATACTTGTGATAGATACTTAAGAACACTACTGAAAAGCAAATCTAACCAGTCACATGGATAAGAATAGCTTATCAGAATTATGAGAATAAGATAAAGAACTCTAGTTCAGTCCATTCGAATGACTTGAACCAAGAATTCTTAATCCTCATAAAAATTTGATGGTATCTTAATTTTGATTACTTTATCTCTGGCATGTATTTTTCACTTCAAAATACTAGTCTTCTATGTTGATGACTTAGTCTTAACTTAAGGTTTCAGACTAATACAAAAGTCACAACTAGATAACTCTCTAAACAATCAGAGGTTAAAAGTATTATTTAACCAGACATCTGCTATTGAGTGGGAGCTATCTGAGATGTAATCAAATAGGGAACATTAGAAGATATTCAAGAAAGATTTATGAAAGTGATCTATATGTTAGATAGTAAGGAACTGTGTATCAATTGTCTTTGTATCACACCATCTAATTTCGAAATTCTGTAAGATGGTGCTTACTTTGGGGGTGGAGGAATTATTGTATAATAATTCAAGCTCTACCAGAGAAGAACTATAACTTGGTCTATTCGAAAATACCAGAAAGTTATATCACTAAAGATAAGTCTACACTGTATTATCTCAATTACATATTTTAAAATATGAGAGATATGTCTTCTGTTAATTCAAATGTACTTTCAAAACAGTAAAGATTTCAGTATCCCTTGATGAGTAAAGCATATAATAAGGATGTTTCATAAGAGTTTTTATGAACTAGTTTCCAGAAGTTTGGGTGGATTCAAATATACTACACTTGATCTGAAGATCAAGACATCAGATTGACCTATTTGCACAGTTTGTTTTATATTAGTGCAAGTGGGAGTTTGTTGGGTTTTATGCCCTAAATAAAACTCTTTACAATCTGATTAGTTATCAATATAAGAAATTTGAAGTGATTGATGTTTGCATGAATTTTACATGCTAATGGTTTAATATGTTTGATATGTTTATTACATTCATACACATAAAATCAGTTAAATCCAGATCATATGTTTATTCACAATTACAGTATCGTCAACACAGTGGAATGTGATTGTGATCATATGAATCAAAAGTTTTTGTCCCTGTTTCATCAGTGTTATTGGATTTACACTAATGTGATAATCAGTGATGATGTGTACT
Organism: Cannabis sativa; assembly: GCF_029168945.1. Taxonomy (NCBI): domain Eukaryota; kingdom Viridiplantae; phylum Streptophyta; class Magnoliopsida; order Rosales; family Cannabaceae; genus Cannabis; species Cannabis sativa. The sequence goes on along the minus strand of NC_083602.1, from coordinate 46,685,046 downwards.
TACACTTGGAGTAAGTGTTATGTTCTTTCCAGGACATTAGTAAAGTATACTAGTTTCGAATGTATGGAGTATACATTGGACTGGACCGATATTGCAACTAAGTTAAGATATTACAAACTTACCGTTATACATATCTTTCCAAGTCAATATCAGTAGTTGATCTTAAGATTAAAAGAATCTAAATCCTGATATGCTTGGGCTCAACTCAGGAGTGCTATTCATGTTCTTTGATTTATTAGTTAAGCCTACTTTTGGGTCAGGGTGATACGTATATTTTGGGAACATGATAGTATGATTGAGTGGGAGTGCTGAACATAAATATGTAATCTATAGCTTCTACTGGTGTATAGAAGTCAAGTGATGATTCCCTTCGAGCTTAGCAAATAGAAGTAAATGGATGAGCTCTTGTTTAACTGAATAATTATTAGATCACTAAACACCATTTACAGGTAGCTAAGTGTTTTAAGGGGCAAAATACATTGAGGGGTGAGAACGGTAAAAAAATCCCATCTCGATGTAGATCATCTACATAGAGGATCTTTAAATCACAATAAGATTATAACAATGGTTAAATGAGATAGCATATTGATATCGTGGAACATACAATATGCTCTATATAAGTCTGAGAGTGCAATTATAAGTTTTAAGAGTGGATTCAACGAAGAATTAATAAGTAGGAATTTACTTGGTAAATTTGGTTCACTTATTGGAAGCTCAGCATATAGATCCATGGTCCCCATTCTAGTTGAGAACATTCTGCTTGTAAGACTCATTAATTGATTCGTGATTGATCAATTATAATTCTAAAGTTAGACTATGTCTAATTTTATGAATTTTCACTGAGTAGGTGTGAAATTGTAAAGAAAAGAATTTTCTAGGTTTATTTATTTATTAATGGACTTTATATGTCTAATTAATAATTAAATTAAATGACAATATTATTTAATAATCTATTTTAGTTATTAAATAATTAGTTTTGGCATTTAAAAGGTTAGAATTGGAAAATTGGCGTTTTTGAGAAAATAGAGATAAAATTTGATAAAACTGCAAAATCAAGTGAGGCCCAATACTACACCATGGCCGGCCACTTAAATAGGTTTTTCAAATTAATATTTTCATTATTTTAATGCCAAATAAATCCTAACCTAAACCTAGTAGTTGGCTATAAATAGAAAGTGATGGCTCAGTCACATAACATGCTTTCATTAGTAATCTGACAGAAATTTCTCTCTTCAGAAAAACTGAGCCTTCCCCACTTTCTATACCTGGCCGAAACTCTCTCTCTTCTTTTCCCTTCATCAATTTCGACCCTAGTGAAAGGGTAAGTGCCCACACACAGCAAGCAGTAACTCAATCATAGATTGGAAGACTATGAAGGATCAAACTTGAAGAAGAAGGACATTCGGGCTCAAATCTTGATTATACTCTGCTACAGAAAGGATACAAGGGTTAGAGATCTGAGTGGAAGGTGACATTAATTCCGCTGCATCAATGTAAGGTTTTCTTAACTTTATATGTGTTTAATTTATCGTTTTAGAAAGTTCATATTTAGGATGTTTAAACAACATACTTGTGAGTAGATCTAAGATCCTGGTAAAATATATTCCAACATGGGTCTGGGTCCTGGTCGCGGTCCTAGTCTTGTTCTAGGGTCTTGGTTTGGCGATTCTTGTTGAGGTTCTAATTTTGGGTCCCAGGTCTAGGTCTTGGTTCGGGTTTGGTTCTTCATCTGGGATCTGGTCCAAGTCTGAGTCCCAGATCTAGACACCGACTACTGGTCTGTTCTAGGTCCCGTTACCCAAATCCCGAGTCAACAACTGGATCACTGTCACGGGTCTCGCTCTGGTTCGGGCTCAAGTACCAAGTCCCATTTATGAGTTTGGGTTCGGGATCGAGACTGGTATGCGGTTCTAGGTCCCAATCCTTGTTCTGTGTCCATAGTCTGGTTCCATGTTTAGGTCTGAGTTCAGGTTCGGGTTCGGGTCCCAAGTCTAAGCTTGGGTTGGGATCCGGGTCCGGCTCCCAATTCGGGTCTAGGTCTGATTTGGAGCTCGGTCTTGGTCCGGTTACGGTTCTGGATCTAGGTCCAATTTCAGTTATGATTCCAAGTCCAAGTCCTAGTTCCAGTCCCGGTCAACTTCTTGTTTTGGTTCCAATTTTGGGTCACAGGGTACAGGTTCGGTTCCACTTTTGGGTTTGGGACTGGGTTAAGGTTCGGGTGTGGGTTAGGGTCCTTATCAGGGTTCGGGCCCAGGGCTGGGTCCCAAATCCAGACACCGACTACTTGGTTTTTTCCAAGCCCAGGGTCGAGATTCGGATCCCAATCTCGGGTCCCAGTCTAGTTCAATTTTGGGTGTCGGGTCACGAGCTGGGTCCTATGTTCAAGTTCGGGTCTAGATCGGGTACTGTGTCCCGTTCCTAGTTCAGTTTCCTAGGTCCATATCGTATTCTAGGTCTAGGTCCCAGTTATTCTGTGGGTTTTGGTCCTGGTCTATGTTCAGGTTTGAGTCCTAGTCTCGGTTCGGGTTTAGGTCTCTGTCTGGGTTTTGATTTGGGTTCAGGTTGGGGTTTAGGTCCTGGTCTTAGTCCTAGTCCTAGTTCGGTTCTAGTTCCATTTGCGATTCTGAGATTTAGTTTGGGTTTGAGTTCGGGTCGAAGCTCGGGTCCTGGTCTAAGTTTGGGTTGGCGTCAGGATTTCAGCCTAGGTCTAGATCAGGCTCTGGGGTGTGGGTTCGCGTCCTGTGTCTTGGATTTAGTTCTGTGTCTAAGTCCTTGGTTCTGATCCTGGTCTGGGTTCGAGTTCGGGTCCAGGTACAGGTCTACCTTTGGGTCTGATTCTAGGTGTGGGTGTTTGAGTCCGGGTCCGAGTCTGTGTCTTATTTTATGTAAAGGTCTGGACCCCGATCTGGGTCTAGGTTTGGGTCCTAGACCAAATTCGGGTCCCGAGTGCAGGTTCAAGTTTGGGTTAGAGTCTGGATCTAGGTCCAGATATATGTCCAGCATTTCGATCCCAGTCTGGGTCTTGTTCTGAGTCCAGGTTCGTATCCGGATCCCTATCTTGGTCCAAGTCTGTGTTTGGGATCGGGTCCCAGATTTTGGTCCTGGTCCGAGTCTCAGCTCCGGTATGGGTACACAATCGTGTCCGGGCCCGAGTTCCAGTCTCAGTTTGGGTCTGAGGCTAGGTCTGTGTTCGGTTCTAGGTCTGGGTCTGGGTCCTGGTCGCGGTCCTAGTCTTGTTCTAGGGTCCTGGTTCGACGATTCTTGTTCAGTTTCTAATTTTGGGTCCCAGGTGTAGGTCTGGGTTCTGGTTTGTTTCTTCATCAGTGTTCGGGTCTGGGTCGGGTACTATGTTCAGGTCATAATTCAGTTTCCCAGGTCCCTATCCTGATTTTGTGTCTGGGTCTCGGTTATTGTGTGGGTTTGGGTCCTGGTCTAGGTTCGGGTTCAAGTCCTAGTCTCGGTTTGGGTTTAGGATTCTGTCTGGGTTTTGATCTGGGTTCAGGTTTGGATTTAGGTCCTGGTCTTGGTCCTAGTGCAGGTTCAAGTTTGGGTTAGAGCCTGGATCTAGGTCCAGATATATGTCCAGCATTTCGATCCCAGTCTGGGTCTTGGTCTGAGTCCAGGTTCGTATTTGGATCCCTTTCCTGGTCCAAGTCTCTGTTTGGGATCGGGTCACAGATTTTGGACCAGGTCCGAGTCTCAGTTCTGGTCTGGGTACACAACCGTGTCCGGGCCCGAGTTCCAGTCTCAGTTTGGGTCTGAGGCTAGGTCTGTGTTCGGTTCTAGGTCTGAGTTCGGGTCCTGGTCGCGGTCCTAGTCTTGTTCTAGAGTCCTGGTTCGACAATTCTTGTTCAGGTTCTAATTTTGGGTCCCAAGTTTAGGACTGGGTTCGGGTTTGGTTCTTCATCTGGGTTTTAGTCCTAGTCTGAGTCCTAGATCTAGACACCGACTACTGGTCTGTTCCAGGCCCCGTTACCCGAATCACGAGTCAAGATCGTGATCACTGTCGCGGGTCTCGGTCTTGTTTTGGTTCAGGGCCCAAGTCCCATTTCTGAGTTTGGGTTCGGGATCGAAACTGGGGTGCGGTTCTAGGTCGCGACCCTGGTTCTGAGTTCAGGTTCGGGTTCGGGTCCTGAGTCTAGGTTTTGGTTTGGATCCGGGTCCATCTCCCAATTCGAGTTACGGGTCCTGAGTAGGTCTGATTTGGAGCTCGGTCCTTGTCCGGTTACGGTTCTAGATCTAGGTCCAATTTCAGTTATGATTCCAAGTCCATGTCCTAGTTCCAATCCCGGTCAACTTTTGGTTTTGGTTCCAATTTTGGGTCACAGGGTACAAGTTCAGGTCCACTTTTGTGTTTGGGACTAGGTTCAAGTCCGAGTGTGGGTTCGGGGCCTTGTCAGGGTTCGGGTCCAGGGCTGGGTCAAAAACCTAGACACCCACTAAGGGTTTTGTCCAAGCCCTTGGTCCAAATCCGGATCCCAATCTCGGGCCCCAGTCTGGTTCCATTTTTGGTGACGGGTCACGAGCTGGGTCCTAGGTTCAAGTTCGGGTCTGGGTCGGGTACTAGGTGGTCCTACTTCTGTTTCTCAGGTCCCTATCCTTATTCTGGGTCCAGGTCCCGGTTATTGTGTGGGTTTGGGTCCCGGTCTAGGTTCGGGATCGAGTCCTAGTCTCTGTTCAGGTTTAGGTCTCAGTCTTGGTTTTGATCTAGGTTCGGGTTTGGGTTTAGGGCCTAGTACTGGTCCTAGTCCTAGCTCGGTTCTAGTTCCATTTGCGATTATGAGTTCGAGTTTGGGTTTGAGTTCGGGTCGAAGTTCGAGTCGTGGTCTGAGTTTGGGTTCGGGTCCGAATTTCAGTCTAGGTCCAGATCAGGCTTAGGGTGTGGATTCGCGTCCTGGGTCTTGGTCTAGGTTGGGTCTGAGTCCACAGTTCGAATCCCGATTTGATTCTGGATTCCGTTTTGGGTCTAAGTCCTTGGTTCTTAGTGTTGGAAATTTATTTTACCAGGATCTTAGATCAACTCACAAGTATGTTGATTAACACCCTAAATATGAACTTTCTAAGACGATGAAATAAACACATATAAAGTTTAGAAAACCTTACATTGGGTGCAGCGGAATATAATGACTCCTTCCGTTCAGATATCTAGCCCTTGATTCCTTTCTGTAGCAGAGCATTATCAATATCTGAACCTGGATCTCTTTCTCTGAATCTTTGATGCTGAAACTCCTTCTTGCTTAATGTCTTTCTTCACGATCTTCCACACTATCATTGAGGTGTCACTTGCTGTGTGTGGGCACTACTCATACACTAAGTATTTCGAAATTTGAGGAAGAAGAAAGAGAGAGTGGGTTCGGCCAAAGATAGGGAGAGAGAGGCTCAATTTTTTCTGAATCAGAAGTGTCAGAAGAAAGTGTGTTTTTCTGAAGCCTTCACTATCTATTTATAGCATTCCACTAGGGTTAGGTTTGAATTATTTGGCATTAAAATAATGAAAATATCAGAGGGAAAAACCCTACAAAAGTGGCCGGCCCTACATAGTGGATTTGGGCCTCACTTTTTGCAATTTTGCAGTTTTATCTTTTCTGCATCTCATTTTCTCAAAAACGCCAATTCTAACTATTTAATAACTATAAATAATTATTAAATAATATTGTCATTTATCATATTTATTAATTGAACCATACAAAGTATCATAATTAATAAATATGCCCCTAAAACTCTTTCTTTACAATTTCGCCCTTACTTAGTGAAAAATTCACAAATAGACATAGTCTAATTTGAGAATTATAATTGATTAATCAAAACCAATTACATGAGTCTTACAAGCAATATTATCTCAACTAGTGCGGGGACCATGGGTTTATATAACCGAGCTTCCAATAAGTAGATCAAGAATTTAGCACTAAAATTCACTAACTTATTAATTCTTCGTTGAATCCACGCATAGAACTTAGAATTGCACTCTCAGTATATAGAATGCTCTATATGTTCCACCATATAGACACATCATTAGTTATCCATTGTTATAATCCTAATTTGATCACTGATCCTCTATATGAATGATCTACACTGTAAAGGGATTAAATTACCGTTACACCCTACAATGTATATATTCCTTAAAACACTTGACCCCGTATAAATGATATTTCAACTTATGTGAAATGAGTACTCCACCATTTATGTTCGTTTGGTCAAGCTCGAAGGAGATCATCCTTTGCTTACTATTCGCAAGATAGAAGATATAGATTCCATGTTTATGATAGCGCTCCCACTCAATTGCACTACCGTGTTCCCAAAATGTACGTATCACCCTGACCTAAAAGTAGGCTTAACTAACAAATCAAAGAACACGAATAGCCTCTCAAGATTGAGCCTAATCATAACAAGATTAAGAACATTTGATCTAGGATCAACTAGGCGATATTGACTTGAATAGATATTACGGTAAGTTTAATAAATCTAAGTCAAAGTTCAATATCGGTCCCTTCCGATGCATACTCCATGCATCCAACCTGAGGTTTACTTTAACCAATGCTCTGGGAAGAGCATAGCACTTCTCCAAATGCAAGTAAACTCTGTTGTAGATTATCATATCAGTAAAACCCTATGTCTGATAAATCTAGGAAACTTTATTCACATAGTCATGTTTACTTTCCAATGTGTTTGTTGGAATTATATTTATCCAGGATCTTAGATCTACTCACAAGTATGTTGATTTAACAACCTAATATTGAACTTCTAAAACGATGAACTAAACACATAAAAGTTAAGAATAAGTTACAGTGATTGCAGTGGAATTAATGTCTCCTTCCACTCAGATTTCTAACCCTTGATTCCTGTCTGTAGCAGAGTATAATCAAGATCTGAGCCCGAAAGTTCTTCAGTTGGATGTGATCCTTCACAGTCTTCCAAACTATAATGAGGTACTGAATGATGTGTGTGGGCACTTCTCTCTCACTAGGAATTTCGAAATTTCTCCCTTGTTTTCTCTCTTGATTTCGTGTTACACAATGCAAAGCAAAGGTTTTTCTTAAGTCTATTCAAGAGTAGAGAGAGGGGCTGCTATAAATAGGAAAAGGGAAGAGCACAACTTTCTAAATAAACAGTTTCCTCTTTTACTGTGTAATTGGATAACTGCCATATTTAGTGTGATCCACCACTTTCCTATTTAGGCTAGGCTTTGATTAGCAATTATATGGCAATTTGAATTGAAAATAATAATTGGGAAACATGCAAGCATGTGGCCGGCCATGGTGTGTATGGGCCTCACATGGATTTTGCAGTTTCCTCAATTTTATTTCTATTTCTCCAAAAATGCCATTTTTCCAATTCTAATCATTTAAATTCCAAACCTAATTATTTAATAACTAAAATAGATTATTAAATAATATTGCCATTTAAAATAATTATTAATTTAGACATGCGAAGTCTCATAATTAATAATTAAACCTAGAAACCCTTTTATTTACAATTTCATCCTTAAACTGTGAGAATTCACAAATTAGACATAGTCTAACTTTTAGAATTATAATCGATTAATCATAAATCAATTATAGAGTCTTACAAACAGTATAGTCTCAACTAGAATGGGGACCATGGATCTATATGTTGAGCTTCCAATAAGTTGAACCGATTTACCAAGTAAATCCCTAACTTATTATTAATTCCTCGTTGAATCCACTCTTAGAACTTGGAATTGCACTCTCAGACTTATATAGAGCATATCATATGTTTCACGATATCAATATGCTATCTCATTTAACCATTGTTATAATCTTAATGTGATTTAGAGATCCTCTATATAGATGATTTACATCGAGATGGGACCAATTTACCGTTTAGACCCCTCAATGTATTTTGCCCCTTTGAACACTTAGTTACCTGTAAATGATGTTTTAGTGATCTGATATACAGTCACTGAAACAAGAGCTCATCCATTTACTTCTATTTAACTAAGCTCAAAAGGAATCATCACTTTACTTCTATACACCAGTAAAAGCTATAGATTTCCATATTTATGTTCAGCACTCCCATTCAGTTATGCTATCATGTTCCCAAAATATATGTATTATCCTGACCCAAAGGTAGGCTTAACTAATAAATCAAAGAACAAGAATAGCACTCCTGAGATTGAGCCCAAGCATATCAGGATTTAGATTCTCTTAATCTAAGATCAACTTCTGATATTGACTTGGAAAGATACAACGGTAAGTTTACAATATCTTTGACCAAGTTCAATATCGGTCCAGTCCAATGCATACTCCATACATTCGAAACCAGTATACTTTGCCAATGTTCTGGAAAGAACATAACACTTACTCCAAGTGTAAGTATACTTCATCGCTGATTATCACATCAGTGTAAATCCAAAACACTGATGAACAGGGATCAAATCTTTTGAATCATATAATCACAATAACATTCCACTGTATTGACAATACTGTAATTGTGAATAACTATATGTTCTGGATTTAACTGATTTTGTGCATATAACAAGTATATATATTAAACCATAAACATGTAACATACATGTAATCATAATTCACTTCAAAATTCTAAATTGATAACTAATCAGATTGTAATGGGTTTTATTTAGGGCATAAAACCCAACAAACTCCCACTTGCACTAACATAAAACAAGTTGTGCATTACAATCAATCTTTTGCCTTGATCCTCTGATCAAGTGTAGTATATTTGAATCCACCCATATATCTGGAACCAGGTTCATAAGACTCATGAAACCTCCTTAACTTATGCTTTACTCATCAAGGGATACTGAAATCCTTACTGCCCATTAAGTACATCTGAACAACCAGAAGACATATCTCTCAAATTTTAAAATTTGGAATTGAGATAATGCAGTGTAGAATTTTCTTCAGTAAAATAACTTTCTAGTAATTTCGAATTTACAAAGTTATATCTTCTCTGATGAAGCTTGAATTATTATAGATGGGTTTTAACACTCTTCTATAATGATTCCTCCACCCCTAGAGTAACCACCATCTCACAATTCTTAATGAGTCGGTGTGCATATAGGGATTACTAAAGCATAGTTCCTTAATAACATATACGTCACTTTTATAAATCTTTCTTGATTGTCCCTTAATGTTCCCCATTTGATTAGATCTCAGATGGCTCCCACTCAATAGCAGATGTCTGGTTAGAAACTTTTAACCTTCTATTATTGTTTCTGGGAATATCTCATTGTGACTTATTATCTTAAACTGAAACTGTAAGTTTCTCTAAGACTAGGTCAACAACATAGCAGTCTAGTATTTGAAGTGTAAAATACTTGCTAGAGATTTAAGCAATCAAATCAAGATACCATAAAATGTTATGAGGAATAGACATCTTGAATCAAGTCTTTCGAATAGACTATGCAAGAATTCTTCTATCTTACTCTCATAATTCTGATAAGTTATATCTATCCATGTGAATGGTTAGACTTGTTTTTATCAGAGGTGTTCTTAAGTTCCTATCACAATTATCAACCAAGCGAAGATGGGTAAAGAATTTTAATATTCTCCCACTCAACCAAGGTAATGTGATACATTATCAAAGAACTTTAATGGTATCAATAACTATTACAACAGTAAATCAAAACTGGAACATATAATCAAGATCAAGGATTTATTCTGATAATAGCTAATTTATTATATTATTTCCATGTTTAAAATTGTGTGTCACAAAGGGTACTGTAGAATAGGGTACTGTAGAATAAAGTCCACCCCTAAGTTTATAGAGATTATGGTCCACCCCTAAAGGTTGTAAATCTCTAAGTGTGATAGAGAGTCTGTGGAGTTGAATATAATCCAGAGTTCATTAGATATAAAAGATCGTTTGAATTGCATATTATTCTTAACTTTTCTCCACCCCTATCAGATCAAAAGATCCTTTTATTAAAAAAATTCTCAAATAATTGTTGTAGAACTAACAATTATTCATAAACATAGAAATAATTTCTAGTGTTTATGTAGTAATAACTCTGTAAAGAGTTTAAATTCCTTTAGAATTTGTATCAATAATAAGAACACATACACATGTAAACATAATAAATATAACAATTGGTAATAGATAAGATAAAGTACTGAAGCTCAACTCATAAATTGCAATATATTTGAAAAAGATACTTTATTATAAACCAAAAAAAAAAATGTTTGCAATTTTATGAGAACCAAACAGGGAATAAAATCCCAAAATTTGAAATCCAAATTGTTTGAAAAACTAAACAATTAATTCAAATAAAAGAGCTTCTTTTTTATTGTAGACGATCTCCATCCACCATCCAGCTTTCTAATCCAACTCGCTAAGACAGCACCCGAGTTTAAGAAGCTTTAGCTATAAGAAGAATAATAAACAAGGTTAGTAGTCCAGAATTAATAATCCAAAAGGATAATATTTCACTAAAAACACATCAGCTTATAAAGAAAATACCTTGTTTCTTTGCGAGATACTTAGGACATTGGGATTTTCAATGGCCTTTCTCATTGCAGTGGAAACACTTTCCTTTTGGTGTATTACCAGAAGCTCCAGCATTTTTGCTCTTAGCTGCATTCGCAGCTTGAGCTCGCTTCTTGGCATTTTTCCACTTCTTCTTATGATTGGATTTAGAAGTAGAAGCAACATGTGCCTCAGGATTACTCGTCTTATTACCATTTCCAGAATTCTGAGGTTTATTCCCTCTTTTCTTGGGACCTCCAATCAAATTTTCATATGTCTGAAGGTCATTGACTAAAGTATGAAAGTCTTGTTCCTTCTTATTCATGACATAATTTGATGTGTAGGGCAGAAAATCTGGAGTCAGACTATTCAAGATGAGACTCACTTGAGTAGTCTGATCCATTTCAGCACCATGATTCTGGGCTTCCTGGAAATAACTAGCCATCTGGAGAAGGTGATCACGCACATTCTGATGGGGTTCGATCCGTGCGTTGATGAATTTCTTAGTCGCGTCAAAACGAGACTGGATAGATGCCATACCGAATAGCTCAGTTAACTGCGTCATGATTTCTGCAGCCATGACAGTGTTTGCAAACCTTGTTTTCAAGGTGTCAACCATGCTGGAAAGCATGAAGTAACGAGCTTTATTGTTAGCATTCTGCCAACGCTCGAACTTCTCTTTCACAGTTTTGGTTGCATTGTCACCTGGTTGCTCAGGGGACGTCTCAGTCAACACAAACGAGGCACTTTCACCTATGAGAGCAATATGAATGTTCTCTCTCCACTTTGGGAAGTTAGACCCATTTAGCTTATTTTCAGTTAAGAGTGACAACATGGGATTTGACATTGCAATTCAGGATACTACAAGATAACACATAGATATCAATTATGGTTTATCACAAAATCTTATTGAGAAATTATTAGCACACAGCAAGTAGGAATGACTATAGAAAATACAAAAAAAATATTCAATCCTAAATAATTTCCAAGGTTTTCAACAAACTGATATCAGTGTCCCGTTTAGGCGAGAGTCAAAGCTATCATCCATTGAAAAGAGTTGTCAGCTCATCTAAAATGGCAAACATTCTAGCAACCTTTTATTCGATCGAAAAGAGAATCCGACGTTGTCCCGTTTAGGCGAGAGTCAAGGTCATTCCTATTTCATGAGCTTCTACCATTGTTTCATATGTTTGTAAGTCTTATATAGTACCCACCATTAGGGTGATCAATACCAATATAAAACACTTACAAACATACTTATCTTTCGAGATTAAACGGCGCTAACTTGCTAATGAACGTTCCTCCATTAGGGAGGATTACTCACTAAAACAATAGCTATGTAAAACAAACAATGGAGATCGAATATCTTAAAATAATAAAGCTCATTATTTAAAATTGTATTTTCTTCTATTATTTATTTATTTTAAATCCATATATATATTTGTTAAATTTTAAGTTAGAATAGAATCTAAATAAAATTTAATTTAATATCTGTAAAATTAAACTTAGATGGTTAAGAAAATAAAATGAATTATTTCCATCTTAGTATTAATTTTCCAACAAATATTAAGAAAATTACTTAATTTAAGTTGTATTAATTTAAATTAATTTGCAACTCAAATTAAAATTTTCTATAAATATATATATTGTATTTCAAAAAATATATAATTTTCGAAATACATTAAAATAAATCAAACTTTACTTAGAAAAAATACTTCAAGCAAAAATATTATCTATCTAGATTTTCTTGACTAATTAATCCAATTTCTAATAATATATTTCAGTTCCTTTATTTTAAATTAATCATTAAATGAAAAGATCATTGATTTAAGTTGATTCAAAATTAATTAAAATAATTAATTTACAACTTCAATCTATCTTTCAAGATAAATTCAAAATCATCTTGCATAATTAAATGCAATTTTGAAAAAATGATTAATAAAATAAATAAAATATATTTTTGAAAATTATTAAAATTTAAGTTGTTACGGAAATATCCAACTTAAAATAATTTTCTTATTTAATTAAATATCATGAAAATTACAATACCTAAGTATCATTATGAAAATCAACTTAGATATTTAATTTTCAATTTAATTAAATGTATTAAATTCAGGAAATAAATAATTAAGTATAGCGAAGGCTTAATCATTAATTTCCAATTTAATACAAGGAAAAATATCCTTAATTGAATTGTATCAAAATTAATTATTAAACAATTAATTTTACAATCAATGATATTTTCCTATATTAGAAATAATAATTAGTATAGAAATAACTATCTAGAAAATATCTCAATTCTACTAAGTATATTTTCAAGATCTGGAAAATGTCTGATTTAAGTTATTATAGAAAGAATCTATAATTTACAAACTTAAAATTTTCCAAACATAATTTAATTAAATATCAAAATTAGGTGGTAACTACCTAATTTAAAGATATTCCCCTTTTAAGTTTAAAACCAACTTAAAATAATATCTTTTAAGAATCTTCAATAACTAATTCCTAGAATTCCTCAGCTTAATATTATAATCAAAATATATTCAAATTTAAGTTAAAAGGAAAAATTAGTAATAACTAATTCATAACTTAAATAAGAATATTTAATGAAATAATAAAAGTAAGTTTCAGAAAGAATCTAGTTAGCTAAAATTCTTTATTTAATTAAATACAAGAAAAATACAAATAGTTTATCTAGAAATGAAATTCATTAAACTATGAAATTCATTAAATTAATTATGTTGCTATTCAATTTTATTAGGTCAAACTAGTATAATTAACCTAGCACAGTTATCCAAATCAGGCAAATGGGCCTTCACAATTGGGGTTGTTCATGTGAGGGGGGGCTGGGTCCAGTATGTCGCACCCATTTCTAAGACTCCCAACTCTCACACAAGGCCCAAAAGAGAGGAATTTAACCTTAAAATGAACAACTGTTATTAATTGAATAGGCCCATTAACTAAATGAGCCTAAATAAAATCTATCAGGTTATGACATTTTATTTAGCAACAACAACCTATATGTATCTATAATAGAAATTAAACATATAGGCTCACATAGGCACACAGATTTGGATGGATCCTATCATGTTACTAGGTCATACATAGATGAAAGAAGTTTGTAAAAATTACCTGTTACAAATTATCTACTTGATCTATCATCAATTGAACCATGGGTTAAAATCAGATCAATTGATCTGTCAACAAGTTAAACCTGACAATTTAGATCAAGTAATAATAGGTTTTAGAAAACTTACAAACAATCTAAAACACATACTCTTGCAACAAGGTTAGATTTGGATAGTTGGATGTAGGATTTATTTAATTTTAAACACGTATTTCGAAAAATAAAATTAAAATTAAACCTACCATTTTGAAAAATTAGGTTTTGGGTAACCTAAATGTCATTTTAAAATTAAATTGCTAACTTTCCTTTTAAATTTCATGTTATTTAATAAATCAAATAATAAAATAGAAAATGGTAAATACATACCCTTTTCTTATTTTACAATTTAATTTAATTAAAAAAATAACAAAATTTAAAAAGTTAACAAAAATACCTTATTTCCTCTTTTAAAATTATCATGATTATTTTGATCTTATTTTAATTAAGGTCAAGTTACCAAAAAAAATTAATATCTGACCTTAAAAAAAATAACATAATCAAATTTTAAAGGAAATAAGAAAAGAGGTAAGCAAAACTTGATTTTTCCTATTTTCAAAATCAAATTACACTAATATCTAAAATCAATTTTAAAAATTAAAATTAATTTATTTCTGATAATTAGATTTGAAATTTGAAAAACAAAAATCAACATACAAAACTACACAAAAAATCGGAATTTAATTCCATGAAATAGCATGAAAAATCGAACAAAACGAAGAATTTGGATTTGAGTTCGGGTCGGAGTTTGAGTCCTGGTCTGAGTTTGGGTTCGGGTCAAGATTTCAGTGTAGGTCAAGATCACTCTCCAAGTGTGGGTTTGTGTCTTGGGTCTTAGTCTAGGTTTGGTCTGAGTCCCAAGTTCCAATCCCGATCTGAGTTTGCATTCAGTTCTAGTTATAAGTCCATGGTTTTTATCCTGGTCTGGGTTCGAGTTTAGGTCCGGGTTCGAGTCTAGATTTGGGTCTTATTCTAGGTGTGGGTTTGAGTTCGGGTCCGAGTCTACGTCCGGGTTTGTGTCCAGGTCTGGACCCTAATTATGGGTCTAGGTTCGGTTCCAGGTCCAAGTTCCCGTCCCGAGTGCGGGTCCAAGTTTGGGTCTGGGTCAGGATCTCAGTCCAGATCTAGGTCTAGCATTTCGATCCCAGTCTGGGTCTTGGTCCGAGTCCAGGTTCGTATCTGGATCCCTATCTAGGTCCAAGTCTGTGTTTGGGATTGGGTCCCAGATTTAGGTCCACGTCCGGGTCTCAGTTTCGGTCTGGGTACACGTGTCCGGGCTCGAGTTCCAGTCTCATTTTGGGTCTGAGGCTAGGTCTGTGTTCGGTTCTAGGTCTTGGTCTGGGTCCTGGTCGCGATCCTAGTTATGTTCTAGGGTCCTGGCTCGGCGATTCTTGTTCAGATTTTAATTTTGGGTCCCAGGTCTAGGTCTGGGTTCGGGTTTGGTTCTTCGTCTGGGTTCTGGTCCTAGTCTGAGTCCCAAATCTAGACACCGACTACTGGTCTGTTCCAGGCCCCGTTACTCGAATCTCGAGTCAAGATCTAGATCACTGTCACGGGTCTCGGTCTGGTTCTAGTTCAGGTCCCAGGTCCCATTTCTGAGTTTAGATTCGAGATCGAGACTGGGGTGCGGTTCTAGGTCTCGACCATGGTTCTGTGTCCCTAGTCTGGTTCAATGTTTGGGTGTGAGTTCAGGTTTGAGTTTGGGTCCTGAGTCTAGGTTTGGGTTCGGATCCGTGTCCGGCTCCCAATTTGGGTCTAGGTCTGATTTGGAGTCCGGGTCCTGGTCTGGTTACGGTTCTTGATCTAGGTCCAATTTAAGTTATGATTCCAAGTCCAAGTCCTAGTTCCAGTCCCGGTCAACTTCTGGTTTGCTCTAGTTTCGGGTCACAAGGTACGAGTTCGGGTCCACTTACGGGTTTGGGACTGGGTTCAGGTCCAGGTGTGGGTTGGGGTCCTTGTCAGGGTTCGGGTCTAGGGCTTAGTCCCAAATCTAGACACCGACTAGGGGTTTTTTCCAAGCCATGGGTCCAGATCCGGATCCCAATCTTGGGTACCAGTTTGGTTCCATTTTTGGTGTCGGGTCACGAGCTGGGTCCTAGGTTCAAGTTTGGTTCTGGGTCGGGTACTAGGTCCCGGTCCTAGTTCTGTTTCCCAGGTCCCTATCCTGATTTTGGGTCCAGGTCTCGGTTATTGTGTGGGTTTGGGTCCCGGTCTAGGTTCGAGTTTGAGTCCTAGTCTCAGTTCGAGTTTAGGTCTCTGTCTGGGTTTTGATCTGGGTTCGGGTTTTGGTTAGGTCCTGGTCCTGGTCCTAGTCCTAGTTCAGTTCTAGTTCCATTTGCGATTCTGAGTTCGAGTTTGGGTTTGAGTTCGGGTCGGAGTTCGAGTCCTGGTCTGAGTTTGGGTTCGGGTCCGCATTTCAGTCTACGTCCAGATCAGGCTCCGAGTGTGGGTTCGCGTCCATGGTCTTGGTCTAGGTTGGGTCCGAGTTTGAAGTTCCCATCCCGATCTGAGTCTGAATTCAGTTCTGGGTCTATGTGTTGGAAATTATTTTACCAGGATGTTAGATCTACTCACAAGTATGTTGATTAACACCCTAAATATGAACTTTCTAAAACGACAAAATAAACACATATAAAGTTTAGGAAACCTTACATTGTGTGCAGCGGAATTAAATGACTCCTTACGTTCAGATATCTAGCCCTTGATTCCTTTCTTTAGCAGAGCATTATCAATATCTGAACCTGGATCTCTTTCTCTGAATCTTTGATGCTGAAACCTCCTTTTGCTGAAAGTCTTTCTTCACGATCTTCCTCACTATGATTGAGGTATCACTTGCTGTGTGTGGGCACTACTCTAACACTAAGAATTTCGAAATTGAAGAGGGAAGAAAGAGAAGAAGTGGTCGGCCAAAGATAGGGAGAGAGAGAGGCTCTATTTTTTCTGAATGAAAAGTGTGAAATTTAAGTGTAAATTTCCTGAAGCCTTCACTATCTATTTATAGCATTCCACTAGGGTTAGGTTTGAATTATTTGGCATTAAAATAATGAAAATATCAGTTTAAATTCCCTACAAAAGTGGCCGGCCATACAAAGTGGATTTGGGCCTCAATTTTTGTAATTTTGCAGTTTTATCTTTTCTGCATATGATTTTCTCAAAAACGCCAATTTTCTAATACAACCATTTAAATGCCAATTCTAACTATTTAATAACTATAAATAATTATTAAATAATATTTTCATTTATCATATTTATTAATTGAACCATACAAAGTATCATAATTAACAAATATGCCCCTATAAACTCTTTCTTTACAATTTCGCCCTTACTTAGTGAAAAATTCACAAATAGACATAGTCTAACTTGAGAATTATAATTGATTAATCAAAACCAATTACATGAGTCTTACAAGCAATATTATCTCAACTAGTGCGGCGACCATGGGTCTATATAACGAGCTTCCAGATAGAAGCTATAGATTCCATGTTTATGTTAGCACTCCAACTCAATTGCACTACCGTGTTCCCAAAATGTACGTATCACCCTGACCTAAAAGTAGGCTCAACTAACAAATCAAAGAACACGAATAGCCTCTTGAGATCGAGCCTAATCATAAAAGGATTAAGATCATTTGATCTAGGATCAACTAGGCGATATTGACTTGAATAGATATTACGGTAAGTTTAATAAATCTAAGTCAAAGTTCAATATCGGTCTCTTCTGATGCATACTCCATGCATCCAACCTGAGCTTTACTTTAACTAATGCTCTGGAAAGAACATAACATTTCTCCAAATACAAGTAAACTCTGTTGTAGATTATCATATCAGTAAAACCCTATGTCTGATAAATCTAGGAAACTTTATTCACATAGTCATGTTTACTTTCCAATGTGTTGACGTCACAATAAACAGGATCAAGTATGTGAAAAGGGTTTCAGATGAATTTATACATTATGTACATATAATCATGAAATAAATCATGTGATCCATGCAAAATTAAATGTTATTTCTGATCTATATTAATAAGTAAATCTGATTATATTGAAATGAGTTTTATTTAGGGCATAAAACCCAATAAACTCCCACTTGCACTAATATAAAACAAAAAGTGCGTTTCAAATAATCTCAACACCTTGATATACAAATCAAGTGTAGTAGTAGTAAATTCCTCGTAACAGGATCTGAAAGGTTTAATTAACCACAACCTTTTCTCCACCATTACTCTTCCTTAATCACAAAATTATTGATAATGTGAAATTCCTCTCTATATGTCTACTCTCTTGGGATACTGGATTCTATAGTTTTGGCAACTACTTTTGGTTAATAGGGAAATAACACTAGTAGTTTAGGCAATTTGGAATGGTGCCAAAAATGTATAGAACTTTCCTTAGACTGAATAAGTACCTTTCTTGTAACTTTAACATTCAGTCCCTTCCTAGTAGACCTAGAGACTTCAGATAGGTTTTTACACTTCTCAAAATCACTATTCCACCCCCAGAGTAATCACCATCTTATCAGAAAGATTTTCTAGCACAAAGGAAAATTTCGAAATCTGATATGGTGTAGTCTAAGAGTTTTAAACACACCCTTATAGACTAACATATAGTTCCTCTTCTTAATCTTAAGATTTACTTGATTGTCTTCCAATGTTCTTCTCCTGGATTAATCTGATACCTACTCATTACTCCCACTCAACAGCAGGTGTCTGGTCTAAGGCACACTTACAAACTACTTATCTTTCGAGATTAAACGGTGCGAAATTGCTAATGAACGTTCCTCCATTAAAGAGGACTACTCACTAAAACAAACGCGATGTAAAACCAACAATGGAGATCGAATATCTTAATAATAAAGCTCATTATGTAAAGAGAGTTGTATTTTCTTTTATTCTCTTTATTTAATCTATTTATTTTAAATATATATTTATTTAATTAAAATTTCCAATTTAGAATGAAAAATTCTAAATATAAATTTTAATTTAATATTTATAAATTTTACTTAGATGGATATGAAAATAATATGAATTATTTCCATCTTAGTAATAATTTTCAATAAATATTTAGAAAAATATTCAATTTAAGTTGTTACAAAATTAATTTAAATTAATTTACAACTCAAATTTAATTTTCTATAAATATATATTGCATTTTGAAAAATTAAAGTATTTAAGGATACAATTTTCGAAAATGCATGTTAAAATAAAAAATAAATCCTGGAAAAATTATTCTGATTTATTGTTGGCCCAAAATTAATTAATAAAATTAATTTACAACAAAAAATATAATTTTCCTATTTAATTAAATATATAAGAAAAATTTCAAATATTTAAGTATGATGATGAAAATCAACTTAAATATTAATTTTCTATTTAATTAAATACGTTAGAAAAATACTTCAAGCAAAAAATATCACCTATCTAGATTTTCCTTTGACTAATTAATTCAATTTCTTATAATATATTTTAATTCATTTATTTTAAATTAATCAATTAATGACAAAAAAATCATTGATTTAAGTTGGTCCAAAATTAAAATAAATAATTTACAACTTTAATCTATTTTTCAAATAAAATTCGAAATTCCAGCATTTAAGAAATGCAATTTCAAAATTTGATTAATAAAATAAAGAAAAAATATATTTTGAAAATTATTTAAATTTAGTTGAAAAATTAAATTTCAACTAAAAATAATTTTCTATTTAATTAAGTGTCATGAAATAGAAATATTTAAGTATCATGATGAAAATCAACTTAGATATTTAATTTTCAAATTAATTAAATGTATTAAATTCAAGAAATAAATAATTAAGTGTAGAGAAGACTTAATTATTAATCTCTAGTTTAATACTAGGAAAAATATACTTAAAATAAATTGTAATAAAATTAATTATTTAAATAATTAATTTCACAATGTATAATATTTTCCTATTTAATATTAGAAATAATAAGTAGTCTAGAAATAACTATCTAGAAAATATCTTATTTGACTAAGTATCTTTTCCACAAAATTTGAAAAAATATCTAATTTAAGTTGTAGAAAGAAAAAAAATCTAGAACTTAAATATTTTGAAATTTAAATTTAATTAAATATAAAAAATTAAGTTGTAACCACTTAATATTCCATTTTAAGTTAATATTCGAAAAGATATCAACTTAAAAAAAATCTAAAGAATCTTAATAACCAATTCCTAAAATTCCTCAACTTAGTTTTGAAATTTTAAATCCAAAAGATATTCAGATTTAAGTTGATTAGTTATAGATAACTAAATATCAACTTAAATAGGAATATTTAATGAAAAAATTTAAATTAAGCTTCAGAAAGAATCTAGATGGTTATAATTCTATATTAAATTAAATACAAGAAAATACATATAGTTTAGCTTAGAATATAAATTTCTTTAAACTATGGTTTTCTTAAATTAATTTCAAAATAAATGAAATTAATTATGTTGCTAATCAATTTTATTAGGTTAAACTAGTTTAATTAACCTAGTACAGTTATTCAAATCAGGCAAATGGGCCTTCACAATTGGGGTGGTTCATGTGAGGGGGTGCTGGGTTCAGTATGTCGTACCCACTTCTATGGCTCCAAACTCTCACGCAAGGCCCAAAAGAGAGGAATTTAACCTTAAAATGAACAACTGTTATTAATTGAATAGGCCCAAAAACTAAATGGGCCTAAATAAAATCTATCAAGAACTATGATATTGTATTTAGCAACAACCACCTATATGCATCTATAATAAAATTAAACACATAGGCTCACACAGGCACACTTTGGATAGGTCCTATCATGTTGCTAGGTCATACACAGATGAAAGAAGATTGTAAATATACCTGTTACAAATTATTTACTTGATCAAGGGAGTCATCAGATCATTAGATCTGGCAAAAAGTTAACCATGGCTATTTGCAATCAAGCAATAATAGGTTTTAAAAACTTACAAACAAGCTAAAACACATACTCCTGCAACAAGGTTAGCTGGATAGTTGGATGTAGGATTTATTTAATTTTAAATAAATAATTTCGAAAAAAATAATTAATTAAATAAATACATAATTTATTTTCGAAAATTTAAAAAAAAAATTGAAAAATTTCGAAATTTAAAAAAAATTTAAAATTAAACCTCCAATTTTTGAAAAATTAGGTTTCAACCAACCTAAATATCATTTCAAAATTTGCTAACTACTTTTAAAAAATTTAATGTTATTTTATAAATAAAAATTAAATAAAAAATTAAAAAAGATAAATGAATATCTTTTTCAGATTTTAAATGTAATTTAAATAAATAAAATAACAAAATTTAAAAGTTAGCAAAATATCATACATCTATTTAAAATTACATGATTATAGTTATCTTATTTTAAATTTAAATAAGGTCAAATTATTTTTTAAAAAAATAAATATAAAAAATTTAAAATCTGACCTTAAATTTTTAAAAATAAGATAAGATATAATCAAATTTAAAAATAAGATAGATAATGAAGCAAAAAAAGATAGATATTTACTATTTTTAAATTCAAATTACACTAATATCATGAATTAAATTTAAAAAATATTAAATAAATTAATTATGATAATTAGAATTGAATTAGGAATAGTAAATGTATAAATACAGAACTACACGAAAAATCGGAAGTTAAATCCATGAAAAAGCATGAAAAAACGAAGAAAAACGAAAAAATTGCGAGTTGTACGGACAGTATGCTGTGCATTTAAGGGTGCATGGGCCAGGGATGTGGGCGCAGGAGGCTGCATGCAGCCTGTTCCGCGCGCGTGTCCCTGTTGCTCGATCCCGATATTTTTCGAAACTTCAAAAAATCATAACTAATTCAAATTAAATCGAAATTGAGTTCTGTAAAAAGGTAACTTGCTTAACATTTTCCATACTATCTAATTAAAATAATTACAGAAACTGATATTCAGTTATTTTACACGAAAATTCACAAACATCAATCAATCATCAAATAACACTCAATACAACATGATACCATCCAAAACATCAAACAATCGTTTTAAAGTCCAAATTTCTTTCAAGCAAATCAATTACAATGGCTGTGATGCCAGTTGTTGGAAATTATTTTAACAGGATCTTAGATCTACTCACAAGTATGTTGATTAACATCCTAAATATGAACTTTCTAAAACGACGAAATAAACACATATAAAGTTTAGGAAACCTTACATTGGGTGCAGCGGAATTAAATGAATCCTTCCGTTCAGATATCTCGCCCTTGATTCCTTTCTGTAGCAGAGCATTATCAATATCTGAACCTGGATCTCTTTCTCTGAATCTTTGATGCTGAAAACTCCTTTTGCTGAAAGTCTTTCTTCACGATCTTGCTCACTATGATTGAGTTATCACTTGCTGTGTGTGGGCACTACTCTCACACTAAGAATATCGAATTTGAAGAGGGAAGAAAGAGAAGAAGTGGTCGGCAAAAGATAGGGAGAGAGAGGAGGCTCAAGTTTTTCTGAATGAAAAGTGTGAAATTTAAGTGTAAATTTCCTAAAGCCTTTACTATCTATTTATAGCATTCCACTAGGGTTAGGTTTGAATTATTTGGCATTAAAATAATGAATATATCAGTTTAAATTCCCTACAAAAGTGGCCGGCCATACAAAGTGGATTTGGGCCTCACTTTTTGCAATTTTGCAGTTTTATCTTTTCTGCATCTGATTTTCCCAAAAACCCCAATTTTCTAATTCAACCATTTAAATGCCAATTCTAACTATTTAATAACTATAAATAATTATTAAATAATATCTTCATTTATCATATTTATTAATTTAACCAAACAAAGTATCATAATTAACAAATATGCCCCTAAAACTCTTTCTTTACAATTTCGCCCTTACTTAGTGAAAAATTCACAAATAGACATAGTCTAACTTGAGAATTGTAATTGATTAATCAAAACCAATTACATGAGTCTTACAAGCAATATTATCTCAACTAGTGCGGGGACCATGAGTCTATGTGACCGAGCTTCCAATAAGTAGATCAAGAATTTATTACTAAAATTCACTAACTTATTAATTCTTCGTTGAATCCACACATAGAACTTAGAATTGCACTCTCAGTATATAAAATGCTCTATATGTTCCACCATATAGACACATCATTAGTTATCCATTGTTATAATCCTAATTTGATCAATGATCCTCTATATGAATGATCTACACTGTAAAGGGATTAGATTACCGTTACACCCTACAATGTATTTAACCTTAAAAAACTTAACCCCATATAAATGATATTTCAGCTTATGTGAAATGAGATCTCCACCATTTATTTTCGTTTGGTCAAGCTCGAAGGAGATCATCCTTTACTTACTATTCGCCAGATAGAAGCTATAGATTCCATGTTTATGTTAGCACTCCCACTCAATTGCACTACCATGTTCCCAAAATGTACGTATCACCCTGACCTAAAAGTAGGCTTAACTAACAAATCAAAGAACACGAATAGCCTCTTGAGATCGAGCCTAATCATAACTAGATTAAGATCATTTGATCTAGGATCAACTAGGCGATATTGACTTGAATAGATATTACGGTAAGTTTAATAATTCTAAGTTAAAGTTCAATATCGGTCCCTTCCGATGCATACTCCATGCATCCAACCTTAGCTTTACTTTAACAAATGCCCTGGAAAGAACATAGCACTTCTCCAAATGCAAGTAAACTCTGTTTTAGATTATCATATCAGTAAAACCCTATGTCTGATAAATCTAGGAAACTTTATTCACATAGTCATGTTTACTTTCCAATGTGTTGACGGTACAATAAACAGGATCAAGTATGTGAAAAGAGTTTCAGATGAATTTATACATTATGTACATATAATCATGAAATAAATCATGTGAACCATGCAACGTTAAATGTTATTTTTTATCTATGTTAATAAGTAAATATGATTATATTGAAATAAGTTTTATTTAGGGCATAAAACCCAACACTATGTCCTTGGTTCTGCTTTGGGTTCGAGTTTGGGTCCGGGTCCGGGTCTAGCTTTGAGTCTAATTCTAGGTGTGGGTTTGAGTTCAGGTTCGAGTCTGGGTTCGGGTTTGTGTCAAGGTCTGGACCCCGATCTGGGTCTAGGTTCGGGTCCAGGTCAAGGTTCGGGTCCCGAGTGCGGGTCCAAGTTCGGGTCTTGGTCAGGATCTCAGTCCAGATCTAGCTCCAGCAATTCGATCCCAGTCTAGGTCTTGGTCCGAGTCCAGGTTCGCATCCGGATCCCTATCTAAGTCCAAGTCTATTATTGGGATCGTGTCCTAGATTTAGGTGTAGGTCCGGGTCTCAGTTCTAGTCTGGGTACATGACCGTGTCCGGGCCCGAGTTCTAGTCTCACTTTGGGTCTGAGGCAAGGTCTGTGTTCGGTTCTAGGTCTGGGTCCAGGCCCGGGTCCTTGTCGCGGTCCTAGTCTTGTTCTAGGGTCTTGGTTCGGCGATTCCTGTTCAAGTTCTAATTTTGGGTCCCAAGTCTAGGTCTGGGTTTTGGTTTGGTTCTTCGTCATTGTTCTGGTCCTAGTCTGAGTCCCAGATTTATACACCGACTACTTTTGTGTTCCAGGCCCCGTTACCCGAATCCCGAGTCAAGATCTAGATCACTGTCACGGGTCTCGGTCTGGTTCTGGTTCAGGTCCCAGGTCCCATTTCTGAGTTTGGGTTTGGGATCGAGACTTGGGTGCAGTTCTAGGTCCCGACCCTAGTTCTGTGTCCCTAGTCTGGTTCCATGTTTGGGTTTGAGTTTAGGTTCGGGTCCCGACTCCATGTTTGGGTTGGGATTCGAGTCTGGCTCCCAATTCAGGTCTAAGTTTGATTTGGAGTCCGAGTCCTGGTCCGGTTACGGTTCTGGATCTAGATCCAATTTCAGTTATGATTCCAAGTCCAAGTCCTAGTTTCTGTGCCGTTCAACTTCCAGTTTAGGTTCCAATTTTACGTAACAGGGTACGGGTTCAGGTCCACTTTTGGGTTTGGGATTGGGTTCAAGTCCGAGTGTGGGTTCGGGTCCTTGTCAGGGTTCAGGTCCAGGGCTAGGTCCGAAATCTAAACATAACCTACGGGTTTTGTCCAAGCCCTGGGTCCAAATCCAGATCCAAATCTCGGGTCCCAGTCGGGTTCCATTTCTGGTGCGGGGTCACGAGCTGGGTCCTAGGTTCAATTTCGGGTCTGGGTCTGCTACTAGGTCCCAGTCCTAGTTCTGTTTCCCATGTACCTATCCAGATTCTGGGTCTAGGTCCCGGTTATTGTGTGGATTTTGCTCCCGGTCTAGGTTTGGGTTTGAGTCCTAGTCTCGGTTCGGGTTTTGGTCTCTGTCTGGGTTTTTATTTGGGTTCAGGTTTGGGTTTAGGTCCTGGTCCTAGTCCTAGTCCTAGTTCGGTTCTCGTTCCAGTTGCAATTTCGATCCCAGTCTGGGTCTTGGTCCGAGCCCAGGTTCGTATCCGGATCCCTATCTAAGTCCAATTCTATGTTTGGGATCTGGTCCTAGATTTAGGTCAAGGTGCGCATCTCAGTTCCAGTCTGGTACACGACCGTGTCCGGGCCTGAGTTCTAGTGTCAGTTTTTGTATGAGACAAGGTCTCTTTTCGGTTCTAGGTCTGGGTCCAGGTCCTGGTCGCGGTCCTAGTCTTGTTCTAGGGTCTTGGTTCGGCAATTCTTTTTTAGGTTCTAATTTTGGGTCCCAGGTCTAGGTCTAGGTTCGAGTTAGGTTCTTCGTCTGGGTTCTGGTCCTAGTCTAAGTCCGAGATCTAGACACCGAATACTAGACTGTTCCAGGCCCCGTTACACGAATCCCGAGTCAAGATCTGGATAACTGTCATGCGTCTCGGTCTGGTTCTGGTTCCTGTCCTAGGTTCCATTTCTGAGTTTGGGTTCTGGATCGAGACTGGGGTGCGGTTCTAGGTCCCGACCATGGTTTTGTGTCCCTAGTCTGGTTCCATGTTTTTATCTGAGTTCAGGTTTGGGTCCGGCTCCCAATTTGGGTCTAGGTCTGATTTGGAGTGCGGGTCCTAGACCGGCTACGGTTTTGGATCTAGGTCAAATTTAAGTTATGATTCCAAGTCCAAGTCCTAGTTCCACTCCCGGTCAACTTCCAATTTTGGTTCTAGTTTTCGGTCACAAGGTACGAGTTCGGGTCCACTTTTGGGTTTGGGACTGGGTTCAAGACCGGGTGTGGGTTTAGGTCCTTATCAGGGTTCGGGTCCAGGGTTGGGTCCAAAATCTAGACACCGACTATAGGTTTTGTCCAAGCCCTGGGTCCAGATCCAAATCTCAATCTCGGGTCCCAGTATTGTTCCATTTCTAGTGCTTGGTCACGAGCTGGGTCCTAGGTTCAAGTTCGGGTCTGGGTCGGGTACTAGGTCCCGGTCCTAGTTTTGTTTCCCAGGTCCCTATCCTGATTCTTGGTCCAGGTCCCAGTTATTGTGTGGGTTTGTGTCCCAGTCTAGGTTCGGGTTCGAGTCCTAGTCTCGGTTGGGGTTTAGGTCTCTGTCGGGGTTTTGATCTAGGTTCAGGCTTGGGTCCGGGTCCGGGTCTAGCTTTGGGTTTGATTCTAGGTGTGGGTTTGAGTTCGGGTCCGAGTCTGCGTCCGGGTTTGTGTCCAGGTCTGGACCCTGATCTGGGTCTAGGTTCGGTTCCAGGTCCATGTTCGGGTACCGAGTGCAGGTCCAAGTTTGGGTGTGGGTCAGGATCTCGCTCCAGATCTAGGTCCAACATTTCGATCCCAGTCTGGGTCTTGGTCCGAGCCCAGGTTCGTATCCGGATCCCTATCTAAGTCCAATTCTATGTTTGGGATCTGGTCCCAGATTTAGGTCAAGGTGCGCATCTCAGTTCCAGTCTAGTACACGACCGTGTCCGGGCCCGAGTTCTAGTGTCAGTTTTTGTCTGAGACAAGGTCTCTGTTCGGTTCTAGGTCTGGGTCCAGGTCCTGGTCGCGGTCCTAGTCTTGTTCTAGGGTCTTAGTTCGGCGATTCTTTTCAGGTTCTAATTTTGGGTCCCAGGTCTAGGTCTAGGTTCGGGTTAGGTTCTTCGTCTGGGTTCTGGTCCTAGTATGAGTCCGAGATCTAGACATCGACTACTGGTCTGTTCCAGGCTCTGTTACCCGAATCCCAAGTCAAGATCTAGATCACTGTCACGGGTCTCGATCTAGTTCTGGTTCAGGTCCCATGTTCCATTTTTGAGTTTAGGTTTGGGATCGAGACTGGGGTGCGGTTCTAGGGTCCGACTCTGGTTCTGTGTCCCTAGTTTGGTTCCATGTTTGTGTTTGAGTTCAGGTTCCGGTTTGGGTCCCGAGTCCAGGTTTGGTTTGGGATCTGGGTCCGACTCCCAATTCGGGTCTATGTCATATTTGGAGTCTGGGTCCTTGTCTTGTTACGATTCTGGATCTAGGTCAAATTTCAGTTATGATTCCAAGTCCAAGTCCTAGTTCAAGTCCCGATCAACTTCCAGTTTGGGTTCCAATTTTGGGTCACAAGGTATGGGTTCGGGTCCACTTTTTGGTTTGGGACTAGGTTCAGGTCCAGGTGTGGGTTCGGGTCCTTGTGAGGGTTCGGGTCTCGGGCTGGGTCCAAAATCTAAACACCGACTACGGGTTTTGTCGAAGCCCTGGTTCCAGATCCGGATCCCAATCTCGAGTCCCAGTCTGGTTCCATTTCTGGTGTTGGGTCACGAGCTTGGTCCTAAGTTCAAGTTCGGGTCTGGGTTGGGTACTAGGTCCCGGTCCTAGTTCTGTTTCCCAGGTCCCTATCCTGATTCTGGGTCTAGGTCCCGGTTATTGTGTGGGTTTGGGTCGTGGTCTAGTTTCGGGTTCGAGTCCTTGTCTTGGTTGGGGTTTAGGTCTCTGTCTGGGTTTTGATCTGGGTTCAGGTTTGGGTTTAGGTCTTGGTCCTGGTGCTAGTCCTAGTTCGGTTCTAGTTCCATTTTCGATTCTGAGTTCGAGTTTGGGTTTGGGTTCAAGTCCGCATCTCAGTCTAGGTCCAGATCAGGTCAGGGTGTGGATTCGCGTCCTGGGTCTTTGTCTAGGTTGGGTCCGAGTCCAAAGTTCCAATCCTGATCCGAGTAGGGATTCAGTTCTGGGTCTATGTCTTAGTCCTTGTTTCTGGTTTGGGTTCGAGTTTGGGTCCGAGTCCGGGTCTAGCTTTGGGTCTGATTCTAGGTGTGGGTTTGAGTTCAGGTCCGAGTCTGCGTCCGGGTTGGTGTCCAGGTCTCGACCCTGATCTGGGTCTAGGTTTGGGTCCAAGTCCAAGTTCGGGTCCCGAGTGCGGGTCGAAGTTTGCTTTTGGGTCAAGATCTCGGTCCAGATCTAGGTCAAACATTTTGATCACAGTCTGGATCTCGGTCAGTGTCCAGGTTCGTATCCGGATCCCTATCTAGGTCCAATTCTGTGTTTGGGATCGGCTCCCAGATTTAGGTCGATGTCTAGGTCTCAGTTCCGGTCTAGGTAGACGACCGTGTCCGTGCCCGAGTTGTAGTCTCAGTTTGGCTCTGAGGCTAGGTCTGTGTTCGGTTCTAAGTCTGGGTCTGAGTCCTTGTCGAGGTCCTAGTCTTGTTCTAGGGTCTTGGTTCGGCGATTCTTGTTCAGGTTCTAATTTTGTGTCCCAGGTCAAGGTCTGGGTTCGGGTTTGGTTCTTCGTCTAGTTTCTGGTCCTTATCTGAGTTCCAGATGAAGACACCGACTACTGGTCTGTTGAAGGCCCCGTTACCTGAATCCCGAGTCAAGATCTGGATTAATGTCACGGGTCCGGGTCTGGGTCTGGTTCTGGTTCAGGTCCTAGGTCCATTTCTGAGTTTGGGTTCGGGATCGAGACTGGGCCGCGGTTCTAGGTTCAGACCCTGGTTCTGTGTCTCTAGTCTGGTTCCTTGTTGTGGTCTTAGTTTAGGTTAAGGTTCGGCTCCCAATTCAGGTCTTTGTCTTACTTAGAGTCCGGGTCCTAGTCCGGTTACGGTTCTGGATCAAGGTCCAATTTAAGTTATGATTCCAACTCCAAGTCCTAGTTCCAGTCCCGGTCAACTTCCGGTTTTGGTTCCAATTTTTGGTCACAGGGTACGGGTTCGGGTCCACTTTTTGGTTTGGGATTGGGTTCAGGTCCGGGTGTGGGTTCGGGTCCTTGTCAGGGTTCGGGTCCAGGGCTGGGTCCCAAATCCAGACACCGACTACGGGTTTTGTCCAAGCCCTGGGTCCAGATCTGGATCCCAATCTCGGGTCCCAGTCTGGTTCCATTTTTTGTGCCGGGTCACGAGCTGGGTCCAAGGTTCAAGTTCGGGTTTGGATCGGGTACTAGGTGTTGGGTTTTGTGCCCTAAATAAAACCCATTACAATCTAATTAGTTATCAATTTAGAATTTTGAAGTGATTTATGATTACATGTATGTTACATGTTTATGGTTTAATATATATACTTGATATATGCACAAAATCAGTTAAATCTAGAACATATAGTTATTCACAATTACAGTATTGTCAATACAGTGGAATGTTATTGTGATTACATGATTCAAAAGATTTGGTCCCTGTTCATCAGTGTTTTGGATTTATACTGATGTGATAATCAGCGATGAAGTATACTTACACTTGGAGTAAGTGTTATGTTCTTTCCAGAACATTTGCAAAGTATACTAGTTTCGAATGTATGGAGTATACATTGGACTGGACCGATATTGAACTTGGTCAAAGATATTGTAAACTTACCGTTGTATCTTTCCAAGTCAATGTCAGAAGTTTATCTTAGATTAAGAGAATCTAAATCTTGATATGCTTAGGCTCAATCTCAGGAGTGTTATTCATGTTCTTTGATTTATTAGTTAAGCCTACCTTTTTGGGTCAGGATGATACGTATATTTTGGGAACATGATAGCATAACTGAGTGGGAGTGCTGAACATAAATATGGAAATCTATAGCTTCTACTGGTGTATAGAAGTAAAGTGATGATTCCCTTTGAGCTTAGTTAAATAGAAGTAAGTGGATGAGCTCTTGTTTCAGTGACTATATATTAGATCACTAAAATATCATTTACAGCTAACTAAGTGTTCAAAGGGGCAAAATACGTTGAGTGGTGTAAACGGTAAATTGGTCCCATCTCGATGTAAATCATCTATATAGAGGATCTCTTAATCACATTAAGATTATAACAATGGTTAAATGAGATAGCATATTGATATCGTTAAACATATAATATGCTCTATATAAGTCGGAGAGTGAAATTCCAAGTTCTAAGAGTGGATTCAACAAGGAATTAATAAGTTAGGGATTTACTTGGCAAATCGGTTCAACTTATTGGAAGCTCAGCATATAGATCCATGGTCCCCATTCTAGTTGAGACTATACTGCATTCAAAAGATTAGAATTGGAAAAATGGCAATTTTGGAGAAATAGAAATAAAATTGAGGAAACTGCAAAATTCCAGTGAGGCCCATACAAACCATGGCCGGCCACCCTTTGCTTGTTTCCCAATTATTATTTTCAATTTAAATTGTCATGTAATTGCTAATCAAAGCCTAGCCTAAATAGGAAAGTGGTGGATCACACTAAATATGGCAGTTATTCAATTACACAGTAAAAAGAGGAAACTGTTTATTTGGAAAGTTGTGCTCTTCCCTTTTCCTATTTATAGCCGCCCCCTCTCTCTACTCTTGGAGCTTTTGCTTTGCATTGCTATACACGAAATCAAGAGAGAAAAACAAGAGAGAATTTTGAAAATCCTAGTGAGAGAGAAGTGCCCACACACATCACTCAGTACCTCATCATAGTTTGGAAGACTGTGAAGGATCACATCCAACTGAAGAATTTTCGTGCTCAGATCTTGATTATACTCTGCTACAGACAGGAATCAAGGGTTAGAGATCTGGGTGGAAGGAGACACTTAATTTCGCTGCCATCACTGTAAGTTATTCTTAACTTTTATGTGTTTAGTTCATCGTTTTAGAAGTTCAATTTTAAGTTGTTAAATCAACATACTTATGAGTAGATCTAAGTTCCTGGTAAAATATGTTTCCAACAACTGGTATCAGACCCATGGTAATTGATTTGCTTGCAAGAAATTTGGACTTAAAACAGTTTATTTGTGATTTGGATGGTTTCATGATGTGTCATATTGATGTTTGATTGATGTTTGTGAATTCTGGAAAAACTAATTGATTGTCTGTATATGGAATTATTTTTATTGTACAGTTTGGAAAATTCTAAGCAATTTACTTTTTTACAGAACTCGATTTCGATTTAATTTGAATTAGTTATGAATTTTTGAAAATCGAAAAAAATCGAGGTGGTGATCACCCACCCCACGCGCGCGGAAGGGCTGCTGGCAGTCTCCCAGCGTCGAGTTTTCTCGGCTGTTCACCTTCATTACGCGCGCATACAGCATGCTTTGCATGCTGTCCGTACCACCTGCTATTTTTCTTCGTTTTCTTCGATTTTTCATGCTATTTCATGGAATTGACTTCCAATTTTTTGTATAGTTTTGTATTTTGATTTTTGTTTTTCAATTTTCAAATCTAATTATCAGAAATAAATTAATTTTATTTTAAAATTAATTTTAGATATTAGTGTAATTTGAATTTGAAAATAGGATAAAATCAAGTATTGCTTACCTCTTTTCTTATTTCTTTTAAATTTTGATTATTCTATCTTATTTTGAATAAAAGGTCAGATTTTTTGTTAAATTTTATTTTTTTTGGTAAATTGACCTTATTTAGAATAAGATTACTATAATCATGGTATTTTAAAAGAGTAAATAAGATATTTATTTGTTAACTTTTTTAAATTTTTGTTATTTTACTTAAATTAGATTGTAAAATCAGAAAAAGGTATGTATTTACTATTTTCTATTTTATTGAATATTTAATTTATTAAATAACATGAAATTTAAAAGGAAAGTAAGCAAATTTTTTTTGAAATGATATTTAGGTTACTCAAAACCTAATTTTTTCAAAATTGTAGGTTTAATTTTAAATATTATTTTATTTATTCTTTAAGAACCGATTTTTTTTTTTAAATTTCGAAATAAAGATTAATATTTTTAAAATTCAATAAATCCTACTTCCAACTATCCAAATCTAACCTTGTTGCAGGAGTATGTGTTTTAGATTGTTTGTAAGTTTTCTAAAACCTATTATTGCTTGATCTAAATTGCCAGGGTTGACTTGTTGACAGATACAATGATCTGATTTTAACCCATGGTTCAATTGATGATAGATCAAGTAAATAACTTGTAACAGGTAAATTTTAAATTCTTCTTTCATCTGTGTATGACCTAGTAACATGATAGGATCCATCCAAATCTGTGTGCCTGTGTGAGCCTATATGTTTAATTTCTGTTATAGACACATATAGGTTGTTGTTGCTAAATAAAATGTCATAACTTGATAGATTTTATTTAGGCTCATTTAGTTAATGGGTCTATTCAATTAATAACAGTTGTTCATTTTAAGGTTAAATTCCTCTCTTTTGGGCCTTGTGTGAGAGTTGGGAGCCTTAGAAGTGGGTACGACATACTGGACCCAGCCCCCCCTCACATGAACAACCCCAATTGTGAAGGCCCATTTGCCTGATTTGGATAACTGTGCTAGGTTAATTAAACTAGTTTGACCTAATAAAATTGAATAGCAACATAATTAATTTCTTCGAAATTAATTTAAGAAAAACATAGTTTAATGAATTTCATTTCTAGATAAACTATTTGTATTTTTCTTGTGTTTAATTAAATAAAGAATTTTAACTAACTAGATTCTTTCTGAAACTTACTTCATTAAATATTCCTATTTAAGTTACTAATTTTCCCTTTTAACTTAAATTTGAATATCTTTTGAATTTAATGTTAAGTTGAAGAATTCTAGGAATTAGTTATTGAAGATTCTTAAAAGATATTTTTAAGTTGGTTTTAAACTTAAAATGGAATATCTTTAAATTAGGTAGTTACCACATAATTTTGATATTTAATTATATTTTGTTTGGAAAATTTTAAGTTGTAAATTATAGAATCTTTCTATAATAACTTAAATCAGATATTTTCCAAATCTTGAAAAGATACTTAGTAGAATTGAGATATTTTCTAGATAGTTATTTCTATACTAATTATTATTTCTAATATAGGAAAATATCATTGATTGTGAAATTAATTATTTAATAATTAATTTTGGTACAATTCAATTAAGGATATTTTTCCTTATATTAAATTGGAAATTAATGATTAAGCCTTCTCTATACTTAACTATTTATTTCCTGAATTTAATACATTTAATTAAATTGAAAATTAAATATCTATGTTGATTTTCATAATGATACTTAGGTATTGTTATTTTCATGATATTTAATTAAATAAGAAAATTATTTTAAGTTGGGTATTTCCATAACAACTTAAATGTGAATAATTTTTAAAATATATTTTATTTATTTTATTAATCATTTTCTTCAAAATTACATTTAATTATGCAAGATGATTTTGAATTTATCTTAAAAGATAGTTTAAAGCTGTAAATTAATTATTTTAATTAATTTTGAATCAACTTAAATCAATGATCTTTTCATTTAATGATTAATTTAAAATAAAGGAACTAAAATATATTATTAGAAAATGGATTAATTAGTCAAGAAAATCTAGATAGATAATATTTTTTGCTTGAAGTATTTTTTCTAAGTAAAGTTTGATTTATTTTAATGTGTTTCGAAAATTGTATAGTTTTGGAAATACAATATATATATTGGTAGAAAATTATAATTTGAGTTGCAAATTAATTTAAATTAATACAACTTAATTAAGAAATTTTCTTAATATTTGTTGGAAAGTTAATACTAAGATGGAAATAATTCATTTTATTTTCTTAACTATCTAAGTTTAATTTTACAAATATTAAATTAAATTTTATTTAGATTTTATTCTAAATTTAAAATTTAATAAATATATATATAGATTTAAAATAAATAAATAATAGAAGAAAATACATTTTTCAATAATGAGCTTTATTATTTTAAGATATTCGATCTCCATTATGGTTTTACATAGCTATTGTTTTAGTGAGTAATCCTCCCTAATGGAGGAACGTTCATTAGCAAGTTAGCGGCGTTTAATCTCGAAAGATAAGTATATTTGTAAGTTATTTATATTAGTATTGATCACCCTAATGGTGGCTACTATATAAGACTTACAAACGTATGAAACAATGGTGGAAGCTCATGAAATAGGAATGACCTTGACTCTCGCCTAAACGGGACAACGTCGGATTCTTTTTTCGATCGAATAAAAGGTTGCTAGAATGTTTGTCATTTTAGATGAGCTGACAATTCTATTCAATAGATGATAGCTTTGACTCTCGCCTAAACGGGACACTGATATTAGTTTGTTGAAAACCTTGGAAATTATTTAGGATTGAATTTTTTTTAGTATTTTCTCTAGTCATTCCTACTTGCTATGTGCTAATAATTTCCGAATAAGATTTTGTGTTAAACCATAATTGATATCTATGTGTTATCTTGTAGTATCCTGAATTGCAATGTCGAATCCCATGTTGTCACTCTTAACTGAAAATATGCTAAATGGGTCTAACTTCCCAAAGTGGAGAGAGAACATTAACATTGCTCTCATAGGTGAAAGTGCCTATGTTGACTGAGCCGTCTCCTGAGCAGCCAGGTGACAATGCAACTAAAACTGTGAAAGAGAAGTTCGAGCGTTGGCAGAATGCTAACAATAAAGCTCGATACTTCATGCTTTCCAGCATGGTTGACACCTTGAAAACAAGGTTTGCTAACACTGTCACGACTGCAGAAATCATGACGCAGTTAACTGAGCTATTCGGTATGGCATCTATCTAGTCTCGCTTTGACGCGACTAAGAAATTCATCAACGCATGGATGGAACCCCATCAGAATGTGCGTGATCACCTACTCCAGATGGCTAGTCATTTCCAGGAAGCCCAGAATCATGGTGCTGAAATGGATAAGACTACTCAAGTGAGTCTCATTTTGAATAGTCTGACTCCAGATTTTCTGCCCTATACATCAAATTATGTCATGAATAAGAAGGAACAAGACTTTCATACTTTAGTCAAGGACCTTCAGACATATGAAAATTTGATTGGAGGTCCCAAGAAAAGAGGGAATGAACCTCAGAATTCTGGAAATGGTAATAAGATGAGTAATCCTGAGGCACATGTTGCTTCTACTTCCAAATCCAATCATAAGAAGAAGTGGAAAAATGCCAAGAAGCGAGCTCAAGCTGCGAAAGCAGCTAAGAACAAAAAGGCTAGAGCTTCTGGTGATACACCAAAAGGAAAGTGTTTCTACTGCAATGAGAAAGGCCATTGGAAATCCCAATGTCCTAAGCTTCTCGCAAAGAAACAAGGTATTTCTTTATAAACTGATGTGTTTTAGTGAATTATTATCCTTTTGGATTATTAATTCTGGACTACTAACCTTGTTTATTATTCTTCTTATAGCTCAAACTTCTTAAACTCGGATGCTGTCTTAGCGAGTTGGATTAGAAAGTTGGATGGTGGATGGAGATCGTCTACGATAAAGAAGAAGCTCAATTTTTTTTGAATTAATTTTTTAGTTTTTCAAACAATTTGGATTTCAAGTTTTGGGATTTTATTCCCTGTTTGGTTCTCATAATATTGCAAACAATTTTTGGTTTATAATAATGTATCTTTTTCAAATAAATTGCAATTTATGAGTTAAGCTTCAGTACTTTATCTTATCTATTACCAATTGTTATATTTATTATGTTTGTATGTGTATGTGTTTTTATTATTGATACAAATTCTAAAGGTATTTAAACTCCTTACAGAGTTATTACTACATAAACACTAGAAAGTATTTCTATGTTTATGAATAATTGTTAGTTCTAAAAAAATTATTTGAGAATTTGTTTAATAAAAAGATCTTTTGATCTGATAGGGGTGGAGAAAAGTTAAGAATAATATGCAGTTCAAACGATCTTTTATATCTAATGAACTCTGGATTATATTCAACTCCACAGACTCTCTATCACACATAGAGATTTACAACCTTTAGGGGTGGATCATAATCTCTATAAACTTAGGGGTGGACTTTATTCCACAGTACCCTTTGTAACTTATAATTTAAAACATGGAAATGATATAATAAATTAGCTATTATCAGAATAAATCCTTGATCTTGATTATATGTTCCATTTTAGATTTACTGTTCTAATAGTTAATAATGCCATTAAAGTTCTTTAATAATGTATCACATTACGTTAGTTGAGTGGGAGAATATTAAAATTCTTTACTCATCTTCGTTTGGTTGATAATTGTGATAGGAAATTAAGAACACCTCTGATAAAACAAATCTAACCATTCACATGGATAGAAATAACTTATCAGAATTATGAGAATAAGATAGAAGAATTCTTGCCTAGTCTATTTGAAAGACTTGATTCAAGATTTCTAATCCTCATAACATTTTATGGTATCTTGATTTGATTGCTTAAGTCTCTAGCAAGTATTTTACACTTCAAATACTAGAGTGCTATGTTGTTGATATAGTCTTAAAGAAACTTAAAGTTTCAGATTAAGATGATAAGTCACAATGAGATGTTCCCAGAAACAATAGTAAAAGGTTAAAAGTATCTAACTAGACATCTGCTATTGAGTGGGAGCCATCTGAGATGTAATCAAATGGGGAACATTAGGGGACAATCAAGAAAGATTTATAAAAGTGACCTATATGTTATTAAGGAACTATGCATTAGTGATCCCAATATCCACACCGTCTCATTAAGAATTATGAGATGGTGGTTACTCTGGGGGTGGAGGAATCATTATAGAAGAGTGTAAAAACCCATCTATAATAATTCAAGCTTCATCAGAGAAGACATAACTTTGTAAATTCGAAATTACCAGAAAGTTATTTTACTGAAGAAAATTCTACACTGCATTATCTCAATTCCAAATTTTAAAATTTGAGAGATATGTCTTTTGTTTGTTCAGATGTACTTAATGGGCAGTAAGGATTTCAGTATCCCTTGATGAGTAAAGCATATAGTTAAGGAGGTTCCATAAGTTTTATGAACCTGGTTCCAGATATATGGGTGGATTCAAATATACTACACTTGATCAGAGGATCAAGGCAAAAGATTGATTGTAATGCACACCTTGTTTTATGTTAGTGCAAGTGGGAGTTCATTGGTTTTTGTGCCCTAAATAAAACCCATTACAATCTGATTAGTTATCAATTTAGAATTTTGAAGTGATTTATGATTACATGTATGTTACATGTTTATGGTTTAATATATATACTTGATATATGCACAAAATCAATTAAATCCAGAACATATAGTTATTCCCAATTACAATATCGTCAATACAGTGGAATGTTATTGTGATTATATGATTCAAAAGATTTGGTCCCTGTTCATTAGTGTTTTGGATTTACACTGATGTGATAATCAGCGATGAAGTATACTTACACTTGGAATAAGTGTTATGTTCTTTCCAGAACATTTGCAAAGTATACTAGTTTCGAATGTATGGAGTATACATTGGACTGGACCGATATTGAACTTGGTCAAAGATATTGTAAACTTACCGTTGTATCTTTCCAAGTCAATGTGAGAAGTTGATCTTAGATTAAGAGAATCTAAATACTGATATGCTTAGGCTCAATCTCAGGAGTGTTATTCATGTTCTTTGATTTATTAGTTAAGCCTACCTTTTTGGGTCAGGATGATACGTATATTTTGAGAACATGATAGCATAACTGAGTGGGAGTGCTGAACATAAATATGGAAATCTATAGCTTCTACTGGTGTATAGAAGTAAAGTGATGATTCCCTTTGAGCTTAGTTAAATAGAAGTAAATGGATGAGCTCTTGTTTTAGTGACTATATATTAGATCACTAAAACATCATTTACAGCTAACTAAGTGTTCAAAGGGGCAAAATACACTGAGGGGTGTAAACGGTAAATTGGTCCCATCTCGATGTAAATCATCTATATAGAGGATCTCTTAATCACATTAAGATTATAACAATGGTTAAATGAGATAGCATATTGATATCATGAAACATATAATATGCTCTATATAAGTCGGAGAGTGCAATTCCAAGTTCTAAGAGTGGACTCAACGAGGAATTAATAAGTTAGGGATTTACTTGGTAAATCGGTTCAACTTATTGGAAGCTCAGCATATAGATCCGTGGTCCCCATTCTAGTTGAGACTATACTGTTTGTAAGACTCTATAATTGATTTATGATTAATCAATTATAATTCTAAAAGTTAGACTATGTCTAATTTGTGAATTCTCACAATTTAAGGATGAAATTGTAAATAAAAGGGTTTCTAAGTTTAATTATTAATTAAGAGACTTTGCATGTCTAATTAATAATTATTTTAAATGGCAATATTATTTAATCATCTATTTTAGTTAGTAAAAAATTAGTTTTGGCATTTAAAAGATTAGAATTGGAAAAATGGCATTTTTGGAGAAATAGAAATAAAATTGAGGAAACTGCAAAGTTCTAGTGAGGCCCATACACACCATGGCCGGGCACCCTTTGCTTGTTTCCCAATTATTATTTTCAATTTAAATTGTCATGTAATTGCTAATCAAAGCCTAGCATAAATAGGAAAGTGGTGGATCACACTAAGTAAGGCAGTTATTCAATTACACAGTAAAAAGAGGAAACTGTTTATTTGGAAAGTTGTGCTCTTCCCTTTTCCTATTTATAGCCGCCCCCTCTCTCTACTCTTGGAGTGCTTTTACAAGCTTTTGCTTTGCATTGCTATACACGAAATCAAGAGAGAAAATCAAGAGAGAATTTCGAAAATCCTAGTGAGAGAGAAGTGCCAACACACATCACTCAGTACCTCATCATAGTTTGGAAGACTGTGAAGGATCACATCCAACTGAAGAATTTTCGGGCTCAGATCTTGATTATAATCTGCTACAGACAGGAATCAAGGGTTAGAGATCTGAGTGGAAGGAGACACTTAATTCCGCTGCCATCACTGTAAGTTATTCTTAACTGTTATGTGTTTAGTTCACCGTTTTAGAAGTTCAATTTTAGGTTGTTAAATCAACATACTTGTGAGTAGATCTAAGTTCCTGGTAAAATATATTTCCAACACTAGGTCCCGGTCCTAGTTCTGTTTCCCAAGTCCCTATCTTGATTGTGGGTCCAGGTCTCGGTCTAGGTTCGGGTTTAGGTCTATGTCTTGGTTTTGATCTGGGTTCTGGTTTGGGTTTAGGTCCTGTTCCTGGTCCTAGTCCAAATTCGGTTCTAGTTCCATTTGCGATTCTAAGTTTGAGTTTGGGTTTGAGTTCGGGTCGGAGTTCGAGTCCTGGTCTAAGTTTGGGTTCGCGTCCTTAGTCTTGGTCTAGGTTGGGTCTGAGTCCCAAGTTCCAATCCCGATCTGAGTCTAGATTCATTTCTGGGTCTAAGTCCTTGATTCTGATCCTTGGGTGGGTTCGAGTTCGGGTCCGGGTACGGGTCTGGCTTTGGGTCTAAGTCTATGTGTGGTTATTTGAGTTCGAGTCCGAGTTTGTGTCCGGGTTTGTGTCCAGGTCTGGACCCCGATCTGGGTCTAGGTTCGGGTCCAGGTCCAAGTTCAGGTCCCGAGTGTGGGTCCAAGTTTGGGTGTGGGTCAGGATCTCGGTCAAAATCTAGGTCCAGCATTTTGATCCCAGTCTGGGTCTTGGTCTGAGTCCAGGTTTGTACCCGGATCCATATCTAGGTCCAAGTCTGTGTTTGGGATCGGGTCCCAGATTTAGGTCCAGGTCCGGGTCTTAGTTCCGGTCTGGGTACACGACGATTCTTGGTTCGAGTAAGAGTTCGAGTCGTGGTTTGAGTTTGGGTTCGGGTCTAGATTTCAGTCTTGTTCCAGATCAGGCTCCGGGTGTGGGTTTGCGTCTGGGTCTTTGTCTAGGTTGGGTCCGAGTCCCAAATTCCAATCTCGATCTGAGTCTGGATTTAGTTCTGGGTCTAAGTCCTTGGTTCTGATCCTAGTCTGGGTTCGAGTTCGGGTTCGGGTATGGGTCTAGCTTTGGGTCTTATTCTAGGTGTGGGTGTTTGAGTTCGGGTCCGAGTGTGTGTCCGGGTTTATGTTTAGGTCTGAACCCCGATCTGGGTTTAGGTTGGGGCCAGGTCCAAGTTCGGGTCGCAAGGGCGGGTCCAAGTTTGTGTGTGGATCAAGATCTCGGTCCAGATCTAGTTCCAGCATTTCGATCCCTGTCTGGGTCTTGGTCCGAGTCCAAGTTCGTATCCGGATCCCTATCTAGGTCATAGTCTGTGTTTGGGATCGGGTCAAAGATTTAGGTCCAGGTCCGGGTCTCAATTCCAGTCGGGGTACACGACCGTGTCTCGGCGCGAGTTCCAATCTCAGTTTGGGTCTGAGGCTAGGTCTATGTTCGGTTCTAGGTCTGGGTCCGGGTCCTGTTTCACGATCCTAGTCTTGTTCTAGGGTCCTGGTTCGACGATACTTGTTCAGGTTCTAATTTTGTGTCCCAGGTCTAGGTCTGGGTTCGGGTTTGGTTATTCGTCTAGGTTTTGGTCCTAGTCTGAGTCCCAGATCTAGACACCGACTACTGGTCTGTTCAAGGCCCCGTTACCCGAGTACCTAGTCAAGATCTAGATCACTGTCACGGTTCTCAGTCTAGTTCTAGTTCAGGTCCAGGAACCCATTTCTGAGTTTGGGTTTGGGATCGAGACTGGGGTGCGGTTCTAGGTCCCGACCCTAGTTCTTTGTCCCTAGTCTGGTTCCATGTTTTGGTCTTAGTTCAGGTTCGGGTTGGGGTCCCGAGTCCAGGTTTGGGTTGGGATCGAGGTCCGGCTCCCAATTCGGGTCTAGGTTTGATTTGGAGTCCGGGTCCTAGACAGGTTACGGTTCTGGATCTAGGTCCAATTTCAGTTATGATTCCAAGTCCAAGTCCTAGTTCCAGTCCCGGTCAACTTCCAGTTTAGGTTCCAATTTTAGGTCACACGGTACAAGTTCGGGTCCACTTTTGGGTTTGGGACTGGGTTTAGGTCCGGGTGTGGGTTCGGGTCCTTGTCAAGGTTCGGGTCCAGGGCTGGGTCCCAAATCAAGACACCGACTACGGGTTTTATCCAAGCCTTTGGTCCAGATCCGGATCCCAATCTCAGGTCCCAGTCTGGTTCAATTTCTGATGCCGGGTCACGAGCTGGATCCTGTGTTCAAGTTCGGGTCTGGGTCGGGTACTAGGTCCCGGTCCTAGTTGTGTTTCCCACGTCCCTATCATGATTCTGGGTCCAGGTCCTGTTTATTATGTGGGTTTGGGTCCCGGTCTAGGTTTGGGTTCGAGTCCTAGTCTCAGTTCGGGTTTAGGTCTCTGTCTGCGTTTTGATCTTGGTTCGGGTTTGGGTTTAGGTCCTAGTCCTGGTCCAAGTCCTAGTTCGGGTCTAGTTCCATTTCGAATTTTGAGTTTGAGTTTGGGTTTGAGTTTAGGTCAGAGTTCGAGTCTTGGTCTAAGTTTAGGTTCGGGTCCGGATTTCAGTCTAGTTCCAAATCAGGCTCTAGGAGTGGGTTCGCGTCCTGGGTCTTTGTCTAGGTTGGGTCCAAGTCCCAAGTTCCAATCCCGATCTGAGTCTAGATTCATTTCTGGTTCAAAGTCCTTGGTTCTGATCCTGGTCTGGGTTCGAGTTCGGGTCCGCGTATGGGTCTAGCTTTGGGTCTGATTCTAGGTGTGGGTGTTTGAGTTCGGGTCCGAGTCTGTGTCTGGGTTTGTGTCCAGGTCTAGAACCCGATCAGGGTCTAGGTTCGGGTCTAGGTCCAAGTTCGGGTCCCGAGTGGTTGTCCATGTTTGGGTGTGGGTTAGGATTTGGGTCGATATCTAGGTCCAGCTTTTCGATCCCAGCCTGGGTCTTGGTCCGAGTTCAGGTTTGTATCCGGATCCCTATCTAGGTCCAAGTCTGTGTTTGGGACCGGGTCCCAGATTTAGGTCCAGGTCCGGGTCTCAATTCCGGTCGAGGTACACGACCGTGTCTGGGCGCGAGTTCCAGTCTCAGTTTGGGTCTGAGGCTAGGTCTGTGTTCGGTTCTAGGTCTGGGTCCGGGTCCTGTTTCACGATCCTAGTCTTGTTCTAGGGTCCTGGTTCGACGATACTTGTTCAGGTTCTAATTTTGTGTCCCAGGTCTAGGTCTGGGTTCGGGTTTGGTTATTCGTCTAGGTTTTGGTCCTAGTCTGAGTCCCAGATCTAGACACCGACTACTGGTCTGTTCAAGGCCCCGTTACCCGAGTACCTAGTCAAGATCTAGATCACTGTCACGGTTCTCAGTCTAGTTCTAGTTCAGGTCCCAGAACCCATTTCTGATTTTGGGTTTGGGATCGAGACTGGGGTGCGCTTCTAGGTCCCGACCCTAGTTCTTTGTCCCTAGTCTGGTTCCATGTTTTGGTCTTAGTTCAGGTTCGGGTTGGGGTCCCGAGTCCAGGTTTGGGTTGGGATCGAGGTCCGGCTCCCAATTCGGGTCTAGGTTTGATTTGGAGTCCGGGTCCTAGACAGGTTACGGTTCTGGATCTAGGTCCAATTTCAGTTATGATTCAAAGTCCAAGTCCTAGTTCCAGTCCCGGTCAACTTCCAGTTTAGGTTCCAATTTTAGGTCACACGGTACAAGTAGAGGTCCACTTTTGGGTTTGGGACTGGGTTTAGGTCCGGGTGTGGGTTCGGGTCCTTGTCAAGGTTCGGGTCCAGGGCTGGGTCCCAAATCAAGACACCGACTACGGGTTTTATCCAAGCCTTTGGTCCAGATCCGGATCCCAATCTCAGGTCCCAGTCTGGTTCAATTTCTGATGCCGGGTCACGAGCTGGATCCTGTGTTCAAGTTCGGGTCTGGGTCGGGTACTAGGTCCCGGTCCTAGTTGTGTTTCCCAGGTCCCTATCATGATTCTGGGTCCAGGTCCTGTTTA
Source organism: Cannabis sativa (assembly GCF_029168945.1). NCBI lineage: Eukaryota > Viridiplantae > Streptophyta > Magnoliopsida > Rosales > Cannabaceae > Cannabis > Cannabis sativa. The sequence continues at coordinate 46,642,567 of NC_083602.1, read as the reverse complement.
TTATGTGGGTTTGGGTCCCGGTCTAGGTTTGGGTTCGAGTCCTAGTCTCAGTTCGGGTTTAGGTCTCTGTCTGCGTTTTGATCTTGGTTCGGGTTTGGGTTTAGGTCCTAGTCCTGGTCCAAGTCCTAGTTCGGGTCTAGTTCCATTTCGAATTTTGAGTTTGAGTTTGGGTTTGAGTTTAGGTCAGAGTTCGAGTCCTGGTCTAAGTTTGGGTTCGGGTCCGGATTTCAGTCTAGTTCCAAATCAGGCTCTAGGAGTGGGTTCGCGTCCTGGGTCTTTGTCTAGGTTGGGTCCAAGTCCCAAGTTCCAATCCCGATCTGAGTCTAGATTCATTTCTGGTTCAAAGTCCTTGGTTCTGATCCTGGTCTGGGTTCGAGTTCGGGTCCGCGTATGGGTCTAGCTTTGGGTCTGATTCTAGGTGTGGGTGTTTGAGTTCGGGTCCGAGTCTGTGTCTGGGTTTGTGTCCAGGTCTAGAACCCGATCAGGGTCTAGGTTCGGGTCTAGGTCCAAGTTCGGGTCCCGAGTGGTTGTCCATGTTTGGGTGTGGGTTAGGATCTCGGTCGATATCTAGGTCCAGCTTTTCGATCCCAGCCTGGGTCTTGGTCCGAGTTCAGGTTTGTATCCGGATCCCTATCTAGGTCCAAGTCTGTGTTTGGGACCGGGTCCCAGATTTAGGTCCAGGTCCGGGTCTCAATTCCGGTCGAGGTACACGACCGTGTCTGGGCGCGAGTTCCAGTCTCAGTTTGGGTCTGAGGCTAGGTCTGTGTTCGGTTCTAGGTCTGGGTCCGGGTCCTGTTTCACGATCCTAGTCTTATTCTAGGGTCCTGGTTCGACGATACTTGTTCAGGTTCTAATTTTGTGTCCCAGGTCTAGGTCTGGGTTCGGGTTTGGTTATTCGTCTAGGTTTTGGTCCTAGTCTGAGTCCTAGATCTAGACACCGACTACTGGTCTGTTCAAGGCCCCGTTACCCGAGTACCTAGTCAAGATCTAGATCACTGTCACGGTTCTCAGTCTAGTTCTAGTTCAGGTCCCAGAACCCATTTCTGATTTTGGGTTTGGGATCGAGACTGGGGTGCGGTTCTAGGTCCCGACCCTAGTTCTTTGTCCCTAGTCTGGTTCCATGTTTTGGTCTTAGTTCAGGTTCGGGTTGGGGTCCCGAGTCCAGGTTTGGGTTGGGATCGAGGTCCGGCTCCCAATTCGGGTCTAGGTTTGATTTGGAGTCCGGGTCCTAGACAGGTTACGGTTCTGGATCTAGGTCCAATTTCAGTTATGATTCCAAGTCCAAGTCCTAGTTCCAGTCCCGGTCAACTTCCAGTTTAGGTTCCAATTTTAGGTCACACGGTACAAGTTCAGGTCCACTTTTGGGTTTGGGACTGGGTTTAGGTCCGGGTGTGGGTTCGGGTCCTTGTCAAGGTTCGGGTCCAGGGCTGGGTCCCAAATCAAGACACCGACTACGGGTTTTATCCAAGCCTTTGGTCCAGATCCGGATCCCAATCTCAGGTCCCAGTCTGGTTCAATTTCTGATGCCGGGTCACGAGCTGGATCCTGTGTTCAAGTTCGGGTCTGGGTCGGGTACTAGGTCCCGGTCCTAGTTGTGTTTCCCAGGTCCCTATCATGATTCTGGGTCCAGGTCCTGGTTATTATGTGGGTTTGGGTCCCGGTCTAGGTTTGGGTTCGAGTCCTAGTCTCAGTTCGGGTTTAGGTCTCTGTCTGCGTTTTGATCTTGGTTCGGGTTTGGGTTTAGGTCCTAGTCCTGGTCCAAGTCCTAGTTCGGGTCTAGTTCCATTTCGAATTTTGAGTTTGAGTTTGGGTTTGAGTTCAGGTCAGAGTTCGAGTCCTGGTCTAAGTTTGGGTTCGGGTCCGGATTTTAGTCTAGTTCCAAATCAGGCTCTAGGAGTGGGTTCGCGTCCTGGGTCTTTGTCTAGGTTGGGTCCAAGTCCCAAGTTCCAATCCCGATCTGAGTCTAGATTCATTTATGGTTCAAAGTCCTTGGTTCTGATCCTGGTCTGGGTTCGAGTTCGGGTCCGCGTATGGGTCTAGCTTTGGGTCTGATTCTAGGTGTGGGTGTTTGAGTTCGGGTTCGAGTCTGTGTCTGGGTTTGTGTCCAGGTCTAGACCCCGATCGGGGTCTAGGTTCGGATCTAGGTCCAAGTTCGGGTCTCGAGTGGTTGTCCATGTTTGGGTGTGGGTTAGGATCTCGGTCGATATCTAGGTCCAGCTTTTCGATCCCAGCCTGGGTCTTGGTCCGAGTTCAGGTTTGTATCCGGATCCCTATCTAGGTCCAAGTCTGTGTTTGGGATCGGGTGCAGATTTAGGTCCAGGTCTGGGTCTCAATTCCGGTCGGGGTACACGACCGTGTCTGGGCGCGAGTTCCAGTCTCAGTTTGGGGCTGAGGCTAGGTCTACGTTCGGTTCTAGGTCTGGGTCCGGGTCCTGTTTCAAAATCCTAGTCTTATTCTAGGTTCCTGGTTCGGCGATACTTGTTCAGGTTCTAATTTTGTGTCCCAGGTCTAGGTCTTGGTTCAGGTTTGGTTATTCGTCTAGGCTTTTGTCCTAGTCTGACTCCCAAATCTAGACACCAACTACTGGTCTGTTCAAGGCCCCGTTACCCGAATACCTAGTCAAGATCTAGATCACTGTCACGGTTCTCTGTCTAGTTCTAGTTCAGGTCCTAGATCCCATTTCTGAGTTTGGGTTTGGGATCGAGACTAGGGTGCGGTTCTAGATCCCGACCCTAGTTCTTTGTCCCTAGTCTGGTTCCATGTTTTGGTCTTAGTTCAGGTTCGGGTTGGGGTCCCGAGTCCAGGTTTGGGTTGGGATCGGGGTCCGGCTCCCAATTCGGGTCTAGGTTTGATTTGGAGTCCGGGTCCTAGACAGGTTACAGTTCTGGATCAAGGTCCAATTTAAGTTATGATTCCAAGTCCAAGTCCTAGTTCAAGTCCCGGTCAACTTCAAGTTTAGGTTCCAATTTTAGGTCACACGGTACAAGTTGGGGTCCACTTTTGGGTTTGGGACTGGATTTAGGTCCGGGTGTGGGTTCGGGTCCTTGTCAAGGTTTGGGTCCAGGGCTAGGACCCAAATCAAGACACCGACTACGGGTTTTATCCAAGCCCTTGGTCCAGATCTGGATCCCAATCTCAGGTCCCAGTCTGGTTCAATTTCTGATGCCGGGTCACGAGCTGGATCCTGTGTTCAAGTTCGGGTCTGGGTCGGGTACTAGGTCGTGGTCCTAGTTGTGTTTCCCAGGTCCCTATCCTGATTCTGGGTCCAGGTCCTGGTTATTATGTGGGTTTGGGTCCCAGTCTAGGTTTGGGTTCGAGTCCTAGTCTCGGTTCGGGTTTAGGTCTCTGTCTGCGTTTTGATCTTGGTTCGGGTTTGGGTTTGAGTCCTAGTCCTGGTCCAAGTCCTAGTTCGGGTCTAGTTCCATTTCGAATTCTGAGTTTGATTTTGGGTTTGAGTTCAGGTCAGAGTTCGAGTACTGGTCTAAGTTTGGGTTCGGGTCCGGATTTCAGTCTAGTTCCAAATCAGGCTCTAGGAGTGGGTTCGCGTCCTGGGTCTTTGTCTAGGTTGGGTCCAAGTCCCAAGTTCCAATCCCGATCTGTGTCTAGATTCATTTCTGGTTCAAAGTCCTTGGTTCTAATCCTGGTCTGGGTTCGAGTTCGGGTCCGCGTATGGGTCTAGCTTTGGGTCGGATTCTAGGTGTGGGTGTTTGAGTTCGGGTCCGAGTCTGTGTCTGGGTTTGTGTCTAGGTCTAGACCCCGATCGGGGTCTATGTTCGGGTCTAGGTCCAAGTTCGGGTCCGAGTGGTTGTCCATGTTTGGGTGTGGGTTAGGATCTCGGTCGATATCTAGGTCCAGCTTTTCGATCCCAGCCTGGGTCTTGGTCCGAGTTCAGGTTTGTATCCGGATCCCTATCTAGGTCCAAGTCTGTGTTTGGGATCGGGTCCCAGATTTAGGTCCAGGTCCGGGTCTCAATTCCGGTCGGGGTACACGACCGTGTCTGGGCGCGAGTTCCAGTCTCAGTTTGGGGCTGAGGCTAGGTCTCCGTTCGGTTCTAGGTCTGGGTCCGGGTCCTGTTTCACAATCCTAGTCTTGTTCTAGGTTCCTGGTTCGGCGATACTTGTTCAGGTTCTAATTTTGTGTCCCAGGTCTAGGTCTTGGTTCGGGTTTGGTTATTCGTCTAGGTTTTGGTCCTAGTTTGAGTCCCAAATCTAGACACCAACTACTGGTCTGTTCAAGGCCCCGTTACCCGAATACCTAGTCAAGATCTAGATCACTGTCACGGTTCTCGGTCTAGTTCTAGTTCAGGTCCCAGATCCCATTTCTGAGTTTGGGTTTGGGATCGAGACTGGGGTGCGGTTTTAGATCCCGACCCTAGTTCTTTGTCCCTAGTCTGGTTCCATGTTTTGGTCTTAGTTCAGGTTCGGGTTGGGGTCCGAGTCCAGGTTTGGGTTGGGATCGGGGTCCGGCTCCCAATTCGGGTCCAGGTTTGATTTGGAGTCCGGGTCCTAGACAGGTTATGGTTCTGGATCTAGGTCCAATTTCAGTTATGATTCCAAGTCCAAGTCCTAGTTCCAGTCCCGGTCAACTTCCAGTTTAGGTTCCAATTTTAGGTCACACGGTACAAGTTTGGGTCCACTTTTGGGTTTGGGAGTGGGTTTAGGTCCGGGTGTGGGTTCGGGTCCTTGTCAAGGTTTGGGTCCAGGGCTGGGTCCCAAATCAAGACACCGACTACGGGTTTTATCCAAGCCCTTGGTCTAGATCCGGATCCCAATCTCTGGTCCCAGTCTGGTTCAATTTCTGGTGTCGGGTCACGAGCTGGATCCTCTGTTCAAGTTCGGGTCTGGGTCGGGTACTAGGTCCCGGTCCTAGTTGTGTTTCCCAGGTCCCTATCCTGATTCTGGGTCCAGGTCCTGGTTATTATGTGGGTTTGGGTCCCAGTCTAGGTTTGGGTTCGAGTCCTAGTCTCGGTTCGGGTTTAGGTCTCTGTCTGGGTTTTGATCTTGGTTCGGGTTTGGGTTTAGGTCCTAGTCCTGGTCCAAGTCCTAGTTCGGGTCTAGTTCCATATCGAATTCTGAGTTTGAGTTTGGGTTTGAGTTCAGGTCAGAGTTCGAGTCCTGGTCTAAGTTTGGGTTCGTGTCCAGATTTCACTCTAGTTCCAAATCAGGCTCTAGGAGTGGGTTCGCGTCCTGGGTCTTTGTCTAGGTTGGGTCCAAGTCCCAAGTTCCAATCCCGATCTGAGTCTAGATTCATTTCTGGTTCAAAGTCCTTGGTTCTGATCCTGGTCTGGGTTCGAGTTCAGGTCCGCGTATGGGTCTAGCTTTGGGTCTGATTCTAGGTGTGGGTGTTTGAGTTCGGGTCCGAGTCTGTGTCTGGGTTTGTGTCCAGGTCTAGACCCCGATCGGGGTCTAGGTTCGGGTCTAGGTCCAAGTTCGGGTCCCGAGTGGTTGTCCATGTTTGGGTGTGGGTTAGGATCTCGGTCGATATCTAGGTCCAGCTTTTCGATCCCAGCCTGGGTCTTGGTCCGAGTTCAGGTTTGTATCCGGATCCCTATCTAGGTCCAAGTCTGTGTTTGGGATCGGGTCCCAGATTTAGGTCCAGGTCCGGGTCTCAATTCCGGTCGGGGTACACGACTGTGTCTGGGCGCGAGTTCCAGTCTCAGTTTGGGGCTGAGGCTAGGTCTCCGTTCGGTTCTAGGTCTGGGTCCGGGTCCTGTTTCACAATCCTAGTCTTGTTCTAGGTTCCTGGTTCGGCGATACTTGTTCAGGTTCAAATTTTTTGTCCCAGGTCTAGGTCTTGGTTCGGGTTTGGTTATTCGTCTAGGTTTTGGTCCTAGTCTGAGTCCCAAATCTAGACACCAACTACTGGTCTGTTCAAGGCCCCGTTACCCGAATACCTAGTCAACATCTAGATCACTGTCACGGTTCTCGGTCTAGTTCTAGTTCAGGTCCCAAATCCCATTTCTGAGTTTGGGTTTGGGATCGAGACTGGGGTGCGGTTCTAGATCCTGACCCTAGTTCTTTGTCCCTAGTCTGGTTCAATGTTTTGGTCTTAGTTCAGGTTCGGGTTGGGGTCCCGAGTCCAGGTTTGGGTTGGGATCGGGGTCCGGCTCCCAATTCGGGTCTAGGTTTGATTTGGAGTCCGGGTCCTAGACAGGTTACGGTTCTGGATCTAGGTCCAATTTCAGTTATGATTCCAAGTCCAAGTCCTAGTTCCAGTCCCGGTCAACTTCCAGTTTAGGTTCCAATTTTAGGTCACGCGGTACAAGTTCGGGTCCACTTTTGGGTTTGGGACTGGGTTTAGGTCCGGGTGTGGGTTCGGGTCCTTGTCAAGGTTTGGGTCCAGGGCTGGGTCCCAAATCAAGACACCGACTACGGGTTTTATCCAAGCCCTTGGTCCAGATCCGGATCCCAATCTCTTGTCCCAATCTGGTTCAATTTCTGGTGCCGGGTCACGAGTTGGATCCTGTGTTCAAGTTCGGGTCTGGGTCGGGTACTAGGTCTTGGTCCCTATCCTGATTCTTGGTCCAGGTCCTGGTTATTATGTGGGTTTGGGTCCCGGTCTAGGTTCGGGTTCGAGTCCTAGTCTCGGTTCGGGTTTAGGTCTCTGTCTGGGTTTTGATCTGGGTCCGATTTTGGGTTTAGGTCCTAGTCCATGTCCAAGTCCTAGTTCGGGTCTAGTTCCATTTCGGATTCTGAGTTTGAGTTTGGGTTTGAGTTCAGGTCGGAGTTCGAGTCCTGGTCTAAGTTTGGGTTCGGGTCCGGATTTCAGTCTAGTTCCAAATCAGGCTCCAGGTGTGGGTTCGCGTCCTGGGTCTTTTTCTAGGTTGGGTCCAAATCCCAAGTTCCAATCCCGATTTGAGTCTAGATTCATTTCTGGTTCAAAGTCCTTGGTTCTGATCCTGGTCTGTGTTCGAGTTCGGGTTCGAGTACGGGTCTAGCTTTGGGTCTGATTCTTGGTGTGGGTGTTTGAGTTCGGGTCCGAGTCTGTGTCTGGGTTTGTGTCCAGGTCTAGACCCCAATCGGGGTCTAGGTTCGGGTCTAGGTCCAAGTTCGGGTCCCGAGTGGGTGTCCATGTTTGGGTGTGGGTCAGGATCTCGGATCCCTATCTAGGTCCAAGTCTGTGTTTGGGATCGGGTCCCAAATTTAGGTCCAGGTCCTGGTCTCAATTCCGATCGGGGTACACGACCGTGTCTGGGCTCGAGTTCCAGTCTCAGTTTGGGTCTGAGGCTAGGTCTGTGTTCGGTTCTAGGTCTTGGTCCGGGTCCTGTTTAACGATCCTAGTCTTATTCTAGGTTCCTGGTTCGTCGACACTTGTTCAGGTTCTAATTTTGTGTCCCAGGTCTAGGTCTGGGTTCGGGTTTGGTTATTCGTCTAGGTTTTGGTCCTAGTTTGAGTCCCAGATCTAGACACCGACTACTGGTCTGTTCAAGGCCCCGTAACCCGAATACCTAGTCAAGATCTAGATCACTGTCACGGTTCTCGGTCTAGTTCTAGTTCAGGTCCCAGATCGCATTTCGGAGTTTGGGTTTGGGATCGAGACTGGGGTGCGGTTCTACGTCCCGATTCGAGTCTAGATTTGATTTGGAGTCCGGGTCCAATTTCAGTTATGGTTCCAATTTTTGGTCACAGGGTACATGTTCGGGTCAACTTTTCGGTTGGGGACTGGGTTTAGGTCCGGGTGTTGGTTCGGGTCCTTGTCAGGGTTCGGGTCCAGGGTTGGGTCCCACATCCAGACACCGACTACGGGTTTTGTCCAAGCCCTAGGTCCAGATCTGGATCCCAATCTAGGGTCCCAGTCTGGTTCCATTTTTGGTGTCGGGTCACGAGCTGGGTGCTAACTTCAATTTCGTGTCTTGGTCGGGTACTAGGTCCCGGTCCTAGTTTTGTTTCCCAGGTCCCTATCCTAATTCTGGGTCCAGGTCTCGGTTATTGTGTGGGTTTGGGTCCCGGTCTAGGTTCGGGTTCGAGTCCTAGTCTCGGTTCGGGTTTAGGTCTTTGTCTGGGTTTTGATTTGGGTACTGGTTTGGGTTTAGGTCCTGGTCCTAGTCCTAGTCCTTGTTCGATTCTAGTTCCATTTGCAATTCTGAGTTCGAGTTTGGGTTTGAGTTCGGGTCGGAGTTCGAGTCCTGGTCTGAGTTTGGGTTCGGGTCAGGATTTCAGTCTATGTCCACATCAGGCTCAAAGTGTGGGTTCGCGTCCTGCGTCTTGGTCTAGGTTGGGTCCGAGTCTCAAGTTCCAATCCCGATCTGAATCTTGATTTAGTTCAGGGTCTAAGTGTTAAGTTTTATGCCCTAAATAAAACTCATTTCAATATAATCAGATTTACTTATTAATATAGATCAAAAATAACATTTAATGTTGCATGGTTCACATGATTTATTTCATGATTATATGTACAAAATGTATAAATTCATCTGAAACCCTTTTCACATACTTGAACCTGTTTATTGTGCTGTCAACACATTGGAAAGTAAACATGACTATGTGAATAAAGTTTCCTAGATCTTTCAGACATAGGGTTTTACTGATATGATAATCTACAACAGAGTTTACTTGCATTTGGAGAAATGCTATGTTCTTTCCAGAGCATTGGTTAAAGTAAAGCTCAGTTAAAGTAAAGCTCAGGTGGGATGCATGGAGTATGCATCGGAAGGGACCGATATTAAACTTTGACTTAGATTTATTAAACTTACGGTAATATCTATTCAAGTCAATATCGCCTAGTCGATCCTAGATCAAATGATCTTAATCCTTTTATGATTAGGCTCAATCTCAGGAGGCTATTTGTGTTCTTTGATTTGTTAGTTAAGCCTACTTTTAAGTCAGGGTGATACGTACATTTTGGGAACACGGTAGTGCAATTGAGTGGGAGCGCTAACATAAACATGGAATCTATAGCTTCTATCTGGCGAATAGAAAGCAAAGGATGATCTCCTTCGAGCTTGACCAAACGAAAATAAATGGTAGAGATCTCATTTCACATAAGCTGAAATATCATTTATACGGGGTTAAGTGTTTTAAGGATTAAATACATTGTAGGGTGTAACGGTAATCTAATCCCTTTACAGTGTAGATCATTCATATAGAGGATCATTGATCAAATTAGGATTATAACAATGGATAACTAATGATGTATCTATATGGTGGAACATATAGGGCATTCTATATACTGAGAGTGAAATTCTAAGTTCTATGCGTGGATTCAACGAAGAATTAATAAGTTAGTAAATTTTAGTAATAAATTCTTGATCTACTTATTGGAAGCTCGGTTATATAGACCCATGGTCCCCGCACTAGTTGAGATAATATTGCTTGTAAGACTCATATAATTGGTTTTGATTAATCAATTATAATTCTCAAATTAGACTATGTCTATTTGTGATAAATGACAATATTATTTAATAATTTTTTATAGTTATTAAATAGTTAGAATTGGCATTTAAATGGTTGAATTAGAAAAATTGGCGTTTTTGAGAAAATCAGATGCAGAAAAGATAAAACTGCAAAATTGCAAAAAGTGAGGCCCAAATCCACTTTGTATGGCTGGCCACTTTTGTAGGTAATTTAAACTGATATTTTCATTATTTTAATGCCAAATAATTCAAACCTAACCCTAGTGGAATGCTATAAATAGATAGTGAATGCTTCAGGAAAATTACACTTAAATTTTCTATTTTTCCTTCATATTTAGGGTGTTAAACAACATACTTGTGAGTAGATCTAAGATCCTGGTAAAATAATTTCCAACAACTGGTATCAGAGCCATGGTAATTGATTTTCTTGCAAGAAATTTGGACTTTAAAACGATTGTTTGATGTTTTGGATGGTATCATGTTGTATTGAGTGTTATTTGATGATTGATTGATGTTTGTGAATTTTCGTAAAAAATAATTGAATATCTGTTTCTGTAATTATTTTTATTGGATAGTATGGAAAAATTTAAGCAAGTTACTTTTTTTACAGAACTCAATTTTGATTTAATTTGAATTAGTTATGATTTTTTGAAGTTTCGAAAAAAAATCGGGTTGTGTCGCTGCACCTCGTGCGCGCGCGGAGAGGCTGCTAGCAGCCCCCTGCGCCGAGAAACCGCGCCCATGCAACCCCTTTCGCTGTCCGTACAACTCGCAATTTTTTCGTTTTTCTTCGTTTTTTCATGCTTTTTCATGGAATTAACCTCCGATTTTTTGTGTAGTTCTGTATTTATACATTTACTATTCCTAATTCAATTCTAATTATCATAATATAATTTTTTAATATTTTTTAAATTTAATTCATGATATTAGTGTAATTTGAATTTGAAATAGTCAATATCTATCTTTTTTGCTTAATTATCTATCTTATTTTTAAATTTGATTATATCTTATCTTATTTTTAAATTTAAGCTGAGATTTTAAATTTTTAAATTAAATCTTTTTTTTTTAAATAATTTGACCTTATTTAAATTTAAAATAAGATAACTATAATCATGTAATTTTAAATAGATGTAAGATATTTTGCTAACTTTTAAATTTTGTTATTTTATTCATTTAAATTACATTTAAAATCTGGAAAAGATATTCATTTATCTTTTTTAATTTTTTATTTAATTTTTATTTATAAAATAACATTAAATTTTTAAAAATAGTTAGCAAATTTTGAAATGATATTTAGGTTGGTTGAAACCTAATTTTTCAAAATTGTAGATTTAATTTTAAATATTTTTTTTTTCAATTTTGAAATTTTTCAAATTTTTTTTAAAAATTTTCGAATTTTTTTTAATTTATTTATTTAATTAATTATTTTTTTCGAAATTATTTATTTAAAATTAAATAAATCCTACACCCAACTATCCAGCTAACCTTGTTGCAGGAGTATGTGTTTTAGCTTGTTTGTAAGTTTTCAAAACCTATTATTGCTTGATTGCAAATAGCCATGATTAACTTTTTGCCAGATCTAATGATCTGATGGCTCCCTTGGTCAAGTCAATAATTTGTAACAGGTATATTTACAATCTTCTTTCATCTGTGTATGACCTAGCAACATGATAGGACCCGTCCGAAGTGTGCCTGTGTGAGCCTATGTGTTTAATTTCAATTATAGATGCATATAGGTTGTTGTTGCTAAATAAAATGTCATAGTTCTTGATAGATTTTATTTAGGCCCATTTAGTTTTGGGTCTGTTCAACTAATAACAGTTGTTCACTTTAAGGTTAAATTCCTCTCTTTAGGGCCTTGTGTGAGAGTTTGGAGCCATAAAAGTGGGTACGACATACTGAACCCAGCACCCCCTCACATGAACCATCCCAATTGTGAAGGCCCATTTGCCTGATTTGAATAACTGTACTAGGTTAATTAAACTAGTTTAACCTAATAAAATTGATTAGCAACATAATTAATTTCATTTATTTGAAATTAATTTAAGAAAATCATAGTTTAAAGAATTTTATTCTAAGCTAAACTATATGTATTTTCTTGTATTTAATTAAATATAGAATTATAATTATCTAGATTCTTTCTGAAGCTTAATTTAATTTTTTCATTAAATATTCCTATTTAAGTTGATATTTAGTTATCTCTAACTAATCAACTTAAACCTGAATATCTTTTGAATTTCAAATTTCAAAATTAAGCTGAGGAAGTTTAGGCATTGGTTATTAAGATTCTTTAGATATTTTTTAAGTTAATATCTTTTCGAATATTAACTTAAAATGGAATATTTTAGATATTTTTTAAGTTAATATCTTTTCGAATATTAACTTAAAATGGAATATTTTCAAATTAAGTGGTTACAACTTAATTTTTGATATTTAATTAAATTTAAATTTGAAAATATTTAAGTTGTAGATTTTTTTCTAATACAACTTAAATTAGATAATTTTTCAAATTTTGTGGAAAAGATACTTAGTCAAATAAGATATTTTCTAGATAGTTATTTCTAGACTACTTATTATTTCTAATATTAAATAGGAAAATATTATAGCCTGTGAAATTAATTATTTATATAATTAATTTTGGTAAAATTTATTTTAAGTATATTTTTCCTAGTATTAAACTAGAGATTAATAATTAAGCCTTCACTACACTTAATTATTTATTTCTTGAATTTAATACATTTAATTAATTTGAAAATTAAATATCTAAGTTGATTTTCATCATACTTACATATTTCCTTTCATGACACTTAATTAAATAGAAAATTATTTTCAGTTGAAATTTATTTTTTCAACTAAATTTAAATAATTTTCAAAATATATTTTTATTTTATTAATCAATTTCGAAATTGCATTTCTTAAATACTGAAATTTCGAATTTTATTTGAAAAATAGAGTAAAGTTGTAAATTATTTATTTTAATTTTGGACCAACTTAAATCAATAATTTTTTCATTTAATGATTAATTAAAATAAATGAAGTAAAATATATTTTATTAGAAATTGAATTAATTAGTCCATGAAAATCTAGATAGATATTATTTGTTTTTGCTTGAAGTATTTTTCTAGTGTATTTACTTAAATAGAAAATTAATATTTAAGTTGATTTTCATCATCATACTTAAATATTTGAAATTTTTCTTATATATT